>NC_083732.1:79236998-79557832 GCF_028564815.1 Eubalaena glacialis
AAGTCACGGCCATGAGGTGAGAGCAGCCAGCAGCACGCGGACCACGCAGAGAACTGGGCGAGGTGTCCTGTTTCTCACCTGACATTCTCGTAGCGATGGATGTAGATCCGGTGGAATTGATGCTGCAGGTGTTCGTCTTCCACGTTGGTCATGTCATTGATCATCTCCAGGACGACAAACCGAGGGAGCACAGACAGCACAAGCCGCTCCTGGGACACACAAATACAAGCGTGAGAACTAAAGTATCGCCTGCCATATCGGTAAACAAAAGATGTTGCAGCCATCAAGCCATTACGTTACAGCCGCCTGGATGGTGAGCCCTGAGGGAACCCAGGATGGAGACAAATGGCCTGCCCGCTGCCAAGCCCATCTAGCAGTCAGCAGGCTGCTGCAGCCCCCCACAAAGGTGCATCCTGAGGAAACTCAGGATGAGAAAACATAGGATGCTGGCCCCAGAGAGCTGAGCTGCATATCAAAAGCATGATTTCAATGAGCCCAGACTCTTGTATCTTCCTATACATAGAAAAGCGTTAAACTGCTTAACTTGAGATATCTGGTTTTCTTTAATGAACAGTAATCCTTTGATGTTCCAACTACCTGGTCTTCTGTTGCAAAAAACTCCTATATATCCTGGCTCCCTCCCACCCCCCTTGCCTCTTTGGAACAGCTTTCTCAGCGTTATCTGAGATGTTGTGTCCCGGGCTTGATGTCCTCAGAAAGTCTGCTGAATAAAACATAAATCTCAACTTTCAGGTTGTGAATTTTTTTTTCAGTTGACAAGGGACAGTCTTGTTAGGCTGACCACTGGGTCTCAGAAGGGTGGATGGACCGTGTAGAAGTAATGGGGCTCTTGGCTGAACTTCTCGAGGAATTGCTAATTTCATACCATCCTACGAACATGAGAAATATCTACGGAGTACTTGTTATTCGCCAGGCACTGTGCTGAGTGTTGGGTATACAGTGGTGAACCAAATGAATGACAGCCCTACTACTGTGGAGCTTACATTCTAATAAGGAATACAGACATTAAATACACACACCCAAACATGCCCACACATATTTACAAAATGTGACAAGTGCCAAGCAAGTACAGGTCATGATCAGAGAGTAGGATGGTTGATAACAGGATTCAAATAGGGGGTTAGGAATGACCTTTCTGAGCAACTGATATGTAAACAGATACATGAAAGTTTGGAATGAGCCAGCCCTGTGTGGTACAAGGAGAAGGGAGCTCCAGGAAGAGGAAACAGCAGGTGCAAATGTCCTGAGACAAACAGAGAGCAATGGTGTGCCTGGAGGGTGGTGATAGAGGGGTGTGGTGACCAGTCAATGAGGTTGGAGGTGTAGATAAATGTGTCAGGCCTGCCTGAGATGTTAGCATTTAATTCCAACTAAAGCAGGAAGGCACCGCTTGATACTAAGCAGAGGAGTGACATAAGCTGATTGATGTTTTAAAAGATCACCCTTGGACTTCTCTGGTGGTGCAATGGTTAAGAATCCGCCAGCCAGTGCAGGGGACATGGGTTCAAGCGCTGGTCCAGGAAGATCCCACATGTCGCGGAGCAGCTAAGCCCGTGTGCCACAACTACTGAGCCTGCGCTCTACAGCCGGTGCGCCTAGAACCCATGCTCAGCAACAAGAGAAGCCACCGCAATGAGAAGCCCGTGCACCGCGACGAAGAGTAGCCCCCGCTCGCCGCAACTAGAGAAAGCCCGCGCGCAGCAACGAAGACCCATGCAGCCAAAAATAAACAAATAAATAAATACATTTATTGAGAAAAAAAAGATCACCCTTGGCTGTGGTTTGGAGAATGAATGAAGGGGGCCAAGGGTAGAGGCAGGGAGACCAGCTCGGGGAGCTCCTGCAGTGGTCCAGGGGAGAGGTGATGGGGGGATAAGGTCTATAGGACTGGCAACCAACAGGGATGGCAGGAGAGAAAGAGGGCGTAACCGTGGTGATGGCCAAGTTTTGAGTTTGGTTGATGGGGAGCGTGTGCTCCATTCACTGAAACAGGGCGCACAGGAGAGGAACCAGGCTCAGAGACATTAACTCTTTACCGAGAGGAGTGGAAATGAGACACACACCTCCACAAATTAGGGACCTAACACTTGACAGAATAATATTCTTCCATTGTGATCAACACAGCAGAGAAAAACAACTGTTTAACTAGCAACATGAACTAAATCCTAAAAAGATCTTGTGCTGTGGAAATGAGGCAAGAATCTGCTTCTTTTTTTTTTTTCCTATAATTTGCTCTAGTGTGGAATGGAGTTTAAGACAGGTGTATTATATTATTATTATTAATTTTTTAATTTAGGTGTAGTTGATTGACAATGCTGTGTTAATTTTTGCTGTACAGCAAAGTGATTCAGTTATACATATATACATGTTATACATATATACACATATATGTGTACATATGTGTATATATATACACATTCACTTTTAAAATATTTTTTCATTATGATTTACCAGAAGATATTGAATATAGTTTCCTGTGCTCTACAGTAGGACCTTGTTCTTTATCATTCTATATATTTATGCAATAGCTTATATCTGCTCACCCCAACCTCCCGCTCCATCCCTCCCCCAAACCCCTCCCCGTAAGACGGGTACATTTTAACCACCATAGTTTCTCATATCTTCATAGATATTTATGGACCCTAAACATTTTCAGCATCCATTCTTTTATTTGTTCCTTGCAAAACCCTGAAAATAAGTAGGCACAAATAATTATCTTCATTTAACGGACAGACTGAGTCAAGTCAAATTACCTGCATGACCTGAACAGTTACCAAGTGGCAGTGGCAGGATGCAGTCCTTTACCACGTTTTTCCTGGATGGGATTCATGGTGAGATGGGAAAAGCCCCAGGTTTTGAGTCTGACTGGAGTTTGGGTCCTGCCTCTACCCATTTAATAGTAACACAGCATTAGGCGAGCGACATCATCTCTCTGTGACTTAGTTCCCTAATTTGGCAAATAACTATAATATCATCTACCTCACAGGGTTGTCATGAAAATTCAATGAAATAAAATATGTGAGGGGCCTGGTGTTTGTTCCCTCCTGCTTCCTCTCTGCTCTACTCAACCCTGCCCTCATGGGAAGGGCTTTATTCATGAAGTGTTCGCAGAGCTTCACACGATGGGGCTTTTTCCTCTCTTGAAAGCTGTCCCATCGCGGGGCTGAGAGGCGTGCTTCCTGCAAATGCCCCTGCCTCATGTCCATTTCATGTTCATTATGCTGTCTGTCAACTTCCCAGGTAATTGTGACCCTGTTCCTGCAATCGCCGAGGGGTGGGAGTCGGTGCTCATCACAGCTTTCAGGAGCACTTGAAGCCTCAGAACAGTAGGTGCTAAATGAATATTTCCTCAACAAATGAGTGAACACAGAGAAGGTGGAGACTGTGTCCAGCTCATGACTGCAACGCCTCCAATGGCCACCACAGTCCCTGGTACAGGATAATTATTTGTTAAATAGATTCTTTGGCAATGCACATTCAATCTTCAAGTATGACATAGATGCTTTATGGGAGACTTTCAAAATAAAATTTTAATAGCAAAATTCTCCAGCACCCAGGCTTGCCAGCCTCCGGCTTGTCCTGCTACTGGCAACTGCCCCAGGTCCTGCCTCTGTAAAGCATTTTCTGCCAGGCAATGGGATATTGCCTGGAGTCTGCTTATAAAAGCGCATTTTCAGCACTTTTGCTTCCCTCGGATTTGTTCACTGCTTGAGAAACATCATTCAAATGCCCTGAAGTCACAATCTGAAAGAAAATGGGAAAGTTTGCCCCTTAATACAATTCCCATCTCTTGCTGAGGCATAATATCTCGTTTTCTGGCTTTGGAGATCAGAAGTACAAGAATCTCTCCTGAAGCCAGACTGTGGCCCAGGGTGGCCTTTGTGCTCACATTCTGCACATCTTTTTCTCCCTGGGTATTTTGCATTTGCATGAAAAGGGACCCTGGGCTGATATCAAGTGCATCAGTGTCCTGCCTGGATTTTCCTCTCATCTCCTATAACTTGCTCTATTCATGTCATCAAAATGGCTTCATGGGCACCAATTGCTACAGTGCACCCTGAGGGGGAAGTCAAGGTGAAAACTGGGAGGGATTCAGGATCTTCACTTTATGCAAATGCTTGTCGTGGAGAAGAGAAAGAGAGCAAGGCAGTCCTCTGATGCAGGCAGCACTTCTGGGCAGTTATTCTGAATGGCTTAGGGAAGAACTCGCCACTCTCAGGCTGTTGCAAACCGAGAGACCTCCCATTTCTCTCTCTCTACTGCAGGCCAAGCAGTGTTAACTGCAGTTAAGGTCCAGGCACTGATGAGAGACTTATCCTGGGTTTATAGATAATGTCTTACTTTAAAGTGATCGCTCATTATGTAGCATGTCAAGTGCTTTGCGTCCAGTATCTTCACAACCTCACATTAATTGTAGTAGGTTACTATTTTCATTGCATATTATATATGAGATACTGAGATTTAAAGAATTTAAGTGAAATGAGGCAGCCTGGAGTCATGCACTCGGTAAGTGCATAGTGAAGACTCAAACCCATTTCTTTTATTTTAAACTTAGATTGTAATTCATCCATTTATTCACTGATTTACCATGTCAAGGAGTAGGTGCTGCGTGACAGGTGCAGTCTGGATATGGAGAATCAGCAGTAGACAAAACCAGACACGGTACCTTTGTAGAGCTAACGTTCTAGAGGTAATGAATGGTAAATAAAAATACTGAGTAAGGGGGGCTTCCCGGGTGGCGTAGTGGTTGAGAATCTGCCTGCTAATGCAGGGGACACGGGTTCGAGCCCTGGTCTGGGAAGATCCCACATGCCGCGGAGCGGCTAGGCCCGTGAGCCACAATTACTGAGCCTGCGCGTCTGGAGCCTGTGCTCCGCAACGAGAGGCCACGATAGTGAGAGGGCTGCGCACCGCGATGAAGAGTGGCCCCCACTTGCCGCAACCAGAGGAAGCCCTCGCACAGAAACGAGGACCCAACACAGCCAAAAAATAATAATAATAATAATAAATAATAATTAAAAAAAAAAGACTTTAGCCCGTATCAATTTCATTCAAAAATCTCCCACTAAATTAAAAAAAAAAAAATACTGAGTAAGAATAAGAGATGCTGTTTACATGAAAATGGAATCGAATGCTTTGGAAAGACTTGGTAATACTGAGTAGCTAGAACATTGCAACCAACCTAGATGTCGGCAAGCCAGCCATACAAATTAGTGGGAAAAATAATAAAAATCCAGAAGTCATTCTGATAATTTTGTGAGTACTTTTAAATATTTGGCTCCATTTTAAAGAACTAGAAATCTTGGCTGATGCACTATTAGCTGTGGTCTCTGTAAGAAGCAGTAAATCTCTGCTAAGGAAAATACCTTGGCCTTATTATTATTTTTTTTTTTCACACACACAGACTGTATTTTATTTTTACAAGAGATAAATAGACCGACACCAAGCATTGTAAATGGATGACCACAACAAAAGCAACAATGATTGCAATTACCAAACACGAAACACACTCATACTATGTCATAATATTGACATTCAGTCCAGTAATCCTCCACTGTAACAGCTCCTTTACTCTGCAGTCAAAATTGATTTGTATATTTTTTACCTCTGAGTCCTTGTGGGATTCTTTTTCTTTTTTTTTTTATTCAAACAGAAAGTCACAAAAATTATAATCATCCTCATCAGTTCACTCAGTCCCATGTAATTAATTTTTTTTCATCTTGATCTTTTGTTAGCACTTTTATGAATTCATCAGTTTTCCATTAGAGTTCTGAAAATGCTTATTCATTCAGTTTAGCAGTATAGTCAGTTACCAGAAACCTGTACTCGGAAAAGACTTGTCAGAGTCTTTTCCATGAATTCCTTGAAGATGAAACCCTTTTATAGGAGGAACATTTTTGCAAAAGCATCGGAGTACACCCAGAACTGTCTGTAAATGACAAAAGACTTAAAAATGACCACTGTTAAAGATTTGATGAAAGTTCATAATAATGCAATTGATAAGGAAATTTAGTTATTTCTGAGATATACATTTTAAAGTAATAACTAGAATTATGACTTATAACATTATACCAGAACATATAAGATTTTTAGAAATTTCATGTAATGTCTGAAACATTTATATTAATATATTTCCATACAAATAACCCAAAGAAAGTTTACTATTAGGTTTTTGTTTGTTTTTTTGTTTGTTTTTTTATACTGCAGGTTCTTATTAGTCATCAATTTTATACACATCAGTGTATACATGTCAATCCCAATCGCCCAGTTCAGCACACCACCATCCCCACCCCACCGCGGTTTTCCCCCCTTGGTGTCCATACGTTTGTTCTCTACATCTGTGTCTCAACTTCTGCCCTGAAAACCGGTTCATCTGTACCATTTTTCTAGGTTCCACATACCTGCGTTAATATACGATATTTGTTTTTCTCTTTCTGACTTACTTCACTCTGTATGACAGTCTCTGGGTCCATCCACGTCTCAACAAATGACTCAATTTCGTTCCTTTTTATGGCTGAGTAATATTCCATTGTATATATGTGCCACATCTTCTTTATCCATTCATCTGTTGACGGGCATTTAGGTTGCTTCCATGACCTGGCTATTGTAAATAGTGCTACAATGAACATTGGGGTGCATGTGTCTTTTTGAATTATGGTTTTCTCTGGGTGTGTGCCCAGTAGTGGGATTACTGGATCATATGGTAATTCTATTTTTAGTTTTTTAAGGAACCTCCATACTGTTCTCCATAGTGGCTGTTATCAATTTACATTCCCACCAACAGTGCAAGAGGGTTCCCTTTTCTCCACACCCTCTCCTGCATTTGTTGTTTGTAGATTTTCTGATGATGCCCATTCTAACTGGTGTGAGGTGATACCTCATCGTAGTTTTGATTTGCATTTCTCTAATAATTAGTGATGTTGAGCAGCTTTTCATGTGCTTCTTGGCCATCTGTATGTCTTCTTTGGAGAAATGTCTATTTAGGTCTTCTGCTCATTTTTGGATTGGGGTGTTTGTTTCTTTAATATTGAGCTGAATGAGCTGTTTATATATTTTGGAGATTAATCCTTTGTCCGTTGATTCGTTTGCAAATATTTTCTCCCATTCTGAGGGTTGTCTTTTCGTCTTGTTTATGGTTTCCTGTGCAAAAGCTTTGAAGTTTCATTAGGTCCCATTTGTTTATTTTTGTTTTTATTTCCATTACTCTAGGAGGTGGATCAAAAAAGATCTTGCTGTGATTTATGTCAAAGAGTGTTCTTCCTATGTTTTCCTCTAACAGTTTTATAGTGTCCGGTCTTACATTTAGGTCTCGAATCCATTTTGAGTTTATTTTTGTGTATGGTGTTAGGCATTGTTCTAATTTCATTCTTTTACATGTAGCTGTCCAGTTTTCCCAGCACCACTTATTGAAGAGACTGTCTTTTCTCCATTGTATATCTTTGCCTCCTTTGTCATAGATTAGTTGACCATAGGTGCGTGGGTTTATCTCTGGGCTTTCTATCTTGTTCCATTGATCTATGTTTCTGTTTTTGTGCCAGTACCATATTGTCTTGATTACTGTAGCTTTGTAGTATAGTCTGAAGTCAGGGAGTCTGATTCCTCTAGCTCTGTTTTTTTCCCTCAAGACTGCTTTGGCTATTTGGGGTCTTTTGTGTCTCCATACAAATTTTAAGATGATTTGTTCTAGTTCTGTAAAAAATGCCTTGGCCTTATTTTAAGAGACTAGATAATGAACATATTATTTTACATTTAAGTTACAAATAAAATATTTAAGTTGAATTGTTCATAATTCCCAATTTCAACATACTTTTTCAATTAACCGAGCAACCAACCTCCCATCCAGATGATCTCAGCTAAAGGGATTTTACAATTCTTATTTGGGTGTCTGTTACCCTGCCTAAACTGTGAAGTATCTGAGAGCCAAGAGGATGTTTACTCCACCTCCAGAGCCTCATGAGGAGTTGCCATATTATCTGATTCCTTTGGTGACAAGACAGATACCCTACTCAACATAGCTTAAAAAAAAAAATCAGGCATTATCATAACTATACTGGGTGTCTCAAGGAATCTAAGGGCAGAACCGAGGCTGGACTTTGGAAACAAAAGGACCCAGGGACCCATAATGACTTTTTCCCCTAAACTTGGGTCTCTGCTTCTCCTGTAGGTCAGCTTCACCCTTCTCTCTCACTTCTAAGTCACTGGGAGCTCTTGGTCCTTATGCCTTATATCTTTGGCCATTTTGAGAAGATTCTTGCTAGGTTCAAGACTCAACATGTCTGCATAGGGGCTTTGCTTGGGTCAACATCTAGTCAGGGTGCAGGATCAGGATAAAGATCATGGTCATTAATGGGGCGACCAATAAGAGGGGTGGGTTGGGTGCAGCCAGGAGAAGGAAGTCCCAGAAAAGTGGGGTATGTGGTGGCAAAAAAACTATGTGTACAATATGGTAGCCAATGTATGTTTGTAGAAGAAAGAGGTGCATAATAGATAAAATGCCTGCATCTGAACAGGGTCTAGCTCTCACAGGAGGGATGGAGAGCAGGGAATCTGAAGTAAAGGTAAATGAGGGAAAAGGCAGTTACGTGAATGGCCCTGGAGCTGGGCTCTGGGTTTGAATCCTAACTCCGCCCATTCCTGACTCTGTGACTTACCTTCTCTGTACTCCAGTTTCCCCTCCGTAAATTGGAGATGATAATCTTAGCATCACTTCATAGTGTTGGTGTAGGCTTAAATGAGCTAATATTTGTAAAAGAATTTGATAGTGTCTAGCACACTGTAACTACAGGCCAAATGTTTGTTAAATTCACTGGCAAGCATGCTGTATTTTAAGCATTGTTTTAGAACTCTAATTGTATAGTGGCGCTAAAACATAAAGCTTTTAGAGTAGGGGACATTACGCAGGAAATAACGGGGAAAATGAATAGACAGAATACAACTGTCCTTCGGTATCCAAGGGGAATTGGTTCCAGGACCCCCCGCGGACACCAAAATCCATGGATGCTCATGCGCCTTATATAAAATGGTGTAGTATTTGCACATAACTTATGAATATCCTCCTGTATACCTTAAATCATCTCTAGATTACTTATAATACCTAACACAATGTCAGTGCTATGTAAATAGCTGTCAGTGTGGGGCAAATTCAAGTTTTGCTTTTTGGAACTTTCTGGAATTTTTTTCTTCCAAATATTTTCCATCCATGGTTGGTTGAATCTGTGGATGCGGAACCCATGGATATAGAAGGCTGACTGTATGTGAAAAGGTAATCGTGCTACATGGTGAAAAACCTCCAGTCACACTTTCAATAATTAAAAAGTTAAAAATTTTATCGAAACCTCGACTCTGGCATTTGAACTTTTATCTTAAAGGGCTTATATGGAATGTTCACCCAGAACTGTTGTTGTTTCTGAAAGCCAAGTGCGAGCACAGCCATGCAAAAGCTATTGTTCAATTGTCTCCTAAAGGATACAAAGAATACTCTGTACATGCACTTTTGGCTGATTCAGCAAGGAGGTTAAAAAAAGTCTGGGTAACACTCATGTCTACTTGTTAGTGGTCTAAGACCCCAGGGACTCTGGTTCTGTTCAGAAATGCAAAGACTAACGGGTTTTGGCATCAGGCAAGCTTGAATTGAAACCTGTCTGAGCTCAACAACTGACTTGTTCTGTAACTATGATAACTTACATGAGCAACTCCTTTGTGCCTCAGTTTCTTCATCTACAAAATGGGAATAATAATACATGTCTTCCAGAAATTGTTTTTTATATTCAATGACAAAGCCTCTTTTATAGATCCTGGTATACAGTAGGTGCTTATTAAATAGCAGTAGTCATCAAATGTGTTTTAATTCAGCCCAGTGGTCAAGTCATAGACTGGCCTGCACTGCTCCATAGTCTATAGTCCACGAGTGCAATTTAAAGGATGAATCACAAAATTCAGATTTGGGGGACTTTTTTCTTTTTTTTAATCTCTTCAAGGAGTTGAGAGTTTCTCAGGTCCCTTCATTTAGTAGTTCCCTGATATATCAAACTGGGAACCTTGAGACAAAGCTCTTGGCTCATTCCTTCATCTGCTCAGTCATTGCTGAATTCCTTCTCTGTGCCCGGAGATGCCAGTGCACGGGGCCAACCGAGGCCATGCCTCCTTCACAGACTGTGACTCAGATCCTGTCACTTAGCTGTGTGATCCTAGACAGGTTACTCAACCTCTCCAAGCCTCATTTCCTTCATCTGTAAGATGAAAACAGTAGCTCCCTTATGGGATTATTGTCAGGACCCAGTGAGACATGTCTTTTCAACCCTGGGAGTGGAGAGGAGGAAGTAGGGGTGGTCTGTACTGGGTGCAGGCAGGAAGGGGGTCTCTTGTCTGTAGAGAATTTAAAATAATTATAACAGGGGAATTCCCTGGCGGTCCAGTGGCTAGGACTCCCCACTTTCACTGCTGAGGGCCCAGGTTCAATCCCTGGTTGGGGAACCAAGATCCCACAAGCCACACGACGTAGACAAAAAAAAAAATTATAACAGGATTAAGGTTGTTCTGCCTTTTATTATCACCACTCATTAGCAGTTTTAAACAGTGTCAGCAATAAAATACTCCTCTCCACTCCCGAGATGACTGCTTAGCAGAGAACCTGGCATACAGTACACTCTATAGTATAGAGCAAATTATTAGCTCTTTGAATGCAGAGTGGTCCATGATGTAGCAATGCACACTTTTGTCATCCGTCTCACCCTAACCAAGGCTCAGCACACCCATGGTAACCTTTGGTTGAGGGTCTAGTCTGATGTATCAACAACTCTAACATGATGAAATAAAAAGGAAGGCACTTTTGTTTTCTTTGGGAAAGAAATGATAAACCAAAGGCAATATGACGTTCGGGCAAGATGCTGAGCTCTCCTGAAAGGAATTTAGTCAAATGTGAGGAATAAAGAACACATTTGTGAGCCCAAAAGACATTAGGCACTAAAATCTGCTGCTAAGCAGCCCCTCTTGAAAATCTCAGCACTTCTTAAGGCTTGAGGATTTCAAGGTCTTTTTAGAGAGTGCTAAAAGGCTCTTTCACATAAGGTTCACTATGTTTTTCAGACACAGGTAACACAACTAAGCATCGTGCTATTTTCACTAAAAAGACATTGATAAGTATGTTGGAAATCACAATCGGAAGAATTGAATTTGACTCTTTTTTTCTTCCGCGTGTGCTTACTAATTGCTTACTAATTTTCTGATCTTGGGCAAGTTACGTAATATCTTTAAATCTGGGACTTCCCTGGTGGTCCAGCGGTAAAGAATCTGCCTTCCAATGCAGGGGATGCGGGTTCGATCCCTGGTGGGGGACCTAACATCCCACATGCCATGGTGCAGTTAAGCCCACATGCCACAACTACTGAGCTTGGGCGCCTCAACGAGAGAGACCCTGTGCCGCAAACTACAGAGCCCTCGTACCCTGGAACCCGTGTGCCACAACTAGACAGAGAAAACCCACATGCCACAACTAGAGAGAAGCCCGCATGCCGCAACTAAGACCCGACGCAGCCAAAAATAAATAAAATAAATAATAAATATCTCTGAATCTGAGTTTTCAGGTATAAAAGCAGGCATTAAATCTTGCTCTACCTGCTCCACAGAGGGGCTTTATTGAGGATAAGACATTCCAGTTTGATATTACAGTGTCTTAAAATAAAAAAAGGGGAGCATTCTCCTTCTCCGTGCATGCAGCCTAGTTGACGGAGAGACCGAAAATGACTGCAATAAAATATTAATGACATTACGATAGAAGTCAGCCCAGGGCACCACCTGCCTCTTGCCTGTTCCAAAGAGATACCAGGATAACAGATGTGAAAAATGAAATGCTTTGAGCTGTTGGAGAGCCAGGAGGTGAAAAGATGAAATATTTACATCCTGGTGATTAACAGACAAAAGAGGTGGCTTCGATAGAGCTAAACCACAAACTCTTCTGGACAATGGGAATGAAGAATGAAGAGTTGATGGCATGGAGAGTTCAACAAGAACACCCCCTGTGGGATGTGAAAACCTCTGCAGAAGCTAGCACCCAACTGACTACAGGGGAAGGGAAATCATTCTTCAGTATTTGTCAACAATACTCTCCTATTTCGGGAAGGGGCCTCATGGGAACTGCTCCTTAATTCAATCATTATTTTATTCATTTCATACAATGTTACTTTCTGAATGTTTAATACCAAGTCAGATATTATGGGGGGGGGGGGAATATGAGTCCTCCATGGATCAAGATGCTTGCAATCCAGTGTCAAGATATAAGACATGCCACATAAGTCAAGTTGCAAAGTGCCAAACTTACCAAACTCCAGTTTATTCTGAAAAATTGTATCTAAAAAAATCTTATTTTTATTTCTGGCACCTAACTCAGGGCTTGGTCTATATTTCATAATGCACTAACTTGATTGGATATTGGCAATACATTTGTTACTATTATGAAAACTCTGAAAAGGGCTCTGAGAAAAAAAGTGGTTAATGTGGAATTCTGATTGGATTTTGTTGACTTAGTTGAGTCCTAAATAGTGAAAGGAAATCAGCCAAGTGTACTAAATAGCCGCTGGATCAAGCTGTGCCTGAAGCCTGTTAGGAATGGAACTCAGTGAGTCTAAAGCTGGCTTGGGAGGAGTGTGCCCCTTGTAAAATAATCTTCGGTGGTTATCAGTTTCTTGCACTCGGTGAGTAGATAGGTGCAAAGCTGGGGCCTTTGGAATAGCTGGGAGAAGAAAGGAGAGCATAAAAATCCCATGTGAGAAAAGCAAAGGAAACTGCCCCCAAACCCTACACTACTCTTGGCCCTCCTGGACTCCATCACTGGCAGTAGGAACTTTCATGGAGGTTTCATTGGAAGCTGGCACCTCCACTAGACGCTTCTCTGAGTAGAATCACTATAACTTTTCCCTACTTAAGAAAACGGATTTGATTTCCCCAAGTCTCTCTGTTTATTACCATTGATTACACCATAGTCCTGCTGAGGCATCTGTGCACCTACCCCTAGATATTCAGTAACATGAGGCAATGCATTCTCCCTACTGCTAAGACCAAAACTAGTTGGAGAGTCTCCAGTGAGGAAGAGAGGGCAGGAGCCCTCCCAAAGGAGGGAGGGATATATGATGATGCACAGACTGTGAACAGGGTGGCATGTCCAGGAGACTTTATTAACCCACATGGCATAATAGTTGGTATATGGGCTCTGGAGCAAGACTGTCTAGGTCGGAATACCAGCTCTGCAACTTACTAGCTATTACATAACCTCTCTGTTTATTGGTTTCCTCATCTATAAAATGGAGGTTAAAATACCACCCACCTCATAAGGTTGCTCTGAGGATTAAATAAAATAAAGTAATATACGTAAAGTGTATAGTGTAACATCTAGCACATAGTAAATGCTACATATGGGCTAGTTATTGCTAATTCTATCCAGGTAATGTTTTAGGTGGAGAGGTAAGAAATGAATTGGATTTCATTCTAAAGGCGGTGGGAAATTGTATTAAGTTCCCAAGAGTGCTGTAAAAAAATCACCCCAAAACTGGATGACTTAAAACAGCAGAAATCTCTTCTCTCAAAGTTCTGGAGGTCAGGAGTCTGAAATCAAGGTGTAAGCAGGTTGGTTCCTTCTTGGGGGCTCTTAGAGAAGAAACTGTCCTTTCTCCCTGCTTCTGGTGGCTGCCAGCAGTCTTTGGTGTTCCTTGGCTTGGAGATGCATCACTCCAATCTCTGCCTTTGTCTTCACATGGTATTTTCTCCTGTATGTTTCTTCTCTCTGTGTTTCTGTGTGTTCTCTCTTCTTCTCATAAGAACACCAGTCATATTGAATTAAGGCTCCTCCTAATCCAGTATAAATTCATCCTAACTTGATTACATCTGCAAAGGCCCTCCTTCCAAATAAGGTCATATTCTGAGGTTCGAGTGGACGTGAATTGGGTGGCAGGCGCTATTCAATCCAATATAGAAGTGATGGAGGTGACCTGAGCAGATTTTGATTTGATAAGGATCACTCTGGCTGCGGCATGGAGAACAACAGGTAGGGAGTGAAGGGGCTGTTACCACGATCCGGGAGAGAAATGGAACAAGAAGTAGGGTTAGAAAGGTGGAGAAAAATATGAGTGATGGCCAAGAAGACGATCCAACCGCTCATGACCATGACCGGATATCAGGGAAGATGGAGAGGAGGAGCTAGTGTGGCTTGGAGAGCTGGTGGACCACTGATTCTGTTCACTGAGAGGAAATACTGAAGAAACAAAAGTTCTGGAGAAGGAAGGATCTATGCTTTTTGAGTGAATGGAGGTTGAAATGATGATTTCACTTCACGCCAAATTTCTACTTGCTTTGAGAACCCAGTTCTCAACCAGTCTCAACTTTATAGACTCCGACTGCTAACCAAGAGTAGTTTCAATATTTTTAAAGGCCAATTTGGATTTTTTTACTTTCATAGATAATTTACAGAATGGCATTGCATGATAGTAAACCTCTACTTAACTGATCCAATAACTTATCTTACTGATGGACGTCCCCAACATGTTAAATACTCATAGCTAGCTGGCCCTGTCTGGTCCACCTCCCATGTCTGCATCATCAATTACATTGTATCTTTACCTAGAGGCAGTAGCGTGTGTTTCCAAATTTGTTTATGTCAGCTGTATTTGCAATTGTTAAAACAGAATGTAATTAAATACAGTACAAACAACAGAATGTGAGTGTGAAAAGAAAGCAAGTTTTTGTTTCTATGAAAAGTTGAATGCTTCAGAAATATTCAGTTTCCTTCTTTTTTTTTTAACATCTTTATTAGAGTATAATTGCTTTACAATGGTGTCAGTTTCTGCTTTATAACAAAGTGAATCAGTTATACATATACCTATGTCCCCATATCTCTTCCCTCTTGCATCTCCCTCCCTCCCACCCTCCCTATCCCACCCCTCTAGGTGGTCACAAAGCACCAAGCTGATCTCTCTGTGCTACATGGCTGCTTCCCACTAGCTATCTATTTTACGTTTGGTAGTGTATATATGTCCATGCCACTCTCTCACTTTGTCCCAGCTTACCCTTCCCCCTCCCCATATCCTCAAGTCCATTCTCTAGTAGGTCTGCATATTTATTCCCGTCTTGCCCCTAGGTTCTTCTGACCATTTTCTTTCCTGTTCTTTTCTTTTTTATAGATTCCATATATATGTGTTAGCATATGGTATTTGTTTTTCTCTTTCTGACTTACTTCACTCTGTATGACAGTCTGTAGGTCCATCTACCTCACTACAAATAACTCAGTTTCGTTCCTTTATGGCTGAGTAATACTCCATTGTATATATATGCCACATCTTCTTTATCCATTCCTCTGTTGATGGACACTTAGGTTGCTTCCATGTCCTGGCTATTGTAAATAGAGCTGCAATGAACATTTTGGTACATGACTCTTTCTGAATTATGGTTTTCTCAGAGTATATGCCCAGTAGTGGGATTGCTGGGTCCTATGGTAGTTCTATTTTTAGTTTTGTAAGGAACCTCCATACTGTTCTCCATAGTGGCTGTATCAATTTACATTCCCACCAACAGTGCAAGAGGGTTCCCTTTTCTCCACACCCTCTCCAGCATTTATTGTTTGTAGATTTTTGATGATGGCCATTCTGACCAGTGTGAGATGATATCTCATTGTAGTTTTGATTTGCATTTCTCTAATGATTAATGATGTTGAGCATTCTTTCATGTGTTTGTTGGCAATCTGTATATCTTCTTTGCAGAAATGTCTATTTAGGTCTTCTGCCCATTTTTGGATTGGGTTGTTTGTTTTTTTGATATTGAGCTGCATGAGTTGCTTGTATGTTTTGGAGATTAATCCTTTGCCAGTTGCTTCTTTTGCAAATATTTTCTCCTATTCTGAGGGTTGTCTTTTCATCTTGTTTATGGTTTCCTTCACTGTGCAAAAGCTTCTAAGTTTCATTAGTCCCATTTGTTTATTTTTGTTTTTATTTCCATTTCTGTAGGAGGTGGGTCAAAAAGGATCTTGCTGTGATTTATGTCATAGAGTGTTCTGCCTATGTTTTCCTCTAAGAGTTTGATGGTGTCTGGCCTTCCATTTAGGTCTTTAATCCATTTTGAGTTTATTTTTGTATATGGTGTTAGGGAGTGTTCTAATTTCATTCTTTTACATGTAGCTGTCCAGTTTTCCCAGCACCACTTATTGAAGAGACTGTCTTTTCTCCACTGTATATTCTTTCCTCCTTTATCAAAGATAAGGTGACCATATGTGCGTGGGTTTGTCTCTGGACTTTCTATCCTGTTCCATTGATCTATATTTCTGTTTTTGTGCCAGTACCATACTGTCTTGATTACAGTAGCTTTGTAGTATAGTCTGAAGTCAGGGAGCCTGATTCCTCCAGCTCCGTTTTTCTTTCTCAAGATTGCTTCGGCTATTCGGGGTCTTTTGTGTTTCCACACAAATTGTGAAATTTTTTGTTCTAGTTCTGTGACAAATGCCTGTGGTAGTTTGATGGGGATTGCACTGAATCTGTAGATTGCTTTGGGTAGTATAGTCATTTTTACAATGTTGATTCTTCCAATCCAAGAACATGGTATATCTCTCCATCTATTTGTATCATCTTTAAAGAAATTCTCAGTTTCCTTCTTAAAAAATGCTTTTAAATTAGGTGCGGGCATGAAATTTGCAAAAGACAGGAAACAAAGAAAATTCTACAATGGTTCTGTCCTCAGATTGCTCTAAAAGTATTTTTAAATTATTTGCCCTCTTTTATGGTCAATCCATTTTGAGTGTGGTTTATGCAAAATAGAGAGTATAGAATTCCCATCAATGGACCCATACTCACATCCAGCTGAAATAAACTATTTTAAGCATGGATTATTTTTTTTAAATACATATTTTATTTTTCTCCTCGTTTATTCTACTACCACTTTTGAAATGTGCCTTCAACTATCTCCAGGCTACAAATCATACCTTCCCTTCAGCATTAAAGTTATTAGGTTGTGTTAAGTTTCCAATTCCAATTTCTTTAGTCAAAATTCCCGGGACAGATTTATGAGATAAAAGGTCCCCACATGGCTGTTCGGCTGCTCTTCAGCTTCTCCCGGCTGGATCAAAGGTGTTGAGGGCAATGATGGTGATTGATTTCTTCTATCTGAACTGCCTCTGGAAATGTTAATAGTATGCAAATGAGTGCAGAATGATGGCCTCTCTTGGAATCAAGGAGAGTATTTTAAATTAGTACTGCACAGGGATGCCAGATATAAGAACACAAATAGCAAGAAGAAAAACTATAGTTACTAGAATCGGAGCGTGCTCTGTTGTAAAACTCAGGCTGTGGCCCAGGTGGTCCAACAGTTCAAGGACCAACTATGATGCCCAACTCTCATCTATATTGCTTGATTTCCTCACAGCAACCTTGAGATACAGGGATTATCATTTTTGACAGATAAAGGATCCAACGTTCAGAGAGTTTAAGTGGTGCACCCAAGGTCACCCAGACATGGAGTTGGAACTAGCAATCAAATCCAGATTTGTTCTTCTTCAAAGCTTTCACTCTTCCTGCCATGCCAGAAGATGCAAATAATGTACTAGAAAGATTGCAAAGAACTAGGCAGCCAGATGGTTGCAAGAGTTGCAAGGGGGTAAACACAAATCCTTTGAGTGAAGTCAGCTGCCAGGAGGCTCAAAGGCCATTAGCACTGCGTGTCTGCTCACTGCTCAAAATCTTACTGACAGAGGGGATCACGGTGCTAACTGCAACGCTAGGCAGCGTGACAAGAACCCGTGTTAAGTAAGAGTATCTAAGTGCCAAGGAAAAAGAAGTAGCTCATGACTGGAAACAGCAGAGGAGGCTTTCTAAAGGGAGGACATCTCAGCATCGGTTTGGGGTGTTGGCGAGATTTTCACAGAAATAGCCCTAACATTTGTGGAGTCCTTTATAGTTGAAATAACACTTTTTCAGGCAAATAACATAAGTTATTTGTCTCTCAGAATGCCCCCGTGGGTTAGGGTATGCATTATCATTTCTAACTGAGAGATGAGGAAACATGCACAAAGTGATTCGACAAGTTGCTCAAAGTCACAAGAGCAAGTTGGAAATTGACATGGGCTGAGCATCTAAGCTGGCACTGTCCAGTAGAAATAGAATATGAGCCGCCTATGGAATTAAAAAATTCTTAGTGCACACATAAAAAAGGAAAAAGAAACAGTTGAAATTCCTGTCAATGGTATATTCTATTTAATCTTGTATACCCCAAATATATCATTTCTATGTGTAATCAGCATGTAACCAACATGTAAAAAGTTAACAATGAGATAATTTGCATTCCTTTTTTTTTTTCTTGGTATTGTCTTCAAAATCTGGTGTGTATTTTACGCTCACAGCACATCTCAATTTAGACTAGGCACATTTCAGGTGCTCAATATCCACACGTGGCTGGTGGCTACTATATTGGACAGAGCAGAGTTTTTCTGACTCCTTGTCTTTCTGCTCTGCTAAACTGTCTCACAAATACAGATGGAGGGAGATGGGCATCTCATGCAAAGGGGACAGTAGGAGCAGGTAATCGTGGAGGGATGCAATTGGTACCTCAAAACGTGTAATGAAAGAGTTTAATAAAGAGTTAAGGAAGGGACTTCCCTGGTGGCGCAGTGGTTGAGAATCCGCCTGCCAATGCAGGGGACAAGGTTCGAGCCCTGGTCAGGGAAGATCCCACATGCCGCGGAGCAACAAAGTTCGTGAGCCACAACTACTGAGCCCTTGTGCCACAACTACTGAAGCCCGCACACCTAGAGCCCATGCTCTGCAACAACAGAAGCCACCGCAATGAGAAGCCCGTGCACTGCAACAAAGAGCAGCCCCTGCTCGCCGCAACTAGAGAAAGCCCACGCGCAGCAACGAAGACCCAACGCAGCCAAAAATTAATAAATAAATAAATAAATATTAAAAAAAAAAAAAGAGTTAAGGAACCCAACAATGGGTGCTCAAGCACCCCAAAACTAGGAAGAGTGGAGCTACAAACACTCCTGGAGCCTGGAAAATCCTGTAGCCTTAGGAAATGGCTGCCTGATAGAAACCGTGGCCTTTGGTAGAGAAATGGAACCACTGTTAGTCCACCATCCAGCCAGGGAGACGGTGGGGAGATAAATCCAATGGCCTCTTTGCCTTCCCATCCTCGAGTCTCCAGCCAGTGCCTCTCATTGTCCAAACCCGACCAGCAGTTAGAGATAGCAAGCCTGTTGATGCATCCACAAAGGTTAGCCTCCTGAGGCACAGAGAAAGGCAGAGAAGGATACAGCCTGGACCTGGAGGGCAAGAAATCAAAGGCACAGAAGTGTGGGGGCATGTGTACTGGTTTGGATGGAGGGTAACAGTACAAGGACAGTGGTAGCAAGTGACATGATTGAAAAGTCGGGCAGGAGCCAGGGAGTGGATGGGTTGTAATACAGCACAAATGAGATTGGTTTAGAGTCTACAGGCAGTAGCCATCCATGGGGGGCTTTAGTGTGACATCTTCTCTAATCAAAATTGGGCACAAGAAGATGATCCTGACAGGCATTACACTCTGTGTTGGGGTTTTGAGATGTGAGTTCGTTTCATCCCTCACCTCTCAAATGAACCTGCTGAGAAACAGATACAAGAGGCAGATAGGAATCAAGACACTTTATTGCTAGCAAAAAAGATGGGGACTGTGGCTGCAAAGTGAGTGAACAGTGGGGGTCCTAGGCCTTCTTTTTGTACTGGCTACAGCTCCTCAGGCAGAGACGGAGCATCTGGGCCACTGTGGGGCTCACTGAATCAGTGGGTTCCCTATGGGGAGGAAAGCAGCCTGCACGGGCAGGCTCCCGGCGGAGAGAGGAGGATCCGCATTCTTACCCCACATGAGGCTTGGACACGAATACATTACGCGGGACTCTTACTCTCTGTGAGATGGAGAGGGACAAGCAGAGATGCAAAGAAAACAGTAGCTCATGCTCCATACTTTCCCGTGAGGTCTCATATATTTGTAGAGTCTCCCATTTCACAGATCATAAAGAAAATGGGAAGAAGCGAAACGCAGCTTCTTTTTCCAGAATAATTTTAGGGTGGAGCGACTCCAGGTGGTTAGACCAGTTCACACTAGTTAGAAACTGGTTAGCGCCAGTTAGGAAGCGATTCTGTGGGAGGACTTAAATAGTGTTAGAAAAAGAAATATAGGGACAGTTAGTAAATACATGGGATTATGGCATCAACAGGAATTGGTACCACAGCTGATGTGGATGAATCAGGTACAAGGAAGTGCTATTAGAAAGAAAATGCATTTTGGGGGGATGAGAGAATCAAGGACAAGCTGAGCCAGTGGTACCTGTGGGAGATGCAGCTGAAGCTGTCCGGCAGGATGTTGATGATGGGCATCTGGAGCTCAGAAAAGAACATGGTGTTAGAGATACTGACATGGAACCATCCAGAAGTGATGGTTGAAGTCATGATAAATCCCCAAAAGAGAAACAAGAGATAAAATGGCTAGTTAAAGGTTCTTTAAATTTAAAAGAATTAAAATTAAAAAATCAATTCCTCAGTCACACTAACTATATCTCATGTGCTGCTAAATAGTTATAGGTGGTTGGTGGTATTTGGATAACAAGGATACAGAATATTTCCAGTCATCACAGGAAATTCTATTGGACAGTACAGTTGTGGAGTATTATATATTGGGTGAGGATGGTGATTGGAATAACACTTTACTTTTTCTCCCCAACACACCTGAAAGAAAAGAAATGAAACTACAATAGAAATGGCGCACAGAGGCAGAGAAGCTTTCAAGGAGTAAGATGATCAAGAAGATGCCTCCAGGTAAAATAGAGCTTTTCAAATTTTGCTTAGTCAGAACTCTACCTAGGCTGAAGTCATTTATGTGAAGGAATAAGAGAAAAGTGAAGTTGGGCGGGTAGATGGAGGAAGTTAATGTTGTTAATTGTCAAGGAAAGATCAGACGCCTGGTTTGAAGGACGAGGACCCAAAAATCACATCATCGGAGGGGAGTGTTTCCCAAATCTATTTATTCACATCTATTTTTGAGTGAACGGACATTTAGCAAACACAATTATAGCACTCATTAAATGTTGATTGTCTCTGCTTTTCTTCCTAGCTTGAGTTTTCCCCCTCTTGGATCCACAGTTATTGTGAAGAGCACAAAAGAAACATGTATCCAATCCTCAAAGAGTTTATAGTGTAGAAGGAAAAATACAGCAAGAGCATAGCAGAATGTAGAAGATTAATTCCCCAAAGAAATAGACAAATGAAACACTCAAGGAGGTCACAGCTAGGTGGAAGAGGGAGGGTCTTGGTGGAGGAGGTGAACTTTGAGCTGAGTTTTGAAGAGTGGATAAGGTTTAGGGGTGAAAGGAATTTTATACCAGGTAGGGGGAAAAGCATAAGCAAAGGCACGAGTGTAATAAGATAAGAAGAATATTCAGGAAACTGAGAATATTCCACTATAAACTAGAGAATAGTTAATACGAAATATATTAATAACAGATAAGGATGGACATGATGGGCTTGTTCATGGCACATGGGTGGTCTTAAATGTAAGAGAAGGAGAATAGCACAAAAAGTTTTTTCTGGCGCATAATGAAAAGACCTATCTAACTGGAGTAGAAAAAACAAATATTCTGAGGTTCTGCAAATTCCAGGTCAACTTTGATTCTTCCTTGAATAAGTGAATGTCAAGGCTCTGCCTTACTAGGTAACAGTTATCTGCAGCTTGAAAAAACACTTCCTTAGATGCTATTGGGCACCAACATGCATCCAAACAACCAACTCAAAACTCTGTAAGAAACCCAACTTTCTCACCCAATCTACAGTCCAAACCATTAGCTTACACCAATATTGTCTGACAAAGATGTTTAAGTTAAACAAAATTGCTTTAATACAGCGAAAACATCTGCTGCATTTAATAATAATCTTCCTGCTGTTGCAACATATGGCATCATCAGAAACTTTACTCCAGGGCCCTCAGAGCTTCGGAGATACCTCAAAATGCCATGATTACTATAAGTAGGTTTTGGCAATTCTCAAAGCTGAAAGAAAACTATTAATTCATTTTAATATTTAAAACAAATATGGGCCATTTGGATCATTTGCAAGAGAGGTGGGATTACAAAAACTACAATAATTAGAATCTAACTCCCCAAAGAGAGATGTTGTAAGACGTAGCTTCCAGATGGAAAATTCCTTTCACAGGTCTGTATAAGACACGTTCTCTATTTTACGTTTGGTAGCGTATATATGTCCATGCCACTCTCTCACTTTGTCACAGCTTACCCTTCCCCCTCCCCATATCCTCAAATCCATTCTCTAGTAGGTCTGTGTCTTTATTCCCATCTTACCACTAGGTTTTCATGACCTTTTTTTCTTTTTCCTTAAGATTCCATACGTATGTGTTAGCATACTGTATTTGTTTTTCTCGTTCTGACTTACTTCACTCTGTATGACAGACTCTAACTCCATCCACCTCACTACAAATAGTGGGAAGCAGCCGCATAGCACAGAGAGATCAGCTCGGTGCTTTGTGACCACCTAGAGGGGTGGGATATGGGATAGGAAGGGTGGGAGGGAGGGAGATGCAAGAGGGAAGAGATATGGGAACATATGTATATGTATAACTGATTCACTTTGTTATAAAGCAGAAACTAACACACCATTGTAAAGCAATTATACTCCAATAAAGATGTTTAAAAAAAAAAAAAAAGACACATTCTCAGCCTGTCCCAGGCTCTCCTGAATTAGATGAGTCCTCCTCCAAATTTTTTTAATTTATTTTATTTTTTTTGGCTGTGTTGGGTCTTCGTCTCTGTGCGAGGGCTCCCTCCAGTCGTGGCAAGCGGGGGCCACTCTTCATCGCGGTGCGCGGGCCTCTCACTGTCGCGGCCTCCCTTGTTACGGAGCTCAGGCTCCAGACGCGCAGGCTCAGCAGTTGTGGCTCACGGGCCTAGTTGCTCCGCGGCACGTGGGATCTTCCCAGACCAGGGCTCGAACCCGTGTCCCCTGCATTAGCAGGCAGACTCTCAACCACTGCGCCACCAGGGAATCCCCCCCCCTCCAAATTTTTAATGGGGATCACGGTGGGCACAAGTCTCTTTACTATTTTTTTTTTTTTTGGCCATGCCACGTGGCATGTGGGATCTTAGTTCCCTGACCAGGGATCAAACCGGAACCCCCTGCAGTGAAAGTGTGGAGTCTTAAACACTGGACCACCAGAGAAGTCCCAAGTCTCTTTACTTTTATACAGAAGAATTATTACAACATGACCCTGGTTTAGGTGGAAGTGAAAGGAGCCAAAATTTGAATTCAACATAACTCAGTTAAATAAAATGTTAATCAGAAGATCTTATATTTCAGCCATTGTGCTGGATAAATACCAGAGAATCAGATGAATCACGTAGAATAGCTGCCTTTAAGTAGTCCTTATTGGCCATGGAAAAAGAGAAATGCAGACTAGTAAACATTATAAAGTATGACAGGTTCTATGATACAGTTAACTTTAAGGCATGTTGGAAGTATAAGAAAAACATTTCAACTCAACAAGCAAGCCTCACTGAGGAAGGGATGCTGGAACGGTAGATCCAGGCTAGAGACATTACTCTGAAAGTAATGAGAGGGAGGTGGCTTTCTAGGCTGAAAGAACCACATGACACAGAGTAGGGAAATAGCAGTTCAGGGAGCTGATGGTCATTTGGTTTCATGTGTGTGGCAAGGAGGTGGAAAGGGATGTGAGGAGAGAGTAAAAAGGGTAGATCCCGGAGAACCTGTTGGGTCATGCATGGGGGTTTGAATTTCATCTTGGAGGGAATGTTACCACTGAAGGGTTTTCCTGCAGAGAAGAGTGGCATCAATGTCATTGTCATCACAGCATCCTCTCTAATATGCCTTGAGCGCATCCTCCGCCTTGGGCTGAGAACTGTTCATCAGTAATCTCACCACAACCTTGCAGGAAGGTAGGATCATTATGATCATCTTACACCCACAAAATCAAGGTCTTTAGAGGAGAGTAGTTTGCCTAAGTCCCTACAGCCAGGAAGCACAGGAAGGAGGAATGGAATCCAGATCTTCCAGACATTGAAGATTTTGCTTTTGACACCTACGGTGTACTGGTTCTGAACCAGACCAGGCTTTGGGGATGGAGACCAAGAGACCAGACAGGTAAGGGATGCTTAGTATGCTCTGTGCTAGTTACAACTGATGGCAAAGTTGTTAGAAAAAAAAAGAAAAAGACCAAGTCCTTGCCTCCCAGAAAAAAAGAGCCAATATGTGCTCAACTTCTTGAAGCCGATCATCTGAATTAAAAATGTCAACATTTGGGCCCATTCAGTAGTTTCTTCCTGGTACTGTGCCAGGGGCTATGGGAGGGAACAGGGTTATGGTAAAGTGGAGAGTCACCTTCAAGGAACTTTGTTAAAAACCTAGTTTAGAAGAGACCTTGAGCAAAGAGTTTTAGCATTTGCTGGTTCCTCCTGTCTGCTTGCTCTCGACCTTAAGAACAATGCCTGCAACTTCAGGTTATCCAAGGAAAAAGCCTGATTCTCAGGACTTCAAGTATCTCATCATGGTGTGGGACCCAGCAAGCAAGAGGAAGCATGGCTCATGTGCCACTTATCCTTTGGCTATTGCTTGGCAATTTTTCTTTGGAAAAATGATTAGTAACCATTATTAAACATTATTATTAAATATTGACAATCTCAGTCATTTCAGAACCATTTATTCCTCACTGGTTTTCAGGAATTGCTGCCATAGGTCACTCTTAAGGGACAGTTTATCCTAACAAACAGGCATGCAGTGATTCGGATCCAGTGTGGCATGCTGTAACAGAGATCTGTAATAGATTTTGCTCATTTTGACATACCGAGCACATTGAACAATGCACATTGAAGGTTAACACTCAGTAAGTCGATATTTTCCCTGAGTGGAAAAGTGCAGTGTATTCAAGAAAGTACACAACTTTGCTGCGAGGTATCAGAGGAACCCTGCTTCCCAATGTTGCCAGCCTTCATCAGATCACATATATCTTGTCATCAGTACCTTTGTTAATTCTTTCTTCCTTCTCTTCCGATAATTCAAATTCTATTCATCCAATCCGGAGGAGAGACTGAGTTACTTGTCTCTGTAATTCCACCATGAATGGGTGGATGAATAAATAAATGAATCATCATGGGAGTGCTTATAAGTGCCCTAACAGTGTTCTCTCTTCCTTCAAGATGTTTATATGTGTTGTTTGAGACCTTCATGCCATACTCTTTACTGCTTCTCTATTGAGTTTTAAATCCTATTCACAAGTCAACTCAGGCATCATCTCTTTTAGCTAACCTTCTATCAATCTTCAGTTTAGGTAGAACCCAAACACCATATCGGTGTCTGTGTAGTTGTCCATCTCTGTCCATAAACTATGTAAGACCAGGAATTGATTGCTAGTCATCATTATAGTCCCAGGGTCCAGCAAAGCTCATGGCACATAATAGATCCTCGATAAATAAATTAATTTATTGATGAACATATTAAGTCATTTAAATATTTCCTTTGTATTCTACCACAAGAGAAAGCCAGTTCTTGAAAAAAAATCCTACAAAACTTGAACATTTCTGTAGAATAAGACCTCTTGGTTCTGTATGCAAGTGCAAAAATAAAATGCAGTTTAGTCACCCTTGAGATAATTTCCTAAGGAAAAAGGATCTGCTGTCACTTAGGCACTTGCAATGTTTTCCTTCACGTGATATAGAATTTCTAACAGTTGCAGTATTATAATTAGCTCTGAAGATGTAAATGGGGTTGGATTTGTGAACGACATTTAAAATATCCAGAACCTAATGCTGAGTTCTGATCACTATATACCTGAGGAGAACCACCATCCTGCTCTCCTTCTGTATGAATAACTTTCAACCGGGGTTTCACCTGAGACAAGCCAATCCATAACATGTTCTCAAATGAGTCCTCTTGGGATTGAGCTATGCTGGCTGATTCATATAAATCATTGTACACCATCATGCTAGTAAAAACTCTTCACTGAGCTGCAAGGGCTCTGCACACAATATTTCTAACCATTAAGGAGCCTCTTCAGGAAGGGTATTATTATCCCCATGCTACAGATGGAATAGCTAAGACTCAGAGCTTGCTCAAGTTCACTAGGATAGTAAGCAACTAAGGAAAGATTTCAAATCCTGGGCAGTCTCATTTGAAAGCCTGTGCCTTCTCTGCCCATCTACCACTGAGGAAGTTCTCAGGGATAATGGAAACCTGAATCAGAGATCAATATCAATGGAAAGTAACTTTAGCACTCAATGATACAGAGCCAGCTAGCTTACATACTAGCACGGGAGGGAAAGAGGGTGGCCAATATACCACAAATACTTTATCAGAATTGTACACACAGGACTACAACAAACCAACAGCATATTTTACTTAATCCTCAGAGCAAAGAACCTTCCACCAAAAGAGCCTCTTCTTGTATGTCATCTATAAAAAAAATGAGGCTGACTTATAGTTTTGTATTGCTTTATATATGTCACCTTATTTGAGGAAAACACAATGCTGAAATAAAAGATATTGTCCCAAGTATGGATGAGGAACCTAGGACTGAGAGTTAAGTGGTTTAGGTGGCCAACTAGGAGGTAATATGGCTGCGGCATGAATTCTAGTGAACTTTTCACCACATTCGAGTTGTCACTTGTTCTCACCTCTGCGTATTATTTTCTTCTTCCTTCCATCAACTTAAAAAAAAATAAAGATTAGAGAGGATGGAGGAAGCTCCCTTCACCGTGTTAGATTACTACATCATAGTGACTCTAAGACACCGAACTTGAAGAATGGGAAAAGAAGAAAAGCCTTATGAGTATGATAAGGCAATCATTTTCAGTGTCTCCAATATTTCACATACATTAAATAAAAGACTGAGCTTCCAAGACAACTTATCCACAACTGCAGTTCTGGTTGTGACAGAGCGTCAAGAACAGTTGATGAATTATTAATACAGCAGCACTGTCTGAATTGGCATGGATCCCATGGAAAGAGTGATGTGCCAGTCTGGCAATTGCTCTGTTTTGCAGAAGAACACAATGTATATGTATATATAACCTGGGAGATACTGGGAGATGTTTATTGTACAAGGTGGTTTCTTTCTTAAAGTTATTTTTCTAAATTATTTTATAGTGATGTTCAGGGCAACTACAATAAATCTATTAGGAGGTTCCATAGTTGTTTTAGGCTTCAACTTAGAAACGTCCCAATTCTGAATCCTATGAAATCCATGTAGGTTCTGGAACTTCAGTAGTTTCCTCTGTGCCCCTGGCAATAACATATGGCAGTGAGAGTTGAGTTTTGTCAGGTTGCACCCTACCTGTCTACCTCCTTCATTATCACACAGACCTGGTTTTGCTCACTTTAAAGATCCATGTTTTACTGATGATTCGATCAGGTTAAAATGAAAAAAATGTTGCATTATTTGAAGCTACTTTCTTTATAATTTCTCAAACCATTATGGCATAAAGCTTAAAATGACAAGCGTGTGTCCATAGACATAACTTTAAAAAAGAGCCTGGCATGGTAGAACTAATAAATCTCTTGAGCATAGGATTCCCAGGAGCATATAAACATGTTGAACGTAAAATATGTTCATTCTATAACCAATTTTAACACATTCCTGTTATTCCTACTTGAACATTACTTTCAGAGGCAAAGCTATGCATTAATTTTTAATATATGAATAATTTTAATAGCAGCAAATCTTTATTTTTTTGAAAGCTAATTTTATTTTGGGGAAACATATCATTGGAGGCCAAAGCTATTTTTTAAAACCTTATAACATCCACCCAGTCAGGATGTCCAAGAAACTCCTTTATCTTAACCTTCTCCAACTAAAACTCATGGTCTCCACCTTGAACCAACTTGCTTTCCTTTCTGCATCCCCTATCCTGGGATTGGTATCACGTTCCATAATATTTATTGTGTTCAATGATGTCTTCTGAACATCAGGATGAGGTATTAGGAACTACACATGTAAAAGATTTTCCTCTGAGCTTCCTATAATTTGAATTGCTATGTAGTAAAAAATTTACTTGAAATAGCAATTAATAGTTTGAAAAAAAGGAGAGTCAAAGAAGAGAATGCTTATGGTTTTCAGAAACCATGGCCTTGTCCACAAACACAGATGTCAGTGAAAAGTGTCAGAAAATCGCTTTATGTCTAGAATCATTTTATTTCTTGTGGGGAACAATTAATTGAGTGTGGCGAATCAGACTAACTCACTTGGACCCGTGAGTCTAACATAACTATTTCCATAAGAGTGCATGGAAAAACCCGAACGAACTTTTTGGCCAGCCCAATATTTTAGACTCTGGAATCCCATGACAGAAACTCTGAAAGAACACCTGCAAGTCAGGATGTGTTTGGGGAGAGAAAAGCTCCATGTAATTCAGAGACTGGCTAGGTGACAACCAGGGCATATGGCCCTTCCAGTTGGTACCTGTCTTTGGTTTTCCGTCTCTAGGCGCAGCCTGGCTTCCACACACCTCCGCGTCTCCAGGAAGGCTTGGCGCTGGGCCCGGTCTGACAGGTAACTGATAAAGATTCCAGCCGTGTTCATACACATGAATAACACTGCCTGGGCCACAACCTAAAACAGAAATACAGACATAGCCCGGTCAGGTGGTTAAAACAAGAGCTGTTGGCAGGCAAAGAGAAAAAGTAAATAAATAAAAATTTCCAATGTAAATCTTAAGGTAGTAATCCAAATATTTAGTAGCAGGTCAGTAGAACCTTTATTCAGGTCTTGGGGTCAACTCATCTCCTCAGACCTCCCTCAACCACTCGATCCAATTTAAAGCTTCTCTCTCCCCAAGTTTGAATTTGAACTCGGATTGGAAACCTCAAGTGAAATAGAGCAGCTTCTTCTCTCTTCCTCTTCTTAAGGGGTTGGGGAACCAGGTGAGAAGAAGAGAAAGAGATGAATAAAAAACAGGAAAGGTGTTAGTTGAACGGTACTACTGTATTTTGACTTTGGTACCCAGTTTTTCTTGAGTAGCATCTAAGTCCTGATGTTCCTAACTCAAGAGAAGATGTCATATTTGTCTACTGCTTTCCATCTCCATTGGCATTACCCATCTCCTAGGCGCCAAAATCTCCTGGCTGGACTCTTAAATTAAACTTTGTACTTTCACATTTGCCCCCTTCCAAACTGCTCTCTAGTGAAGAAAAGCAGGCAGATTCTGGAAGGGAGTCAACACTTGGAAGAAAGAAACAGCATAGTGTGGATTTCTTGATTTTTATGGCTTTAGCTTGCGGGCAGGTAACACTCAGTATAGTGTAGGGGAGAAAAACTCCAATAGAAAACCCAAGTGGCCTGAAGAAGCAAAGAACAAAGTTCAAAACAACTATGGCTGCTGAAAAGTGAGAGGAAAAGCCCCCAAAGAAGAGAACCAGTGAGGGGGAACCTTAAATTCCTATATAAACTCTTCCCTGAAACACATATGCACAGGGCAAACAGCAAATGATTGAGTTGATGATAAAAGAATTGAACTGAGATTTGAACTGCATTTCAAAAGACAAAGATTGTCATTTGATACCAACCAAGTTAACCACTTTCTAAAACACAACACAACAAAACAAAAATCACAATTTCCAGAAGAATGTAAGACAATCCAGAGTCTTAATCACGTAACATCCACAATGTCCTGAACATAACACGAAATTATGTGACATGGGCATATACATAAAAATGTGACCCCTTCTCAAGGGAAAAGATAATCGACATAGACCTGTTCTGATCTGACCTGGGTGTTGGAAGTAGCAAACAAAAATCATAGTAGCTCTTACAACTTTGCTCAATGATATAAGGGTAAATATGCTAGTAATTAATGCAAAGATAGGAAATATCAGCAGAGAAATAGGAACCACACACACAAAATGGAAATTCTAGAAGTGAAAAACACAATACCTGAAATTAAAATTTTACTGAATGATATTAACAGCAGAATTTAGATGACAGAAAAAAGAGTCAATAAGCTTGACGCTATATCAACAAACCAAAGACAATATGAAAAGCAGAGTAAAATGTTATATATAAGGGACATACTCTCCAGTTATGATAATGATTTTCAGTTAGATAAAAGAAATGCATTGCTAAAATATAATGATATAAAAGTTTGCAAATCAAAACAAAATAAAGCTGGTTTTGCTGTGTAAATACATATTAAAGAGAATTTAAGGAAAATCATTAGAGATAAATAGGGTCACTATGTAAGTATAAAAGGTTTAATTCATCAGGAAGATATAAAAAGTATGAACTTGGACACATTTAACAATATAGCCTCAAAACACCCAATACAAAGTAAGATATAAATCTATGGAATTATTTATAAATCTACCATTATAATGGTCTATTTTAACACAATTTTCAGCAGTTAATAGATAAAGATTTTTAAAAAATCAACAAAGATAGAAACAACTTGAACAGCTCATACAATTAGCAACCTTGAAATGGAACATAGTATGCAAGTTAAATAGTACAAATTCTTTTTTAGGCACATATTAAATATTTGTAAAATATGATTTTATGATAGGACCTGAAGTTAGCCTCAGCAAATTTCAAAGAACTAGTATCATGTAACCACAGTCAATGACTACAATAATATCAAGTTACAAAGCAATTTAAAAGATAGCTAAAAGAACACCATGTGTTTAGAAATTAAAAATATTTCTAAATAACTCATGGATCTAAAAATATATCATAATGGAAAATATGTATAGCTAAAGAATAATGAAAATACTACTGAAAAAAACTTAGTAGTCCTCACCAAGGAATACATAATAATAAATGCTTCATTAGAAAAAGAAGAGTATATATATAACTGATTCATTTTGCTGTACACCTGAAACCAACAAAACATTGTAAATCAACTATACTCTAATAAAAATTTAAAAAAAAAAAAAAAAGAAGAAAGGCTGAAAATGAATGTGCCAGCCATTCAACTTAAAGGTTTAGCAAAAAACAAAAAACAGATAAATCCAAAGTATGTAAAAGGAAAAAAATAAGAAAGGAGTTGAAATTAATGAAATAAAAACCAAATATAAAATACAGAGGTTCAATAAAGTCAAAAGTCTTTTTTCTGAAAGGACTAATAAAACAGTAGCACTTCTTAGAAGCTTAATAAAGAAAAAAGAGAAAAGGTTCAAACAAGCAATATTAAGAATAGAAAATGAGAATTTAAATATATGGCAGAAATTAATAGATAATAAAAATATATTACGAAGTTTAATGCTAATGAAAATCATAAATGGAATTACATATTTCTTAAAATATATCTTTATCAAAACTGACTCAAGAAGACAAGAGAAAAATTAAATAAATGCAGTCATAATTAAATATCTTTCCACAAGGAAAGGAACAGGCCCAGATGGCTTCATCAAAGCATTCTACAAACACATGTTGAAGAAATAACTTAAATATTTCATAATCTCATCCAGAGAGTAGGAAAATAGAGAATATTCTCCAACTCAGGTTATAAGGCTAGCAGCATCCTGCTACCATAACCAATAAAGTTGGTGCATAAAGGTAATTAACAGATAAATCTCACTCATGAACATGAAGGAAAATTCCTACACATAATATTACTAAATCAAATCCATCAATACATAGAAAAAATAATTCAGTTTGACTACATTAAATTTATCCCAGGAATCTGAGGATAGTTTAACATTGTCCAATCAACTAATGCAATTCACCACATTTACAGCTTCAAAGAAAACATATAATCATCCCACTGAGATGAAACAGCATTGATGAAATTCAATATTCTTTCATTTAAAAAAATGTGGAGATTAGAAGTAAACTTTCTTAATCACTATGCAGAATATCTACAGAAACAAAGACAAGAACACCTAAAATGAACAACTTACTCAATGATAAAAGGTTAAAAACATTTGCTTAAAGGCCAGGATAACAGTTACCTCCAAATGTATTCAACATCATTCTCAAATTCCAGCTACCTCAGTAAGACAAAAACAGAAACAAAATAAAGGTGATAAAACTTGGAAAGGAAGAAATACACTTTCATTTTTGAAGATAATTATCTATGTGGAATATCTGAAAGTCTCTACAGAAAAATTACTAGGATTAATAAGAATTTAACAAAGATGTTGGATATAAAGTCAAAATAAAATGCTAATTGCATTTCTAACGCAACCATGACAAACAGATAGAAAATGAACTTAACAGAGAAAATAATGAAATTGAATTTAAAATAATCAAATAAGACCCAGATGGAGGGTTGTACACCATGTTATGCTGTAAGATGAAAGAATTGTTATAGTAAAGATTTCAAAACGTGGTAGGTATTTTTACCCCCAGTGGAATTCAAGATGATTCTAAAATTTGTATAGAAGATCAAAGAGTCAAGAATACATAAGATATTCTTATGGGGATATACGTATACATATAGCTGACTCACTTTATTATACAGCAGAAACTAACACAACAATGTAAAGCAATTATACTCCAATAAAGATGTTTAAAAAAAAAAAAGGAATACATAAGATATTCTTAAAGGAGAACAAAATGGGAGACTTGCAGTACCAGGTAACAGACTTGTTATAACATTGCAGTGATTAAGACTTCATGGTATTTACATGGGGCTATACAAATTGACCAGTGGATGTGAATAGAGAGCCCAGAAACATAAACACACAAACTTGATAATCATCCTTTGTAGTTATAAGGAGAAAAGAGGGACTTTTGAACAAAGGGTGTTAGAACAGTTTGTTATTCACTTGGGAAACAAAGTAAAAGTAAATCCCTGCCTAATCCAATACATAGAAATACATTGTAGGTGGATTAAAGTCTTAAATATGAAAGGAACAAATATGAAATTTTAGAAGACAATCTAGGAGAATACTTTTACTACTGTGATAGATTTTTAAAATAAAACACAAAGAATACAAACCAAAAAAATAGATTAATACATTTGACAAAATTAAAATAAAGCATTTCTATTCATTGAAAGACAACATAAATAAAATGGAAAAAACTATAAGAAGAGATATTTGCAACATTTATAACTAGCAAAAATTAATTTTCAGCTCATATGAAGAACTTGTATAAATCTATAAAAAATAAAAATCCGATAGAATACAGGGTGAAAAATAAGCAGGTACTTCCAAGACAAGAGACTATCGATATGAAAATAAGTGCAACAATCGAGGAACTCTAAGTTAAAATCCACACCCTTTCCACATCTACCCGGTTGGTTCCAGAAAGAAAAAAAAAAAAAATAGTAGGGTGTTATCAAATCAGCAAGGATGCTGTTGGCAATGTGAATTGACATTGCTACTTAGACTCTGCACAATGTTTAATTTGTACATTGCTAAACTGCACCTCTCCCCTCCATGCCCAGAGCCATCTTTGCAAATATGGCCCAGGAGACATGCCCAAGAATGTTAAGAACAGCGTTTTCTACAAGGGCTTGAAACTGGAAATAATCTGAATGTCCACCAGTAGTAGAATGGATATTTTAGGATGTATTAAAATAATTAAATACTACTCAGTGGTGACAATAAATCTATTATTGTATGAATCAAAATAGATAAAACAATATTGAAAAAAGTGTGATTCTAATGACAATAAGTTCAAAAACAAGTACACTAAAATAATACATTGTTTGTGAATATATGAGATAGCACATGACTCCATTTTTTACCCGTCAAATTGTCTAAGATAAACAATTTGATAACACATTACTCTGGCTAGGTTGTGGGGGAAATAGTCACTCTTATACCTATTTGGTGAATCCATGAGTTTGGCAATATCTATCAAAGTTGACATTCATCAATTCATACTCATCAGCTCAGTAACTCCATATTGGTGTAGCTGCAGGTGCAAAGATCAAAGGCTATCACAGCATTCTTTGTAAAAGCACACAATTGGAAAGAATCTAAATGGCCATAAATAGAGGATTGGTTAAATTATAAAGCCATACAACTGAATATGTATGTAGATAAAAACATGGAAATTTTCTGTATACTAACACAGAACATTCCAATCTATACTATTAAGTGGGGAAAAAAAATAAAGGACTAATATTTGCTATCATTTTTTTATGCATAGACTCTTTCCGTAAGGTACTGGATAATTCTGGGGACAGAAACTGAAGCCTAAATTTATAATCTCTACCGTTCACATTTTTACATGCGAGTGTGGTACCTATTCTAATATATAGATTTTTTTTTTTAAACATCTTTATTGAAGTATAATTGCTTTACAATGGTGTGTTAGTTTCTGCTTTATAACAAAGTGAATCAGTTATACATATACATATGTTCCCATATCTCTTCCCTCTTGCATCTCCCTCCCTTCCCCCCTCCCTATCCCCCCCCCCAGGTGGTCACAAAGCACCGAGCTGATCTCCCTGATTTTTAAATAAATAGATTGATAAATGTACTGTTAGAAAAGAGATAAATGCAAACTCCTCATCATGACAATAAAGCCTGCTTGATCTTCTTCAAACTCATTTCATACCATTTCTCCTCTTCCTTATTTTGTTGCAACCAATCGGGTTTACTTTCTATTCCTCCTCTAAGTTTTTCCTCTCTCTGGTCCATTGCAAAAGCTGTTCCTTCTGCCTGGGACATTCTTTCTCACACTTCTTGCCTTGCTGATTCCTCTCATCCTTCTGTTCTTGGCTTTATTAGTTTCCTCAGAGAGGTACTCCCTGGTCACTATATAAAGTAGGATTTCCCTGCCATTCTTTATCCCGGCACTCTGTGCACTTATCACAACTTGTAATTATATATTTATTTGCACACTTGGTTGTCTGGTGCCTGTCTGTCACATTGGATTATTACTTCTAATAATGCAAGGATGACATTTATTTTAGCCATTGATTGACACCTAGTACCTAGCACAGTGGCTGAGGGCTCAGCACAGTGCCTGTTAACTGTTCAGCACCTAATAAGTGCTGGATATTTGCTGAATGAGTAAAGGAATGGGTTAATAGCTTTCCTATGTTTCCATCATTATTTGCAAGATATGATGGGCTAATGATCTTAAAATAGCAATAATAATGTAAAACACCAAAAATATCCTTGACAATACTAATAAATGTGTGGGAGCTAAAGCATACGACTTTACAAAAGATAAAGGAGGGAAGCATTTCTGGTAAAGGGATGCTAGCTATTAACTATGTAAATACTACCCAAATTGCTTTATGGCTTTAACATGATTAACAATCAAAATTCCAAGTGAAATTTTCCTTTGGAACTTGGAAGATGAATTAAAAGTGTATCTGAAAGAATACATGAATTAGAATACTAAAGAAATTTTTACAAAAGCGATTACAGAGGGTCCTTGCACAGCCAGAAGATAATATATACCATCATGTGACAATAATTAAAACTCTGTGGCAATAGTGAAAACCTCAACTGAAGAATTAGTGGAATAAAATAGAAAACATAACGAGTTTGTATATGATACATACAGCTCAACGATTCAGTGGAAAAAATAATTGTCAGTAACAGGCTGATTTGTCATTTACTGGAAAAAATGGCTTAGAGTCCCCTCATAGTATATGTCAAAATAAATGCCAATGGAATAAAGACTTAAATGTGGAAAATGAGACTAACAAAAAGGGAAAAGAAAATAAAAGGGAATATTGCTCTAATTTAAGCAGAAAAGCTTGAGCTGAGGCTCAAATTAAAGGTAAGTAGTATTTTTTTTTTAAGGTATTTATTTATTTATTTATTTATTTATATTTTTGGCTGCGCTGGGTCTTCGTTAAAGTGCGTGGGCTCTTTGTTGTGGTGCGCGGGCGTCTCTGGTTGTAGCGCAGGGGCTCTAGCGCGCACAGGCTCAGTAGTTGCAGTGCGCGGGCTGCTATCTAGTTGGGCTCTCTAGTTGTGGTGCGTGGACTTTAGAGCGCGCAGGCTCAGTAATTGTGGTGCACAGGCTTAGTTGCTCCGTAGCATGTGGGATCTTAGTCCCCGGACCAGGGATCGAACGCGCATTCCCTGCATTGGAAGGCGGATTCTTAACCACTGGACCACCACGGAAGTCCCAGTAGTGTTTTTTAAAACACTGAAATCAATCTGATACATTGCTGATGTGGAGGGACTTTCCTACAGTATTTCTGGAAAACAAACTGGCAACATGTTGCAAAATTTACTCATTTCTTTTGACCCAGTGACCCAACTTCTAGTTATCTATCTAAAGGAAACAATCAAATACAGGATATGAAATTTCTGTTAAGGGATGTTCATTGCAGCTTTATTAATGAAAGTTTTTAAAAATAAATAGAAACTGCATATTTTTAACAGCAGGGGAAATGGCTGAAGAATTGAGGCATGCACATACAAGGGAATATTAAATTGCATTAAAAATATTTAATGACATGAGCAAACCTTTATGATACATTAAGCTGTAATATTTAAAACTATTAAAACTAATCTGTAATTTCAGTGTGATCTTAATGCTTAAAATAAAAGGAAATAAATATATACATATATTTGCATGTATATGTCCATGCATAAGTGTGCATGTGTGTGTGTGTGTGTGTGTGTGTATTGAAATAGGAGGAATAGGTTATTCAGACAAACTTACTTGTGAAGATCTAACAAGGCAGAAAACAAAACAAAACAACAAAACAACAAAACATAAGGAGTCAAGATCGAGAAGAATTACACCCAAACAGGTGAGCCTAGCATCTGGAGCTCTTTCTTCCTAGGGTCATCTGCAGATCCAAAGGAGGTGACTGAGAGTCTCAGAAGCAGAGTAGAGTGTTCAAGACTCAGGAACCAGGGGAACAAAAGCTGAGGGGAGGCAAAGTGGAGATGTTGGAGGAGAAGAGAGTCCAAAAACAACCACTCATGTAGGGACTTGATCCTTAGTAATTGACTTCACAAATATCTTTACTGCTGCATTTTAGTATCAAATAAATACCTAAAAATACCTAAATTGTGATTATTGCTTTTTTAAAGTAAATTTTATGAAGGAGATGCTATTCCATTATAGCAGCTGCAGATCTGTGGTTCCATGAAAGGGGTGGGGGGACATTGTTATGATTGCCTCAGATTGGTTCTATTATTATGTAATCTCTCCAACCTACAACTCTCTCTAGACCCCTGTAAGCCCCACCTGTAAGCCACCTCTGCCCCAGAGCTGAGATGCTGAATGTGAGATGCTTAAGAAACATTTGTTGATCAATGCTTTATTTTTCTACCCTTACATATCTGTAAACTGCCATTAAGAAGTCTTCCTAACCCTTCACTACTAAATAATTTATCTGTTCAAAATGATTTATGGAGCAAGTTCTATGTGTCAGGTATGGTTTTATGAACTGGCAACGTGCAAAGCAGATAAAGTTCAGCTCTCATTCTAGTGGTGGGAGACAGGCAATACACAAATAAATGAAGGAATATTTAATACATGGTGGCGGTGTGTGTGATAAATGCTAAGAAGAAAAATACAGCAGCATAAGGAGGATAGAAAGTGATACAGTGGGGATGGGGCTGCTCCTTTATAGGGAGTTCAGAGAAGGACTCTCTGATAAGATATTTGAGCAAGACCTGAAAAAAGTGAGGGAGTGAGTCATGGGATATTTGGGAAGAGCAGTTCTGGCAGAGAGAACAGAAAGTGCACAGGCTCTGAGGCAGGAGAAGCAAGAAGCCCACTCAAAGTCCACCATGGCTGGAGCAGAGAGGGATACAGGAGGTTGTAGGCATTTTTAGGAGATGAGCCCTGAAAGGTAACAAGCAGTCAGACTGTGTATGGTCTTGCACATGATAAGAATATTGGCTTTTAAGGCATGGGAGAATCCTGAGTACTGGGAGGCATGACCCACCTTCCATGTTTTAAGGGTCATGCACTGGCTGCTATGAAGGGAACAGACTCTAGGGGGTGCCAGGATGGAGTCAGGGAGAAAAGCTAGAAGGTTTTTAGGAAAATATCGTTGAAAAGAGATTGTGGGCTTGGACCTGGGTGTCAACTGCGCAGCTGGTGAGATCCGGTCAGACCCTGAATATATTTCAAAGGTAGAGACAAGATTCACTGATAAATTTTGTGTAGATGATAAAAGAAAGAGAGGAGTTGAGTGTGACCTCCAGAAAATTAATCATTCTGACTGCACGCGCCAATCATCTGGGAGAGTTAAAAAGATGCAGATTCCCCCGGGCCCTATTCAGACCTACTGAATAAAAATATCCAAGGATGAGGCCTGGGAATCTTTATTTTTAGAAAGCTCCCAGAGTCATCTACTGCAGTGGGTCCATGGGCTGCCATAGGGAATCACACCTTCATGAAAATGGTCTGAAGATCACAGATAACACTACCTTTTGACCTCCTTTTTATGTGTGCATCAGCGGTACTGTAATAGGGAAGAACAAAGCTGACTCCATATTAGGTCTGTTTCTTTTACTTTAACCTTTGTATTCTGTTGCTTTTGCTTGGAGATAAGAATGTTGCCTATAGCCTGAAATGTACAGGACAGCCCACTCACTCTCAAGGCTCTGACCTTTAAGAGTGTAACACTTTTCCATTCATATAGAGATAAAAAGTTGCAGAACAGAAAATAACATTTGTTTGGTTGCAGTTTTACAGGAACATTGTGACCTGACCTACGTGGACAAAGGATTCCTGCACCAAGGAGTCTGCAACAACCAACCTTGCCCCTCCCTACCTTAAAAATGCTTTGCTGAAACCCTTCAGGGAGTTTGGGGTTTTTCTGGGGCAGAAGCCACCCGCCTCCTCGCATGGCCCTGCAGTAAACCTTTCTCTGCTCCAAACTCGGACGTTTCGGTATTGTTTAGCCTCTCCGTGCGCCGGCCACAGGAACTTGCGTTCGCTAACATTACTAAATTCTGAGCTGGCACAGGGCAGACACCATGTCCATTGTATCTCATCTCTTAGCCGCAGGGCCTGGCATTGTAATACTCAACAAACACTTGTCAAATCTAATTAACTTGACAGTCACATGAGTGAATTCCAGTGACCCACCTCTTTGGTGCAGTTTTGTGATGACTGGGAAGAGGGAAGTTGTCACTCTGAGTGGGAAGACCTCCACAAAGTCATCCAGGACAGGATGAGTCCCTCCTCACCTTCCCCCATCTCTTCCTCCAAGCGCTGGAGATGGAAGGTTCTCTATGTGGGCCAGGCTGCCCCTTTCTTTCCCAGGACGGTGGCCACAGTGTGGGCACTGCTGTTCAAAGCCAGGGAGTTCAGAGCGGGAAAGGCTCGCACAGTCAGCTCCCCTATTTGACACAGGATTTGCATTTCTGTCATTGCAGCAAGATCCTCTGCTGTTCATTGCCAACCGGCCAGACTGGAGGTGGGAGAGAGGACTGGCTCCCTGGGGACCTCCCCTCCCCTCTGCACTCAAAGTATATGCCACAGGGATGTGCACATTTTCTGTGCAGCTGGCTTTGTACAGGGAACATCTCCACAGTCTGCAGTCCAAGCTGTTGAAGGCTAGAAGAGCCCTGCTTTATTAAGAGCAGGGAAAGACTCTCCTTCCATTTATTTCTGGGTCTCTGGAAACATCCACTCAAGTGCTATTGTGTGTATGGAAAGACTAGCTCTGGGAAAGTGACTATTGGACCTGTCCCTGAAGATAGTTTTATTTTTTAAATTTAGTAAGAAAATAAAGAAAAGATCTGTTGCAATCCAATAACGATCACTTTGCATTTGGGTATTTCCAGTATTTTAATGGAAACCAGGAATTTGAAAGGTAATACCGTCAAGCTTAATTTATATAAAATGTTGAAAACTATTTTCTTAAGGATTTGCACCCTGATTTGTCTTTAGGACCCATCATAAATCTTGAAGGATGCTCAAACTAAGATTGGGAGACTACACAGTAGCAATTATAACTTACTTTTTAAAGCTCATGTTAAGTGCAGGGCGTCTTACTAAGTGATTTCCATAGGTGTTCTCATATAATCTCAATGAGGCAGGAAAAATTATCATGTCCATACGAGGAAGCTGAGGTTCAGAGAGGTTAAGTAACTTGTCTAAGGTTAAACAGCCCTCACTGTGGGAGGGCAAGGATTTGAACACAGGAAGTGTGACTTTGCAGGATCCAAGCGGAAGCTGGGCAGGACCTGAAGCAGACCTTTGATGCAGAGGAAATGGAACCCAGTCAGGAGACAAGGGTATATCGTGTAAATAAACACAGGACAATGCATTAGGAAGGTTGAATATTTTGCCAGCACGTAATGGGTATATGAAATATATGAAAGATGTGGGTAAAGCACTCGTATCTCTAGGTGAATGAATCCAGCTGAAGAGGGTCTGGTGTCATCCTCTAGGAGACAGCTGGCATTTATTGAGCACTTAATATATGCCAGGACTCATTCTAAGGGCCTGGCATGTGTTAATTCATTTAGTCCTCACAATAACCCAATGAAGTAGGTACTACCAAGTTGGGCATTGTCTAGAGGAGGGGGCTGAAGCTCAAAGTTTGACCATTTGCTCAAGATAACTAATGGAGCGAGTGATAGAGCTGGGTTTGAACCCTGGTCATGGGAGCCAGAGCCTGAACTTAGAACACTGTGCTCTCCAACCTCATCCCCGATGTACCCCGATGTACCCCGATGTACTAGCGCAATGAAAGTTCACTCAAGCAGCAGATGTGGATTCAGCACATGCATGACAGACTACAGGATGTGGCCACTGGATGGCTCAGTTCTTGAGCCTGGTAAAGGGAAAGGAGCTTTGGGAGGGCCGTGCACCTCTGTCTATAAATAGTAAAACCAAGACCCTGAGAGTAACTTGCCCAAAGCTAAACAGCCTGGGCTGATTGACACCAGGCTCTTTAACGCCAAAGCCCGTGCTCTTGGCAAGCTGCAGTGTGTTTTCACAAGGCATTCTTACAATTGCAGAAATGTGCCCATGTGTAGGCCTCTCTGCGTTTGGACTTAGGCCTTAGGGCTGCACATGGAGCAGGGGGAGGGACTGCAGAAGGAGGGGAGCACGAACCCAGGGGAGAATTAGAAAAATTATATAGGGAGGTTGTGATACTCTCCACAACCCCCAGGAGGCGTTCGGGTACTGGGGGTCCTGACAAAGTGAGTGGGGCAGACACCCACCAAGGGCCTTCACACCTGCTTGGTGCTGGAGCTTCGGTAACCAGAGACCTGGGTTTGCATTCCTTGGCTCCTCCACTTACTAGGCATACGACCTTAAAGCAAGTCACTTTTTGCCTTTTTGAACCTCAACTTTCCCATCGGAACAATGGGAATAAAGCTTTGCCTCATAGAAGTACATGTGTGTATATCTCTATATCTAGATCTCTATATTTATATAATGTATATATACAATATATATATGAATGTGCCTAGCAGATAACAGGTATCCAATAAATGTTGGATATATATTTAAATATGAGGCCATCTTTTTTTCCAATATATATATTTTGGTGTAATATATATTTTTTTATTTTGGAATAAATGATGCATTACAGATTTTCTTCCTCCAGGTTGACAAATAACTCGAGGACCAGGAAGTATTAACACCTTTTGTATTTTATGCAAATTTTCAAAGAATGGTTATGTTCATAGTTTACTCCATAGAGAAGGTAGGGCGATCCTGGCAGAGGATGCTGGCGGGGAGCCATTAAACCCAATAATGCCATTTATATGCTATGTGAACTTGGCCCGGTTAGTTAATTTTTCTGGCCCTCAAATTTCCTCACCTGTAAAATAGGAATACCTTCCTAAAAATGCAGTTGGGTAATTGACAAAAGTAATTAGCAAAAGGCCTGTAAGACAATCATTGCTCAATATGTATTGACTACGGTCATGGTTATGATTGTTATTACTGCTTTTGTTGTCTTTTATGTCAGAAGAGTGACTCTGGAGGGTCTGAGCAGTGAGCAACCTGGTGAGGGTGGTGTTTGAGAAAGATGTCTAGTAATACAGCACGAGGAAGAGTTATCACCCAGGTTAAACTCACTCTTCAGGGACTCAGGTAAGACTGGGATGGGAGTGATTAGGAGGATCCGTAGGCTCAGTAGAGGCAACTGGAGGAACAAAGGTACCACCAGCATCCTCTGCCAGGGTCGTGGGCTCTTCCCACAGCTGTCAGCCTGTGACCATGCTTCCTGCTTGCCCTTTATAAATAGTACACACTGAATTAGAAAAAGAAATTATAGACAGTACGTAATGAAGTTTAAAAAAGTAACAGAGCATTAAAGTAGTAAACTTAAGTGCATATCTAAGGGAAAAAAAATGATGCAGGCATGCTGAGCTCAGAGGGCATATGATAACAAGTAAAATTGAATGATGAAAAACCTACATAAAAAACCCTGGGTTCGGGGCTTCCCTGGTGGCACAGTGGTTGAGAATCTGCCTGCCAATGCAGGGGACACGGGTTCCAGCCCTGGTCTCGGAAGATCCCACATGCCGCGGAGCGGCTGGGCCCGTGAGCCACAATTACTGAGCCTGCGCGTCTGGAGCCTGTGCTCCGCAACAAGAGAGGCCGCGACAGTGAGAGGCCCGTGCACCGCGATGAAGAGCGGCCCCCACTTGCCGCAACTAGAGAAAGCCCTCGCACAGAAACCAAGACCCAACACAGCCAAAATAAATAAATAAATTAATTAATATTTTAAAAAAAAGAACAAAACCCTGGGTTCAATGAATAATATCTTGAGAAATGACAACGTAATGAGGGGAAAAGGCAGTCTTTTCAGAAGAAAACAAGAAGAGAGAATTTTGAAAAATAGAATGAAAAGAATAAGAGAACAGGAGCGTAAGATTTTTTTTAAATGGATTGAAAAAAACTCTGACATTAAGAAGAAAGTAAAAATGTTAAAGACTAAAAATAGGAAGGACTGGAGGTAAGGAAAAATAAATGATTAAACCCTTTAAAAATAGATGAGGTAAAATGATGAAGTTAAATTTAAAAAAAATATGAGAAGTATAACAGGCGGTAGCTCAAAATTTAGAGATAAACTACGCTAACGCAAAGTGGCTTAAGATATTAACACATTTATAATGTCTATTCCACTGTATTCAGAGAGCAGGACAAACCAAGTAGCCAATAATTGCTCCAAGACTGTTTTCCAGGCTGAGGTAACTCTACCACTTAGAATCGCCTGCCTCTTTGCAAGGGGATGTGAGGAGAGCTTCTGTTTACACACTCCAGTTGTGTACCAGGCTTTGGCCTTTACATATGCTATTTTATGGCAATCCAATAGCAACCCTTCTTGGTCTTATTGGCTCCATTTCATAGAAAAGAAAAATGAGACTCAGAGAGCCTAAGAAATTACCCAAGGCCACAGAGCTAGTAAGTGGTACTAGGATGACCAACTGTCCTGGTTTGCCTGGAACACAGAACTTTGTTTTAAAGCCTGGATGGTCCCAGGAAAACCAGGAGGAGTTTTCCTAGTGTAACCTTTCCAAAGCTTCCTCGCCATCTCTCTGGCAATCATCTGCTCGACTCACGGAGCTCAAGACTCAGCTTGGTCCCCTCCCCGTGTAGAAGCAAGCCCCCTTTTTTTTCCTTCTCTCTTGGACTGTATCTCATATAGCCATCTATCATTGCCCTTATATGTTGGTGATCGATCTCATCCACTGTCAGCTCTACATCCCCAGGGCCTTGCACAGTGCCTACACTTACCCTGCTCCTCATTCATCCTTAGAGTCAACAGATATTTACTGAGTGCCTCCAACAGGTCAGGCAGCATGCTAGCCTACGTGGAGGTGGACCAAACAAACACAGGTCCTGCCCTCATCAAACGTACAGACCATAATACTGCAGGCCTTTGGGATGCATTTGTTGAATGAATGAGTGAGCTTGCTGATGGAGAGACGATAGGGATGTGAGCTGTTCAGCTTGCTGCCTTCCCTTTGGGGAGGCCTCAGCTAAAGCAGATTCTCAGGACTTTTTTTTTTTGGCTGTGCCATGTGGCTTGCGGGATCTTAGTTCCCCGACCAGGGACTGAAGCTGCACCCTCGGCAGAACCCGTGCCCCCTGTGGTGGAAGCGCAGCGTCCTAACCACTGGACCGCCTAAAGCAGAGTCTTATGGTCACCCAAGGGAAGAAGAAAAGTGTATGTCCATGGTTGTTCCCCCTCAAGTATTCTAGGAAGGTTCTGTGGTTTAGGATTTTAGAATTTGGGAGTCAGAATTTAACCCCAGCACTCTACCTATGAAAGCCTCTGAGTCTATTTTGGTTTTTAATAGAAATGACTATTGACGGCCTAGTATACATGTGCCAGGCACTATACCTGGTTCCAGGGATACAGGACAAGTCTCTTCCTCCTGAAGCTTATATTCTAGTGAACTATTTCTTCACATGCAAAAGAAAGGAAAGAATCCCTATGACCTAGGGTTATTGCAAGAATAAAATAAAGCAACACACAAAAGTCACTACTGAAGTTATTATAACTTAGCAGTCAATAGGTGATGATGCTTCATGGGTGGTTATAAGGATTAAAGGAGATAACTGCTACATATAAAGAACTTAGCATTTACCCGATACACAGTAAATGCCCCAAAATGGCAGCCACTACTACTGAGGTCTTCACATAGGCTGTCTCCAGAATAAGACAGTGGGCAGAGACTAAGGAAGAGCCTTTGGGATTTGGTTCTCTCTCTCTGTCTTGCTCTTCTAACTATTTCTCCCGTAGGTGCTCCCTGGCTTCTAGTCACGTAGGATACTTTGGGGTTATCCGGATCAATTTTGCTGGTTATTCTCTTTTTGCCCCTAGAGAGCTGCCCTCCTGTGCCCCGCTCAGTGCTCTGAAAGCCTGATATCTCTGGAACTGCATCAGGTCTCCTTGTCCTCAACTTCCATTTGGGTTCTGCCACGGCTAGTTCAAGAAGGAGGCAGGAAGATGGGAAGAGAGAGAGATTGGGGCAATCCCTCATCCTGCAGTAGTCTGGGCAATGGCTGTGTTCCTCTATAACAGACAGCTCTTACCAGGTTCTGGTAATACCGTCCCTCTCCTTGCTCCATCAGGCCCCTGGGGGTGGAAACAGCTTCCTCTGTGCCTCATCAAGCCTTCTCGTTTCCTCAATCCTGTCCCAAACCTTTGCTTGAGCTCACTTCACTTACCCCTAGGAGAGTTTATCTGTTTCCTGCTGAGACCTGAATGATACATGAACCAAACCTCTTACATCTCCAGGTCATTGCATAATCGGTTCTCATTTCCTACAATGTCTCCCTGTCCCCTCTCCCAACACACACACCCCCCACACAAACCACACACACACACACACACACACACACACCCCTACCTCCCTGGCATCCTTCAAGATGCAGTGGCAGCATCTTCTCTTTGGGACTCTGCCATGAAAGTCCCCTATCTTTCAGGCAGTCCCTCATTCATGTCACCTGCCAGCAGACTCTGGCTGTATACTGCCTTGCACATCCTCTCAGTTCCCGGGACTTGTCCCTGTGTTCCTTGAAGGCAGTGGCTACTGTCACCCATTGCTGTATCCCGTACCTAACACACAGCTGTCATTCAGTAAATGTTAGTTGACAGGACACTCTCTTGGAATCCAGCCAGTCAGTCCTCAGAACCTACGCTTTTGAGCACTGACGACACTGTGCAGTAAAGACAGTGCATCACAGTAGGGTCTAATAGAGGGTAGGGGGTCTGGGAAGACTCCCTGGAGGAGGTGACATTTAAGCCAAACCTTGGATAATGACTGGAAGTTAGACAAGGAAAGAATGGGGAAAGGGTTTTGAAGAAGTAGTTATGTGGTAAGAAAAAGTGGTAAGAAAAAGCAGGGAACATTTGGGGAACTGAAATATGCCCAGAAAAGCTGGAAAGCAGGGCGGTAAGGTTGGAGCGGTGAGACGTGGAAGTAAAAGCAGGGAGAGGACCAAGAGAGTAAGGCATTTACTACATGCTAAATGCTTTCCATACTAGCACCACTATCTCATTAAATCCTCATCCCCATCCTGCAAAGTAGGACTTTCATCATTTTATATGAATAAGAAAACAGAATCTTAGCTCCTCTAACTTGCCCCCAAAATCAATATTTGACAGTGGAACTGGGAGTATGTCTGATGCCAAAATCCATTCCATGTCACTGTGTCCAATCCTTACCTGCAGAATATTTGGCCCTCTTTATTCTAGGACTCACAAACACTTCCTTAAACATTCCAGCTAGAGACAGCATCATCAAGGAATTCTTATTAACATCAATATTCATGGATTTTGTTTTAGGAAGAGATGCTTCTAGAGGCTTGACCACATAGGTCAACTCGACTGTTCCTTTGCAAAGAAAACCAAGAGCCAGGTCCAGGTTCAGAGTTTTGTCAAATGTGCCCAGAGTATTGGAGGAAGCTTCTCTATTTGACCCTGAGTTCGACAGCGTGACAAATTATAACACAGTGGAGTTTTCGCATTTGTGCATTTAGTTTATGTGTATTGCAATTACAAGTTGGGGGTGAGAAAGAGGAAGAAAGAGAAAGACGGAGACAGGGAGACAGGTGGGGGGAAGGGAAGAGAAGAGAAGGGAAGACAAATAAAGAAGGGGCAGGAAGGGGAGATAAAGCACTCTAAATGGTTTGATCAATGCTGTCGCTTCATGAGCACGTGGCGTGAGAAGTTGAGAATTTACAGTCTGCTTCAGCCTGTGGCCTCCAGCAGGGTGCCCATCCCCATCGACCTGGATGTGCCACTAGGTTTAAAGTTACATCTTCGTCACACATCATGATCTCTAAACACAAGCCAAATGCTTCATCTGGAGCTCAACCATTCCGGGGGAAAACTTGGCTGTGTTGGGTTATTGAGATATGATAACAACCATTTGCCGACTTTTTTTTTGGCATTTAAGAGATTTTTTTTACAACCTGACTTTTGACTAAGTTGTTAGCTTTTAAAACCTAACCTCAGTATAAGTTGTGATGCCAAAGTAGTGTAGGTTTCACCCAAGTAGCGTAAGTGTTGCATTATGACACGTATAATAGAAAATAAAGAAGCTAACAAAAGAAGTAGACGTTGGAAAAGCCACAATCTCGACGGCCAAAACCCCTCGCAGTGTAGGGAACACTGGCAGGTGAATAATAAATGTTTTCTGAATGAAAAAAGGAATTAATGACCCATCTGCTGCTGGCTGTCAGGAAAGAATCAGGTGTCCTTTCTGAAAAGGCTCTTGATGCAAAAGGCACAGGCGTTTGGCAACACAGTGTTGGAAATGAAGTCTATAAATATTCACAGGCAGGCAAATCAGATATGTTTTGAAGACCAAAGTGGACACTGATTCAATTCTCTTCCCTCTCCATCGAGGGCCTGTCAAGCATTGCATCTAAAGTGCGTTATGGATGTGGCTGGAAGGAGGCAAAGGGCCAGTCGGGGCCTCTGAGACTCATGTGAATTGCTCCCCTGCTGGATGGACCCTCCTGGTCGGGTCACTGGCAGGTCACTGATGAAATTTCCACCTTTGCCACATTCTCCGTTCCTGACACCCAGGGCACGGGAGAGCTGAGAGTCTGCTTTAGCTACCTTTAAGAGTGCTTCTTCTTCCAGGGTTAGCTTCAAAAATCTGAAAATGGAGGTGACGGTATGAGCCAGGGGTAGTTTTGCTCTAGCTTTGGAGATAAATGTGTGTGTGGGGGAGTCTGGCTTGGGGAGAATACTATAGGTGTCTCCAGTAGTGTCGTGTCAGACCTGGGGAAGTCCTCTGTGGCAGAGGGGGTGTGGGAATGGGCACGAGACTCCAGGATCCAGTGGTTGCATCACTTGCCCCACTCCTAGAAGCTGAGGCCAGGATAGAATGAGGGAGTATCCTGGTGTCATTTTGAAATCTATACCCTCTAAAGATGGGACACCACCCTCCAGGATGCAGGGGACACGTCAAATCAAAGGTATGATGTTACGCCCTGGTAGGTGGGATGCATGAGTCTGGGAAACAAGGCGAGGGGAAGCAGGAGTGGCCATACTTACCATCACTCCCAGTGACCCACTTGGGGAGCCTGAAACCCTGGATGCTATAGCTTTAGAGTTCCAGCTTTCCACAGGTTGAATACTTCCACCAAGCGACACAGTAACAGTCCCACTGAACTATAAAAATGTGGCATGTTGGGCTCCTTATGCCAGGGGGCCAAGACAAGAAGAGTCACCATTCAGGCAGGGGTTATACCCTGGCCTAGGAAAGACATGGTGATCAGAGGCTCAAATGCCTGAGGGGTTAGAATCTGGATCGTGCCATCAGATAAACCATCAAAACCAGCAGAGATGTTAGCTGGGGGTGAGGGGAATCTAGAACAAAGAGAAGAGGAGGGAGACCATGTATATCAGTTGGGGCCCCAAGACCAGCTTCAGCAAAGGGGACTGTAGTTTATCTCATTCACTGTCCTCTTCTAAACTCCCCCAAAGAAGAGAGGCTCACCAGGGTCATAGAAAAAACAACTCTCAGAACTTGTGTGCAGATGTAGATCCTAGTGGCCCAGGGGTGAACTGTGGTGGATCTTGGGATGAGCCATTAGGTCTCCCTTCAGGAATCAGGGATGTATTCTCCTAGGATTACTGCTGGCAGACAGCCCTTGGCTGTTATCATCCTTTGAGGATCAACTCAGCTGAGAGGGACTCCTCACCCAAGGTCATTCTCCAAGACTAATCAACATGGAGGTATAAATGCTCACAACTCCAGCTCAGAAACATCATCCCAGCTTCAGAACTCCCCATGGGATCCCTGAGGTTGTTGTTGAAACTGCATCACGGCTCAGTTTGTCCCTTTGTCTATTTTTACTTCCTTCTCTTCCCTACCAAGGGTGCTGATCCCCAAAGCATCCCCTAAGAAACTTCTGACACACTAACTTCCCTCTCAGAGTCTGCTTCTCAGAGGACCCAAACTGTAATAACCAAGAAGCATTCACAACCCTCACTAATGCTGTCAGCCTCCAATATTTGTTGAATGAATGATTTAATTAATGAATATAATTTGTACCATCCATTAGATGGAGGATGGTGATGACAGTCTCTTAGATACTTCACTTCTTTTTTCATTCATTTTATAAATATTTATTGAGCCCCAAAAGAATGACCTAGGCACTGTTTTATTCTATTTTATTAAAAAAAGTTTTTTGGAGTATAGTTGATTCACAATGCTGTGTTAGCCTCAGGTGTACAGCAAAGGGAACCAGACACACACACACACACACACACACACGCACACGCACACACACATATATCCATTGTTTTTTCAGATTCTTTCCCCATATAGGCCACCACAGAATACTGAGTAGAGTTCCCTGTGCTATACAGTAGGTCCTTATTAGTTATCCACTCTATATAGTGTGCATATGCCAGTCTCAAAATCCCAATCCGTCATTTCCCCCCATGTTTCCCCTCTGGTAACCACAAGCTTGATTTCGAGACTTGTGAGTCTGTTTCCGTCCTATAAACAAGTTCACCTGTATCGTTTTTTAAATTAGATTCCACATATAAGTGACATTACGTGATATCTGTCCCTCTCTATCTGATCCACTTCACCTAGTATGAAAAGCTCTAGGTCCATCCATGTTGCTGTAAATGGCGTCATTTCGCTCTTTTCTATGGCTGAGTAACATTCCATCGTATATACGTACTACATCTTCTCCATCCATTCCTCCGTTGATGGACATCTAGGTTGCCTCCATGTCTGTTTTAGATTCCCATGGCAAATAAGACAACCAAGGTCCCTTCCTTGTGGGACATTCTGTGGGGACCTTAACTTACATCACGTAGTTCAGGGAAAACCTCTGGGGATGGAATATTTAAATGAAACTTCAAGAATGAGGAAGAGTTGGCCAATAAAAGAGGCAGGCAACAATTATTCCAGACAGAAGAAAAGCAGGGAGGGTGACCCTACAGTATGTGGGGTAGGAGGAGGGAAAGGGGAGAGGGCTTCTTGTTGAAGCTCTAATCTTGTTTCAGCCTGGCGCTCTTGGGTTGAGCCACTTCTAGATCACGGTGAAAACCAGTATAGAGTTCCACAGAAGATGGTTCTTCTATCCAGTATACCTCTGCCCCGAGACTCCCTCTTCCCTACGATGTGCACAGATCAGAACTACTTTTTCCTCGCCAGCTTCCCCCACCATCTCCTCCTTCTTCTTGCTACATAGCAGATGGCGGTGTCAAGGAGGTGGTAGCAGCAGTTCCTAAGGAAGTTTTTGGTGTGAGCATGAAGGATGTGTTGTATAATGTGCTGGTTACTATGGAAATTTTTATTGGGTAATTGGGTTTGAAGAAACATTTTGATTCATCATTAGTTACTGAGCTAAAAATAGTACCTCACTAAGAGCCTGTTTGTCTTAAAATGTATCTGCTGTTCTGATAAAGTACAGTATGCACCAAAAATTGGAGTATTTTCTCAAGTCACCTAAACCTTGATCTTGACTCCTCCAAAGAAGGTCAAATTATCATCTACTTTACTTTACAAAAAAAGTGTGTTTATTGTTACAAAGGAGTATCACATAGACTTGGAGAGCTGAAAAAAAGTTTATTATGTCCAAGTTGAGGAGAAGAGAAGGTAACTTTACAGGGAATAACTTTATAAAGTTTCTCAACTATACAATTTTTACAGGGTGGGGGGATAAAGCAGTCTCCCAGCATTTCTTTTCTCAGATGAGTATAGAGAATAGAGCGGTTGAAAAATGGCAATCTATTGAAGGACAAACATGGGTCAACCTCTGTAGTAGGGAATAGACATTGGCTAATCTGTTACCAAGGGTTTAGTTTACCCTTACTTTTTCAAGTTTACTCATTTAATGTTTGAATCAAATAAAATGTTCTGACATTACCAAAATGTTCATTGCAGCTCTATTTACAATAGCCAGGACATGGAAGCAACCTAAGTGTCCATCATCGGATGAATGGATAAAGAAGATATGGCACATATATACAATGGAATATTACTCAGCCATAAAAAGAAATGAAATGGAGGTATTTGTAATGAGGTGGATGGAGTTAGAGTCTGTCATACAGAGTGAAGTAAGTCAGAAAGAGAAAAACAAATACAGTATGCTAACACATATATACGGAATCTAAGGGAAAAAAAAAAAAAGGCCATGAAGAACCTAGTGGCAAGACGGGAATAAAGACACAGACTTACTAGAGAATGGACTTGAGGATATGGGGAGGGGGAGGGGTGAGATGTGACAGGGTGAGAGAGTGTCATGGACATATATACACTACCAAATGTACAATAGATAGCTAGTGGGAAGCAGCCGCATAGCACAGGGAGATCAGCTCGGTGCTTTGTGACCACCTAGAGGGGTGGGATGGGGAGGGTGGGAGGGAGGGAGATGCAAGAGGGAAGAGATATGGGAACATATGTATATGTATAACTGATTCACTTTGTTATAAAGCAGAAACTAACACACCATTGTAAAGCAATTATACTTCAATAAAGTTGTTTAAAAAAAAAAAATGTTCTGACATTTAAGTCCATGGTGGTTATGAGTGAGTGCCAAGTGTTTTGGTCTATAAGGCTGAGTTATATACCTTGTGACACATTACGTAGTAAAAGTACAATGGAAGCCAGGAACATCAAATGCCTTCAGCCCATGGTGACTCATACCTAACACCATCCTGTTCGCGATTTTTTTTCATAAATATGCTTATCCTATGTCTGGCTCTTAATTCTGCCACTGAACACAGCTTAGCCTATTTTGCCAGCTTTAAAAAGTGGGACAACTAACTTTCCAGGATTGCCTCAAGAGAAAAAGAGCTCATGAATGGACAAGCCCCACCATGGCGTCTGCTACTCTAGCCAAGTAGTGCAAAGATACGCTTCTGGGATTTGAATCCCAGCTCTGCCTTTTACTAACTGTGGGGAGATGGGACTTTGACTTAATCTCCCTAAGCTTCAGGCATCCTCCTGTGTTAAATGGGGATAATAACTGCACGTGCTTCACAGGTTGTTGTGATGGAGAGAGGTGATTACATGGATCCCTTGGCATATGATGACCAGTCACTACATGTCAGTTGTTACTATCAATAGTAATTTCTTTCCTTTTCTCATCTAGACTGCGTGCTCCTTTAATGAAGGATTATTGTCATGCTTAATTCTTTTGGATGCCATAGCTATCAGGACAACATCATTTATTTTGCAAACTGGGATATTTTTGAGAGTGAAAGGGGGTAACCACAAATCTGGAGTGTCCTGGACACACTATGACGTATGGTCATTCTACGTGTGGCACAGGCCAATTATATAAACCTTCGAGCTATATTCCTGGGAAATTGCTTAATAAAGAGTAGTGTCTTCAATTCAGTAAGTGTAGGCACAGCTCTAGGATCTGGGGATACATCAGTCGACAAAATAGACCAAATCCCTTCCTCAACCTATGGGACACAGACAATAAACAAAGGAATGCAAAATCATAGCATTTCCTGCGCATCGGTGAAAAGCGCTACGGAGAAAAATAAAGATTTCTCTGATTAAGTTGTATTGGAGCAGAACACCCTACCCCCACCCAAAAGGTAAGCAAACCATGCAGATATCCAAAGGAATAATGGGGAGTATATATTCTATTATCAACAAACATTCATAGCAATTGCCTTGATAAATGCAAAAGGCAAAAAATACAGGATGCCAGACAAGATATAAGCTAATCCATTTTACAGAGACTTTAAAAACTCATTTCATATATGCCTATTGCCTTCTCTATAATTTTGGTTATTTGATCTTTAAATAATTCATAACATATAGCTTTATCCAGCTGTCACCGTTATAAACATAATAGTTAAATTTATTAAGGATCTCCGAGGTGCGTGGTGCTTTATAAAAAATATTTTCTCCTTTACCACAATCGGTCAGCATGGGGGTTAAGACACCTACTTTTCGAATGAGAGACATGAGGCTCAGAGAGGTGAAAACCCTTGTCCGTGTACATGGCAAGCTAGTGGGGACTGGGCCTGAAATGCAGATCCAAGTCTGCAGATTTCAAGCGTCCGGCCTCTTTCCTGAAGACTTTGCTTTTAATCCTAACACCTAGATTAAGAAGCCTGTGTCCATCTGAGAACAAGAGCAAACAAGAAGACACAGTTAATAATGGAAATCCATTCCTTCCTCATCGTTCAACAAATATTTCCTGAGGGCCTACCACGTGCCAGGCACAGTTTTAGACTTTGGGGATACATTAGTGAAAGATGGACATCATTTTTTAAAAATCTGTACGCCTGCCTTGCTGGCAGAGGGAAATAATACAATTAAGTAAATTATCTGGAGAGGTAGAAGGTATAAAAAGTGTGTTTTTAAAATAGAGCATCGTAAAAAGGAGAGGAATGTGGGGTGAGGGTGGGGATGCCGTGTGGGAGAGAGTTTTACAAATTTAAATGAGGGCATCAGGGTAGATGCTCTCACCAAGAAGGTGGCTTTCCTGCCAAAACTTGAAAGAGGAGGCTGAGCGAATCACGGGGATCTCTGGGCAAAGGACATCCCAGGCAGAGGGAAGAGCCAGTGGTAATGCCAGGAGGGTATACTCAAAGAATTTCTAGGAGAGAGTTGAGGCTGGAGCGGAGTGAACAAGGGGGAGAGTAGTAGGACCCAGGGCCGAAGGGGGAGGGTCAGAGTGGGTGGTGTGGGCCCCTTGAGGGACACCGGCTTGACCAGCGTGAAAAGGGGAGTCATGCTAGGTTTGCAGCAGAGGAGGGGCTGCGTTGATGACACATTCGGTCCAGGAGTTATCCTCTGAAAAGCCACTGGTCCATCTGCTGGAACCTACAGAATACAAAGTGGCCTCCTGAGCTCTCCTAAAGTTTCTTCAGCTCTGAGTCATTCTCCCAACCCATCCAGGACATTGGAGAAAGGACTCCTCCTTTGATTAGAAGGGACCTTTGGTGTCCTTAGCATCCCCTCACACTTGGAATGCCCGTGATTATAAAGTCCAGTAGAAATCCAAGCTGGATGATTGGAAGAATTCAGACTGGAACTCCTTGCTCCCACTCCAAGTCCTTCTGTAGACAATCGCCTTGGCTTTTTTTTTTTTTTTTTTAATAAATGTATTTATTTTATTTATTTATTTTTGGCTGTGTTGGGTCTTCGTTGCTGTGCGTGGGCTTTCTCTAGTTGCAGAGAAAGGGGGCTACTCTTTGTTGCAGTGTGCGGGCTTTTCATTGCGGTGGCTTCTCTTGTTGTGGAGCACAGGCTCTAGGCGCACAGGCTTCAGTAGTTGTGGCTCTCAAGCTTCAGTAGTTGTGGCTCGCAGGTCTAGAGCACAGGCTCAGTAGTTGTGGTGCATGGGCTTAGTTGCTCTGCGGCATGTGGGATCCTTCCGGACCAGCGCTTGAACCTGTGTCCCCTGCATTGGCAGGAGGATTCCCAACCACTGCGCCACCAGGGGAGTCCCTGCCTTGGCTTTTGAATTGAAGTACAGGACATATGTTTGCATAATTGCTCTTCAGGGTCTGGGACGGGAAACCAGGAAGCAGCAGGTGCTAGAAGAGACACACCATCTCCTGGAATCTCTGGAGGCAGCTGCCGGAGGGCACTGCTCTCACTTTTGACCCCCAGCAATTCTGACCTCACCGTCCACTGGGAGCAGGCATCGGAGCCAATCAGCAATCACAGCCTATTAGCAGTTAATTTCCTCTGCCCATCAGAATTTTAGAAATGGTGACAGAGAAGTACGCCAAGTCAGAGGAAAAAAAATCCCACTAGGAGATGAACAGCCCAGGATGGTAGCCTGCCCAGTGTCTGGATATTAAGAAACCTTTCAAGTCCAAGCTTTCAAGCCTGATAAGCAGCAGGGCTAGTAACTTGCCCTCTATAACCAAGATATTATACCATCTGGTACATTAAATATCAGAAAACTTTAAAATATAAATTGTATTACAAATGCCAAGTACTTTTTTGGTATGAGTGCTCTGAGTGAGTGGATCGTTTGGCGTAGTTGGTTCATGGGAAAGAAGTGGGCTTTGAAATACATGTTCTCCTTCAATATTTAATCAAAATAGTGACTCAAAAGAGTTCCAGTACTAAATCCTTTAGCTATTATTATTTTTTAAAGGTCACAGAGAACACTCCAAGGAAGAGAGGTAGTTCTTCTTTTTTTTCCTTTTGGTAAAACACACCATCTTGGAGAAGTGATGTTTGTATTAAATATATTCTTTCAGCCTTCCATCAAATGGTTTGGAAATAACAGTTAAAAATATCAGAGGCATACATTTTCATTAACCAGGCTATTCGCTAGTGCTTTGGCCTGAGCCTTCTGCCAACTGTTTCATTTTGGCCATGTCACTCTCCCCAGCTGCTCTGTTCATTCATTCAATAATTACTTACAGAGCATCAGTTATGTGCTAGGCACTGTTCTAGAGGCTGGAGATATGATGGTGAATTAAGAATCAAGGTCTCTGCCCTCACTAGGCTTTCACTGCAAACCGCGTAGTAACAGGTGACACGTATGGCCTGAGCACTGTCCCAAGACTTTACCCACATCACCTCTGTTAATGCGCACACCTCCCTTATAAGATACATACTATAACTATCCCCATTTTACAGATGAGGGAACTGAGGCTTAAAGAGGTTAAATAACTTGCCAGGTCACAAGCTGATGAGTGGTGGTGTCAGGATTCAAACCCAAGCACTCTAGCTCCAGAGCATCTCTTCTCACTCATTTTGCCAAAACACCTTCTTCTGTTTGAGAGGAAATACAGAAGTGTACATTTCCTGAAAACTAGAATGTAGCAGAAGACGTGGATATGGGCATCTCATCTTCCAGCAGTGGAGGTCTTGCCTTATAGCCATGCCATTTTGTTGGTATCTCTAAATCTTACCCTTGAATTCCCAGTTCACCTGCCACCACGGTGAAATTTTCCTGTGTCCCCAGTCAGAATTAGTGACAATTTCTTTTGGCTCAAAATACAACACAAATGTCAGGGACTCTTGTGGAGATGATGAAAAGGGAGGAGAAAAGGAACGATGATGGTGGTGATGGAGATAAAGGTAATGTTGGGATTAATGAAAATAATGATCTGAGATATCTTAGGTGGTCCTGGCTCTTTGCAACACAAAAAATATGGCAGCTGCCTATACCATGTCAGCAACAAACAGTATTTTCTACAAATAGGTTGTCACACAATGCAAAGAGCTTTTTTGGGATGGAGTGAGTTCTCTGTCATTGGGGTATTCCAGCAGAATTGGTATAAATATTCAATGGAAAATGTGTAGATTAAGTGTAGTAATCTATATCCTACTTTCTTATAATGTTCATTACTCTTCCCAGACTCATTCCCAAAATTGGGAGGACAAATAAATGCCTGTATTACTCAAAAATCATCCCCAGTAGTATGTACGTTTTCCTTTCATCTACCTACCTATTCATCTATCTATCTACCTAGCTAATTAGCCATCCAATCCAGTATTTGTGTCAACTTCCTCTTCATGAGGTCAACAGATCTTATATGTTTATTTGATAACTCAACATTATCGAGATCCATCATAAGAAATAAGCAATAAGATAAGAATAATTATGTTTAATAAAATTGGTGTTTGCCTCTTTAATGATACTATCTATTTAAAGACTGTGGAGGCCATGAGTATTTTTTACCAGAACATGGACTTTTAAAAGAAAAGCATCACCCTGGCATGATGATTTTGTGTAGGATCACTGGAGTTACAATTTGGCAAATTCATTAGGTCCTCTTCCCTTGGTATGATTCCTATTCATCTCCTGGTACCAAAAATATTTTATCTGCAATTTTTAGCCTTACCCAGGACTTGAACCAGAAAGAAAGAGACCAGAAGCCCACTAGAAGCACTAATCTGAACCCTGGTCTAACCCACAATTATTTCACCTTCTTGGACCTTAAAATCTATTATAATACATCCTCTAGAGAAGCCAGAACTACCATCTGGCCCTGAACATCAGCCCTGGGTATTCCCATTCATTTATTCATTCTTACATAAATATTTATCAAACATGGGAGGCTGAGAGTATTCAGGTATGCAAGCAAGTCTTACCCATTCCCTATTTCATCATACCTACTCTCTGGTGGAAAAACAGACATGGAACAAATACTCTCCCTCACACACACACACACACACACACACACACACACACAGTGGTATGTGTTATCTAAGAAAAGTACGGGGGCATGTAAAATGTGATTAAGTTGTGACCTAAGAAAGGGCAGAGGAAGCCTCCCTGATAGACTCCTTGTGCAGAGAATGAGGGAAGAGCTTCTCAGGAAAAGGAGGAAGAGAAACTCAGACAGCTCAGAGGCAAAAAGAGACATGGGTCTTTCAAGGAACTGAACCAAAGTCATCGTGACTTCAGGAGTGAGAATGAGATGAAGAATGGAATTACCTGAGGAAGACAGAGGCCAGATCTAAAACGTGGGTCTCAAGAGAGAGTTCTGCCTTTGCCTTAAGAGCAATGGGAAGCTACTGACATTTACGGAAGGATTCTAAGCAATCATCCTCATAAGAAAAACTCCACCCTGGTGACACTGTGGGCAGTAGCTCAGAAAGGATCTAAACTGGGTGTAGGGAGGCGACTGTGATTCAGATGAGGAACAGGGTCTCCTGCACTGAAGTGAAAGGGGCGGAGATAAAGTGGATGGATGTGAGCATATTCAGGAGGGAAACTTGTCAGGAACTTGCAATAGATTGGCCATGGGGACTGAGAGATGGAGAAGTGACAGGCATGCCTCGGGCTTTCTGGTTTGGGCGACTGCAAGGATGGACCAGAGAACCCTGGATTCACTGAGATCAAGATCCGGGAAGAGGACAAAGTTAGGGGAACTGCAGGATGTAAATGTCCCCCCTTCCTCTATGAGATTTAAGAGGTTTTTTGGACTTCTTTTTAGAGTCCAATTATTCTACATGTAACCAATTATTTATAACACCAAGAGTCACAGAGTCATAAGCTTCGAATTAGAAGGGATCTTAAAAATCATTCAGTTCAACCCTTTGCCTTTTGCCCCAAATCCCTGATGATGGGCATCTGGCTTCTGCTAAACACCTCCAGGGATGCCTTTTAATCTCACAAAGGCCAGTGCAATTTCAAAGAGTTATAAATAGGAAGGCATCAGTTTCTTCCCTTGGGACATAGTCCTACAAGTCTTCTCCAGCCATAATTATTGCCTGGAATTTATTCTAGGGCTATAAATAATATATCAGATGACACAACATCTGATCTGGGTCTTTCTTTATGTTCCCCAAACCTCAAGTATGGAGCAAAAAAAAAAAAAAAAAAAAAAAATCACAAAATGAAAACAGCTCTTTTTGTCTTAAATGATCAGGTCATCAAGATAAGAGTTGCAATGTTATCTCAAGAAGCAGTCAATGTTTATTTATCGGTCAATACACCATGAATATATTTTGCAGCCAGTATTGATTAGAACTTTCATTTGGATGTTGGTAATGAAGAAGTAAAATAATAGTGGATTAAACAAATTTGGAGTCTATTTTGTGTTATAAAAAAATTTCTAGGGATGAGCCATCCAGGGCTGGTACGGTGACCTCAATAGTATTATCAGTGTCCTAAAATTCTTATTTCTTTTTTTAAGTTTTTTTTCAGCTTTATTAAGGTATAATTGACAAATAAAAATTGCATATATTTAAGATTTACAACTCTGTATTTTGATATACATATGCATGGTGAAATGATGACCACAATCAAGCTAATTTACATATCCATCACCTCACATAATTATCATTTTCTTTCCTTCCTTCCCTCTTATTAGAATTCTTATTTCTTTGTGATCCACCATCCCACTGTGTGGCTTCCATCCTCAAGGTCTTTTCATGGCCCGAGGTGGCTGGTGGAGGTGCCATTACCTCTGCTTACCGGGCAGAAAGATGACTAAAGCGGGGTGGGTGTAAAAAAAGCAGACTTCCCAGAAGAATCAGGCATCTTTTCAAAGCTTTCCAAAACCTTCCAGTGATGAGTACCACTTATAGCTTATTGGCTACCCCAAGCTACAAGAAGGCACACAGGCACACACGCACACACTCACACACACCTGATATATTTAAACTCACACACACACACCCCTGAAATAGATATATACACACACACACACACACACACACATGTCTGGTCACACTACCTCCCCAAGGCTGGTTCTATAGGCAAGAAAGAAAGAACAGTGCATGTCGGCAGCCACCCAGCAGTGTCTGAAGCACAGCCTGTACGCAGAAACTTGCCCCAGGTAAACAGGCATGTCCTCAAATGGCTTAACGTTTTAACGCATATGAAGCAATTTAGGGTAACTCAGAATCCTGTGGGCAACTAGGTTTAGATTACTCTCAAGAACATAGGCAGGAAAGAAAGAGATTTATTTTTGCTAGTAGGTATGTGGGTTAAAATAAGGGCTTGGTGTGCATATTTTAGTAAATTATGTAATGATTCTTTTCCTTTTTCCTTCTGGTGTATCCATTAATCTGGTTTTGAAGAAGCCTGGGGAACCAAGAAGTCATCAGAATTTTAGACTTTTCTCAGGCTCAGTGTCTTCTCTAAATGTTAATTCTACTTTGAGCAAGGGCAGCGCACACAGAAAGCCAGGTAGAAGGGCAGACTGTTTCTCAGATCTTTAGAGCGTCACGGCATGAAACCCACTGCAGCTCTCTGTAGAGCCTTGATAGGAGGCGGCCCAGGCATCGATAGATAAACTTTTCTTTCTTGCCTCTGGTAATATAAATGCCTTGAGGGCAGGAAATATTTATCTGACTTTGCCTTCCTCAAGTTCAGCACACTGTAGACAGTTGATAAATGAAAGGAACATGCATTATTAAGTGTGAATATACATTTACTTAAATGTCAGTCTGGCATGTACCGGGGCATGGGGGGAGGCAGCAGGAACTCACGTATGTTTGGTACCAAACAGACCTGAGTTTAAATCCTCACTTGGCTACACCCAATCAGAACGACTGCAGCCAAATTCACCTCTGATCTTCAATTTCTTCATTTTGAAATGAGGGTTGCAATTCTACTGCACAGATACACCATCCAGAGTGGACACGATGTATGTGAACCACACAACACACACACCAGCGAGGTGTTGCCAAATGTGAGTGTGCTCAGCTCTCCTACCTGGTTCTCCCCTTGGAACATCTAAGTTAAGGTCTCAAAGCCCAAAGATTCGGAAGGGGGTCTTGTATTTATTTATTTATTTTTTATGGTTTATTTGTTAATTTATTCAACATATATGACATAGTCTCTGCTCTTAGGGACCTTATAACTTACTGGAGAATCAGGTTGTCACACGAATTTTACTGTACATGATAGGGAAAGGACAGCATTTTGGAATATTTGAAGAAAGCACTTCAGTACAAAGAATGTGTTGTACATGGAGCATCCTGGAAATTAGAAATTGTTCCACTGACTGATCCCAGAGCCTAGGTGCTATCAGGTGTCTCCACTGCTGTTAGAAGATTGTAAACCAGTAAGACAACGGGGAATAGGTGGTAGCAAAGCAAGCCCAATAAAATTCCTCCTCAGGTGTCTGGAAGGGTGGGGGGGAAATCTTTTAAAGAAGTGGTTCTCAAACAGTGTTCAGTGGAACCTTGGGGGTGCCTCGGCGGGTTGGGCAGAAGAACGGCAACGCGGTAAGAGAGGATGAACGGTAATGCAGCACAAAGAGAGGCAGAGTGGGTCTCCCTCCACTCTTCCCACCCTGCAGTGTCATTTTCATTAGTTTTATATTTGAGTGCTTAGTCCAGTTTGAAAAAAACATTGCTGCTCTTCTAAATCCTCTTCTGTTTATCCTCTTTGTTGGCGGGAAGTTGATATTTACCCCACTATGAGTTTCCCTGCTAATTTTATTGACAATGGATTCATTTTGCTGTCCTTTAATGGTTGTTTAGTACTGGGATAGGTTCGCAGTTTGAATTATGTGCACGTGCCTGAGATGGAACTGCAAAAAATTAAGTTTATTAACTAGATTTAAAAATGATCTTTTCAGCCTTTTTTACACCCAAATTACCTCAAACCAAGGTATTTTGGGCAGGATATCAAGTGAAAATTTGTTTCCACCTTCCACAAAATTAGGAAGGACTTTTCACGAGGAAAAACTTCAGTGTGGTAATCTGTGTGGAGGCATAACAGCATTTAAGTGAAAAAATGGTTTTGCTTCCTTGTAAGAATGTTCTAAGTACATGGCAAAGGGGTGATTCCTGATGACTGATATTTTTGTACATGAAAGAAACACTTAAGTAATGTGTAACTTGAAATTGAGTGGACGTCTTCTCATCCTGCGGTGCAGTTTTTGCTTCTAGTGGGGAATGACTATTATTGCTGGAAATGGCCAGGGCAGAACTGCCATTTCACCCACTGTTTTTGTTTTAATTTTCATTTTATATTGGACTATAGTTGATTTACAATGTTATGTTAGTTTCAGGTGTACAGCAAAGTGATTCAGTTATACATATACACATATCTATTCTTTTTCAGATTCTTTTCCCATATAGGTTATTATAGAATATTGAGCAGAGTTCCCTGTGCTATACAGTAGGTCCTTGTTGATTAAATATAGTAGTGTGTATATGTCAATCCCAAACTCCCAAATTATTCCTCTCCCCCCACCTTTCCCCTTTGGTAACCATAAATTTGTTTTCTAAGTCTGTGAGTCTGTTTCAGTTTTGTAAATAAGTTCATTTGTATCATTTTTTTTTTTTTGCTTTTTTTTTTTTTGCTTTTTGGCTGCACCTCAGAGACATGTGGGATCTTAGTTCCCCGACCAGGGACTGAACCCATGTCCCCTGCAGTGGAAGCGTGGAATCTTAACCACTGGACCTCCAGGGAAGTCCCTGTATCCTTTTTTTTAAAGATTCCACATATAAGCAATCAGGCACTCAGCCTGTGGACTGCTGTCCTGTGTTTGGCCAGTTCCAGCCCCATCTCAGAGCTAGGCAGCCCGGCAATGTGTAACCAACCACATCAGGCCCGTCTGTATTACAGAAATACTACTACTATTACTACTACTACTACTACTGCTGCTGCTATCCAGTGCTTGGTTACTCCTGTTTATCAGCTCAACACTCGTTCATATTCATCAACTCCTTTCATATCTATAAACTGTGAAGTTTTGACAGCAGGTATCTTACATCCTCATCTTGTTACAGATGATGCGACTAACGTACAGCAGGATGAAGTGAGTTCCTCGAGGTCCTGGGGTCTGTTTCCTGGGGTCTGCAGACAAAGAACAGGAAACCACAGAAGCCAGACTCCAAGTTGTGGGTATTCAGGCCGCACAGATGCCCAGCTCCATCACTCCTGGGTAACACTGACATAAAATGGCTTGTTGATCACAGCTGACATGCGCATTTTGTAAAAGCTAGATAGGCAATTCTGACAAGCTCCACAAAATCACTAATTAAATATTCAAAGGAAACAATTGTCTGTCAATTAAATATCTCAGTTACGATTCCCTTGGAAACAAATCGAATGACTAAAATCACATACAATTTTACAACTCACGGTGTCAATGTAACTAAACCACTAGGAGAAATTAAATATTAAATACCATCTAATAAGTAATTCTCTCAGCATTTGCTATATCCTTACTCATATTTCTCTTCCTTCTCAGAGGTTACAGACTTCAGCCAGCTATGTTTTCTATATGGGTTGTCATTATCTGATCTTGGGAGCGAAATAAACCAGGAAAGCATACAAATCTTCACATACACATTCATTGTAACTCATAGGAATACAAACTGTAGAGCAGTGAGCCATCTCAAGAGTCATTTCCTAGTGATAGAATTTTAGAGCTGTGAGGAATTCATTTCAAGGCCAAGACAGGTGGAGTGGTCTGTACAAAGTTGCACTGTCTTGGATGTAAAGTCCGAGGTCAATCTTTTGATGACTATTAGGTGCTATTTTCAATACAATGTACCAGCCCCCTGGCTCCGTAGACCGATAATATCGTTATACGCATTGCTACGATTTGGAATACAAATTTCATTTTTCTTTCCCTTTATTACTTTTAACTCATTGCCTCTGAAACTAGCAGAGTTAATTGAGATAAAATGGCCTTAAAAAACCATCAAATCGAGGGGCAGCTTTGAAATGAGACAGATGTGGTTAAAATCCTTTATTAGCTGTCTGACCAAAGGGAAATGATGTAATACTCTGAGCTTAGCATCCTCAGCTATAAAAAGGGAAGCAGAAATACTGATGCTAAGATGATTCTCCAGGCACTGACTCAAGAAGCCTCCGCTACGAGCTTTTCCCATGATGTGCCAATGTTCATTCCAGGGATAGACAAAAGGACAGCGCCTGTCCTCAAAGTGTATATGGTTTACTAATAGGAACAAATAAGGAAACTATAATTCCAATCTCACCTACCAACCCCTATTCCTCCTCCAGGTCTTAATTAAGAATACTTTCCTCCTCTCAGTTCAAGTCAGGTTTTTTTCTTTTCAATAGAAACCAGGACCAGGACAAGGGTGAGGCCAGCTGGGTTCCTAGGGTGTACAGTTTAAGAAAGCACTTCCTGTCAGGGTTGTACAAGTGCAGAGTCGGCACCTGAGAGTGAGTGCCTCTTATGCTTTGCACCCTGGGTGCCTTACTAGCATCAACCTGGTCACTGCCTGGCACTAAACCAGGTCACCTGACTTAAAAGCACTTAACTCAGTTTGAAATTTTTCACGTGCTTTGGTCACTATGTGATTGATGGGTGTCTCTCACTCCAGATTATAATCCCTTTAATAGTAGGATTCTGGATTCTTTTCCTCACCACAGTATCCTTACTGTTTGCACCCAGCACGCAGTGGTACTCCATAAATATTTATGCATGAAGGACTGAATGAAAGAATAAGTTAATGTATAATGGAGAGATATAAAGGGCATGAGGCAAGCCAAGAGACTTAAACCCACCTGGTAAAGCGTCAGAAAACCCACTGCAGAGAAGGTGGGGTCTGTGCTGAATTCCAGAGCCTTTCTCCTCGAATTATCATTTGCAGGCTGGCAGCATCCAGCACCCAGGCACTTGTTAGAAATGCAGAATCTTGGGTTCCCCCTAAATCCAAAGATTTTACCAAGACCTCCAGGTGATCCCAAAGCACATTAAAGTTTGTGAGCATTGGTCTCAAAAACACATGGGTTGGGGCTTCCCTGGTGGCGCAGTGGTTGAGAATCTGCCTGCCAATGCAGGGCACACGGGTTCGAGCCCTGGTCTGGGAGGATCCCACATGCCGCGGAGCAACTAGGCCCGTGAGCCACAGCTACTGAGCCTGCGCGTCTGGAGCCTGTGCTCCGCAACAAGAGAGGCCGCGATAGTGAGAGGCCGGCGCACCGCGATGAAGAGGGGTCCCCGCTCGCCGCAACTAGAGAAAGCCCTCGCACAGAAACGAAGACCCAACACAGCCAAAAAGAAATAAAGAAATAAAGAAAGAAAGAAGCTTTCATTAAAAAAAAAAACACACAAAAAAACACATGGGTTTAGCCAAGTGAAGCCCAGGAAAGGACCACTCAGGGCAGAGGACTCCAGGAAAAAGGGTGACTGTTTTGAAAATTAAGTTATAATAAAGCATAAAAGGTATTGTGTGATTCTTTGTACCAGGCCCGGAACTAAATACTCTAAATACTATTGCGCGTATTATTTCATCTCTTCAATGACCTTCCGGCTTGCTATTATTCTTCCCATTTTACAGCTAAAGGAAGTGAGGTACAGAAAGATTAAGGCCCTTGAGGGTGTCCTGAAATTAATAAATGGCAGATCTAGCCCAGGTGGTCTGAATCCACATCCTGCGCTGTGATCTCCACACACTGATGGCTCTTCCCGTGAGATGTGTAGGTCTGGAGCAGGGCAATACTCAACACCGACACTCTTCCACTGAAAACACCTTGCTAGAAGAACTGCTTGTCTTTTTGTCAAATTTGGTAACATCTGCCTGCCCCTCCTCCATTAAACACCTAATCTGAGTTCAGATTCTCAAACACACAGACAATTACACACAGGCCATTTGTTCCTAAGCTGGCATGTGTCTTGAAGAAGGGACACAGGGGAGGTTTCCTGGAGCTGGTGACACCTGAGCTGGTAGACAAGGAAGGAAGGAGCCAGAAGAATTGTTCCAGAAGAACATTCAGGCATAAGCCAGCATGAGGTACCCAGGAAAACTGGTGATGGGATTCCACTGTAGAACTTACCCAGTGGTGTGAGGTGGTAAGAATACTAGCATTTGAGAGAAGCTCACCCTTGCGGGGTGGGGACGGCTTGGAGGAGCACGAGGGATGAAAAAATTGAGAAATCGTTGGGGAGGGCGTGCTGCACTAGAATGAAATGAGTAGGATGGAGAGATTTGGACAGATCCCAGCGATGGGAGATGAAACCATCAGGATTTCACATAGATGCTGGGAGACTGGGAGTTGATTTTTGACTTGTTGAGGCTGAGCTGCCTGGAGATGTCCAGCAGGTCACGAAATACCCTGGTCTTCATAGCAGCAGACAGAACAGGGTTGGAGATACAGAGGTAGGACATAGGTGCATGGTCGTCAACGAAAGGAGGACGTGATTGCCCAGGGTGATGGGGAGACATACGGGATGGGAACTTAAGAAGCCTCACCATTTAAGAGGTGAGTTGACGGGCAAGCCCTGAAAGCTCTTGAGAAGGAAGAGTGTATGTAACCAGCACTAGACTCAGTGGTAGAGACACACCCGTGACTCAGGTACAACCCCTGCCTTTGTGAAACTCACAGCCCGGCTGGTGAGAGAGAGAGACGTGGAGACAAATAGCAGTACGGCCCTGTGGCAGGATGGATAGGCAGGTAGGGGTAATGTGGTCAGAGAAGAAGGAATATCTAACTAGGTCTGGGTACTAGGAAAAACTTCATAATTCTGCATTTCCCCCCTATTCACAAAACCCTTTTAGGTATCAAGATACTTGTGCCTGAAGAAGCCAAAGCCATTCGGCCAATGTCACTGGGAAATATTCATGGCAAAAATACGATGACAATTTGTGGTTTCTATGTTTTTAAGGAAATGTACTTACATAGTTTCAAAAATATCTCACTGCCCATTGGCACAGTTCACAGTTCCTCTCTGGCTAAAATGGCTTGGGCAGGGCCCCAAGAGCAGCACATGATGTCATTATTCACTTGGTAAGAGACAAAGGCTATATCCCTCTCATAAATAGGGAAGGGGGCCCTCTGTTCATTGGGCACTGACTGTCTGGTCCCATGATCCCACCCACAACTGAGCTGACCATCACCAGTAGGCTAGGAAGACTCACTTAAGTAATGGGGGACGTTTGATGCTGAACTTAGAAGAAAATAAGCCGGCTCTGATTGATTTTGATTTTGTTTCTTGATCTAATTGACAGCAGAAAAGTGAACTAAGGGGGATAATGCGTCACAGAACTGAAAACAGGCGACTTACTCATAACCTTTTTGGACTTCATGAAGACTGTTTTAGTTACTTGCACTGGGTTCCAATATGGAAAATCAGGCTTTATTTTTGCCTTTAGGCAGTCTACAGATCAATTGGTCCAGTGAGGGTACAAACTGGTCTTTAGGTGGTAGGTTTTAAGCTGTGGGAAATGGCAGACTAAGCAATTGTCCAGTTGCTACACTCAGCAAGGGCAACTGGTTCTCCTCTTAGGAGTGAGGCAGACCAGCTTGGCTGGCAAGGAGCGCCGGAGGCAGGTAGGAAGGTGGGAGCACCTCTTGCCCACAACTGCCCCTGTATGAAGCCAGAGGGTGAACATCCACAGGTGACCAGAAGGGGGTACCACTGAGAGGTCAGGCCAAAGAAATGATTTGGGGTAGTATACCAGAAAGCAAAGACAGCCTGAGTGAGGTGCCCGTGCTGGGATTCAGAGCCAGGGTGCTACAGAACCAAGAAGGAAGCCAACGAGGGGCTGAGACCCTCATTAATACTTGGACTCTATTTTGCATGGATGGACCAGACTACTTAAAATTTTCAGGAATGGACAAATAAGTATGGATAATTTAGGTCCATGACTTTTTAACTTCCTTTTTCCTTTTTTATCTTTTTTGACTGAAATGATCTGGATAATGACTTGAATTTTTCTTCATGTTATCTACTATAACTTCCTTAACACAGGTCTAGCAAACACTCAGCTTGGGGCTTTCTGCCCAAAGCACTTCCTGGGATGACATTTGGTGTGCTTTTGCCTGTATTGACCAGAGAAACTGATTTCTTTTCTCTCACTGGCTTTTCACTGACTGTTTGACCATGCGTGTTGGCGGGGTGGAGGGGGAGGAGGTGGCCATGTAATGTTCATTCATTCCATTCATTCATAAGTACGATATTTAGAACTGCCCATGTACCGGGTACTATGCTAGGCGCTAAGAACACAACGACGAGGAGGGCACGATCCTTGACCTCAAGGGGCACACAGCCTGGTAGGCACACGACATGTTACGACATTGCTCTGATAGTTGAAAATGCAGAGTGTAGCAATGTACCAAGGAGAGGGAATTGAGCCTTGCTTAAGCTCTTTGTCTGCCCACCTTGTATGGGAATGGGCTGCCTGGAGCGCCAAGGCAGCTGCTCAGTTTTTAGCTGGGGTTACTGTGAACACAGAGCAACTAGGAGAGCCTGGAGCTGCAGACAAGCCCGACCTTCTCAACATGAGGCAGATGCTCTCTTGTGCCATGTCTTCTGGTCACCAGGCTCGGGATGCCTTCAGTCTGTGATAAGGTGATGCTTAAATAACTGACCTCCTGACTCTTCCCCAGGGTCCCTTTACATTCTTCACTAGGAAGATCCACACCCATTTACAATTTTTTCTAAAGTCTGACCTTTCCTTTCACGCAACTCTTAAAAGAAATCCACTGCAGCTTCGATTTTTCATGCTTTAGAGGTCTGTAGTAAAAAGAGCCCAAGACCTGCATTTGTGTAAAATATTCACCGAATGCTGTGTTTCAGACGTGTTCTGAGAGTCTGCTACAAACCTTCCTACCTCTGCATCAGAGTCACAAACTCCCTCCCCAAATCCATTCAAGTACCAGCCTCATTACAGCAACAACCTTGACTGGGTAGTACACAGCCGTGTCTCAGAATCCAGAACCCAACAGTCAGTCAACAAGTATTTGTTGAATAATTTTCCTACTCAATCCTCATTCTCCCATTCTTCCTAACGCAATTCTGATTTTTTGAGAAGCACTAAAATCAAATCTATTTTTGCCATCCTTTCTTGCTGATGGAGGGGCTTTGGATCAGAATTCTGGTCCCCAAAATAGAAGCATACATCACTGGGCAGGGGTCCCAGAGGAGCTCCTGAAAGGGCCGCCGACTCAGTGGACAAATGCCCTTTAGGCATCTTGGCTTCTTGCCCTTTGCTTTTTGTCCTCTTCTTTTTTTTTTTCCTGCCTGCAAAGTGGCTGTGATGGCTTAGAGATGCAACCGGTGGTTTCCAAAGGACCTTGAGGAAAAGACCTCCCTGTATGGAATTCTCCTTTAGGCCATCCCTGATAGATTTCTGTACAGCTTTCCCTTGAAAAATCTCCATGCCAGGGAGCTCATCACTTCAAAAAGCAGCTCCCTGGGCAGGTCTATCTGTTACAAAGCCTTAGCTTTAGGTGAACCAAATCTCTCATGGTATAACGACCACCCATGGATCATTACTCTGTCTTAGAGGACACGTAAGATAAACAGTTTCTCTTTGTCATGGCAGTACCCCTGATATTTGAGGACACCGACCATATCTCTTCTATCCTTAGGCCTTGCAGGGTTTTTCTTTTTCTTTTTTTTTTTGGTCCTGTTCTGTTTTGCTGCATTTCTTATTCCCATGTTCTGAGTTAGAGTACATATATTTTGACTACGCATTCCCTAATAATCCTTAGTCGTCTCTATTTTATAAGCAATCGTGTATTCAGCACATAATCACACAGAAAAAAGGAGAAAAGATTCTGAAATGGTTTACTCCAGTCAACTGGAAAACCAGCTGACACAGGACAAAGATGTAGTGAATAAGACAGCTCAACAAAATAATTCTTGCTTCATGTGAAAATTTTATACTGGTATGCTCTCTATATAAAGATGACAGTTTAAAAAATTTACTCATTAAAAAAACCCCAAACATTAATACGATTTAATTTCATACTTAGCTCACGTCTTCACCATGTACATTTTTATCATTTTCTGATTTAGGAGAATTTTGTGTTTCAAAGATATTTTGCAATTCATAACACCTGAGTTAGGCATATAAGTCAGGAAGTGGGGTGGAAGGGAAAGAAAACCCCAGTGACTAATGAATGTGCAAGGTGTTACACATATTAAAAGACGTGATCTAGCTAAGAATGAAATTCAAATACTAAATCACAAACATGCCCAGAGTCCAATGCAGAGATATCAAAGAAACAAGGAATTGCAGGTTTCTCTGACAACACATTGAGTTATAATTCCAGTTCGTTGGTTGAGAAGGTGGTCACACAGTTGCATTCACTGGTAGAATGGCTTTTATTCCCCTTGGGAGATGGCCAGGCCTCCCTGGGAATGTCTGGGACCTCAACGGTTAATTAATCTACCCTGCATTCTTCTGTACCCTGCAGAGCTGACTGTGAAAAATCTTGGAGTGAGAAAAGCTGGCTTCCGAAGTGCTGCTTAAGTGACCTGACTTCTTAAAATAGTCCTTCATAAACAAACTCACATGATCTAATTTGCGTGTATAAATCCAATTATGTTTCCTGGGAAGGCACGGGGAAGATTATCTGGCTGGGTAGACCAACGTTCTTCTACTCCAGCCCCAAGAAAATGCTGGAGGAGAAATTATTTACAGAACTGATTCTCTTGCTAACTGAGGGTCAGACCTAAATATCCCAGAAATTTGCCTACATTCTGCTTTTGGTACCTTGCATTCCAGAGAAAGCAAAGAACACGCTACAAAGCAATATGCCTAGGGAACTGATACACCATCCAAGGGCATATTCTAGACCTCCTGGTCCCTCAGAGCATCAATATTGTGCCCATTCGTTGGTGAGAGGAAAGGTTTGAAATGAATGTTGCAAGTGTCTCCTATGTTCTGAAAACAAACACATGTAGCATCAACTCAAATAGACACACCTGCGAAACGAATAAATTAGCATCCTGAGAAACATTTAGACAACAGTGAAGTGTCACATCAGCGTGACTGTAGTTGTGTCCTTTGATTACACGTTGCCAGCAGCACTGAATTTGGGATCAACTTTTTTTTTTAATCTTTCCTTTTAATGCTTGGTTTCACTTATTTTTGATGAGCTCTTAAAATGCCATCAATCATCAAGGTGTAAATGTGACTAATGCATTTGTCCTACTTAGCATGACACCGCAGCAGCTGCTCCAGAAATAAAGTCCTCCCAGTCTTCCCAGTTCCAACCTAATTATGCTCCGACCCACTGAAACCAGTCAGGTGACATTACCGGGTAGGAAGAAAAACAAATTCATTATTCAGTCTCGCAAAGGCCACACCACACGTCATTTTACAACTCCCTCTAAATACACAGACGCCAAGCCTATTGGCAACTCCAGGGCAAAGGTGTCTACAGATCAGGGCTGAAGGGATTTAGTTTGTCATTTCAGATGTCATTAAAAATATCCTTTGCAAAGCCTACTCTCCATCACAAAAAAAAAAAAAAAAAAAAAGGAAAGGAAAGGAAAGGAAGGAAGGAAAAGAGAACCAAAAAGGACAGTCTCTCGGTATTTTTCACAAGTAAGAGAGAATAGTATTTCCATTTCTGGGCATTCAGAGGAAACCCTTGGGAATGTTGACACTCAGATCTGCTTTTGAAAGTCATTTTCTCAGACAGGCTGGGATGTTGCAATTATTTTTTTTAAAGCCTATATGAATTTGCCAAAGGAAAATGTACAGAAATGGGAGGTATTTGTGGTTTTAAAAAATGCACATCATAACTAGTGAGGTGCGTTAAATAGGACCCCAGTTACACTCATTTAATGAATATTTGTGTTTCCTGAAGTATCTACCTTGATATCAAATACCAAATTGAGATGATTTAAATTACATGTCATTTGCTGTACATTAAATAGTCATAAGATTCCTTTTATTTGATTCGAGTCAGCAGACTTAGACAAAGGACATATAATACATGCATATGTTTATATTTAACACATGGGGAGAGAGATGTTGGTAATTCCATTATACTCACTTTGACTTTACTGTGAAGTCAACCCTTCATTTAAATGATCAGAAATGCATGTTAAAGCACATGCAAAGCCTACTTCTCTCCAGACCCCCACCTGCTCATACCATACACCACTCTCTTACCTGGTATAAACGATGCATTTTCCCCAAAAGGATTTTTTAAAGGCCAAATGGCAAGCTAAAAATCCCTCGTTATTAATCAAGTTTAATGATCATGATTTAATTAGCATTCTTCTGGCTCTAGCCTTTTCTGTTTCGCTGGATGTGTGTAAGACAAGGAAGAAAAGGCTGCTTGAGAAATTCAAATCTGACAGCATGACCTTGAGCACTAACTCACCTGGATTTGCATACCTGGCTGCCTTTGCTCATAGAGCTATCTTGGAGAAATCACCTCCATTCTGACACTTCTGCTTATATGCCTCACCAAGAGGTACAGAGAGCTAATTAGCCACTAGCTGTGACATTTTAGAATCCCCAAGAGGGAAGCATAATGCAGCAATCTTTGTAGTTAAATACTGCTGCCTCAGTTTTCCAATATCTAAATGATCTTCATCATCTTATCACTAATGAGCTGAAGAATGAGAATGAGATGAATTTCAAAAGTTAGGTAGCTCATATTATTGTCACCAGCAATTAAAATAGAATCAAATGCTAACTACAGCAACAGAGCTTAGAATGTATCTCCCTGGTGAGAGAACCTACCAAATACAACCTTATCATTAATATTTTATTTATACACATAATGTCATTTTGTAATGAATTTTCAGATGGGTAAATTGAACTGGCAAGAGAAACAATTTGTTTAAGAGGTGGAAAATTCTGTGTCGTAGAGAGAATCTGGACAAAGGCGCTACTATCTGTGGCTTGAATCACATCATGAAGCTGATTTAACTTGAAATGGGTGAGGCTCCCCAAGGAAGGAATACCTACAGCCCTAGTACTACCTGTAGCTGAACTTTCTCAGGGGGAAAGGAAAAGGAATCCTTTGAATTGGGCTTTGAACTTTCTGAGGGTTCCTCAGTATTTCCAGTGCCACTTAGATCTAGAAAATACACGGGGATCACATCTGCCCTGGACAAGAACCTCTTTGGGTGGGAAGTTCACGACTTTCGTCTAACTGTTCACTGAGTGGAGAAAACAGAAACCGTTTCTTTGCTGATAGCAAGGAACCTCCTGGTTGGCCCTTTTAAGGTTCTACCTCGTATCCACAGTGGAAAGCACGTGATTGATAGATAAATGAATACAGGGCGTTCTCTCTTCGTACAGGGTATCTGCAGAGACCTGCAGCTTGGTTGTTACCCTGTCAAGCCACAGATATAATTTTCTTCCAGAGGGAAAGAGGAGTAGCCGATTCTCAAGCTTGGGTTAGAGAAGGCAATCATCAGCTCATTTGTTCCTTTTGAAAATGGCATTTTCAGTGAAGTGCAACAGCTGCCGAGGTGTGTTTACTGTCTCCTCATTCTAGCTTCCTGCTTCTTGAAAATGTTAAGTTAAACATGAGCCATCCTCTTAATGGCAATCAAGCTTAATGTAGAGAAAGAAGATATGCCAGTGTTGATGGCCTTCAGTTGACAAATTTATATCCCACTGAGCAAGACAATGAGCTAGCTACAAAGAGCCTATTCCCAGCAATTCAATCACTTTCCCCTTATGACTGCCCTTTGGCTTTTTCATTAAATGTTAATTCGTGGGCTATATGGGGTATCGCTCTCCTGAGTAGTGAAACAGGTACCTCTCGCTCTTGAGTCATTTCAAATGCTTATGTTTTTAGAAGGATACCCTCTGAAAGGTTTCTGAAGAGTGACTGGCATTGAGCTAGGCTCTGAATCCTGACCTCACCACTTCTCAGGCTCATCATCTTTGGGAGGTCCCTTTAAAGTTTCTAAGAATCTGCCATTTCTTCTCTGAAATAAAAGTGAAGGATGATACCATCAGTTTGTCATCACTAGATGTGATCATGTATGTAAAGGCTCTTGGTTACAAGTAAAATATTGTACAAATGTAGAGAATTATTACTGTGCTTTGATTTCTCTGAAGGTGTTTACGTGTAAAAGACTGCTTTACACACATTTAACGTGTGTGTGTATGTGTGTAGAAAGCTTTCACCAACACAACATCAGGGGACTTGGCTATTTTATAATATTGCTTATGCAATGAGTACTCTTGTTCATTCAGTGATTAAGTGCCACGTGCCTGGCATTTTTCTAGGTGCTGAGGATAAAAGGATAAACACGATAGACAACGTCTTTGCTCTTACACGGTGTTTACATTCTTGTGAGGGTGTGGGGCTGGGGGAAGAAACCCAATAAATATAAACCAATCAGATAATTTCAGATGGTATATGTGTTCTGGAGAAAATAAGACACGTCATGTACTAGGGAGCGGCATTTGAACTGAGTCTGGAATAATGAGAATGCGTCAGTCATATGAAGACCTGGCAAAAATTGTTCTAGGCAGCAGTCACAAAGCCTAAGAAATGGGAAAGAGCTTGGGATATTTGAAAGACAGGAAAATAGAGAGTATATTTGGAGGCTGAGGAGTAGAAGAGACAGAAATATAATTAGCGAGAGAAGCAACACCAACTTATAGAGGATCCAGTAGGCCACGGTAAGGAGTTAGGATTTTATTCCAGTTTCTAAACAAGGTCGTTAGCAGGTGTTAAGTATGCCTTGTATATCACCAAACAGGGAAAACCAAACAATACTGATTAAAAAAATCACAGATTCTTTTTTTTTTAAAGCGATTCTCTACTTTATCCACCTACAAGGTCTAGGAAAGACACTTGAACCTCTAGAGGGCGCCAAAGGAAAACGTTTTGTGGCCAAAGCCACAAAGGTTCTTTCAGCACCTAAAATCAGAGGAAAGCGCTCTGCTTGTTCTTTCAGAGTCCGGCAAAAGGTGACACCTTATGAAAAGATAGTTCATCTGCATTTCCTACCCAAACAGAAAGTTGAATGAGCTTGGTATACATACACCAGGACCCTGGTTTTCATGCTAAAGGATTGTTTATGATGCGGTGGGAGTAGGAAGGCATTTGAGGATTATTTTTAATCTTCTACCATCTGGTAGTATTTGAGTGGAGCATAAAACAAATATGGAGCCAAAATTTACTTTCTGGATTCATTTGGCAAGAAAAGCGTCTCTATACTTAGGACTTTGAAAATATTCATAATTTGCTACTTAGGATGTTATTCTAAATACTATTCCAAAGTTACTTGACAAAGTCTTTTAATAATGTGTACCAAGGAAGGCTACTGCATGAGAAGCAGTGGGTTATGACAAATGGAATTTTCTGCAAATGGTCAAGATAGCTATGATATATTATGAAAACGACTCATAGTGAGAGAAGAGAAGGGGAAGGAAGGAGGAGAAGGAGACAGAAAAGATGAGAAAGGGAAAAAGGGAAAAGGAGCAAGAGGGTCAGCTGATGTCTAGGTACATAATAAAGAAAATGCAAAATAGAAGGAGAGAAATTGGAAGAAAGGGAGAGATTCAGAGGACACTCGGGTTCAAATCCACGTGTAAACAAGATTCAGGAACACAGTTAAAATATAATTTTATATAATCCCAAATTGAGACTTCATCATATGTGGGTATTAAAGGTTCATGATGATTCTGAGAAAACATTATGGTTTTTTAAATCCTTTTTTCTTTTATAAATTTATTTATTTTATTTATTTACTTTTGGCTGCACTGGGTCTTCGTTGCTGCATGCGGGCTTTCTCTAGTTGCGGCGAGCAGGGGCTACTCTTTGTTGCCATGCCCGGGCTTCTCACTGTGGTGGCTTCTCTTGTTGCAGAGCACAGGCTCTAGGTGTGTGGGCTTCAATAGTTGTGGCTCGCGGGCTCTACAGCACAGCCTCAGTAGTTGTGGCGCACGGGCTTATTTGCTCCGCGGCATGTGGGATCTTCCCGGACCAAGGATCGAACTCGTGTCCCCTGCATTGGCAGGCGGATTCTTAACCACTACACCACCAGGGAAGTCCCTCATTATTGCTTTTAATAAGAAAAATTCAACGGGTCAGACCTTACTTAAGGAGGCTCTCATCCCCCCATTTCATGCCTGATGATCATAGCCACGTACTTTATATGCTCTTTGCTCTACCCAGGGAGACTTCAAAAAGCACCATAAAAGTGGCCAACTAGATAAGTAACCTAAGCAAATGGATATAGACCATCCGAGAAGAGAGAGATTCCCAAATCAACTAGGAGTCCAGAAGGTCAACGACGGGTAAGGCACTCTGACGGTACCAGCGCTCTAAAAGTCATGAGCAGTTTTCATAGGTGTTGTACGTGTTTATCCTAAGAACCATCTATTCAAACCAGACTGCAAGAGAAGCCTCTGATGGCCAAGCACCTCTCATCAGCTATTTACTTGAAAACACTCCAGCTGATACATTTCCCTCATTTTTATGGAGAAGTTCCCATAAAACTCTCTTGTTACCCTCATTCACTCTCTTGTTACCTACCAGACATTTGGCCAAGAAAGTGCCAGAACATTAATTATCAATTGATTTCAATGAATTTAAACAATAGAGTCATCATCTAACTCCTCATTCACAGACAATGAGAACTTGTTCACAGAAACACATCCATTTTTAATGGGGAAAGATAGGAAGAAAGGGGGAGAAAGGAGAAAGCGACCTAAAGAGTCAGGTTCTACCTAAATATTTCAAACCATCTATATCAAAATGCCCCTTTTCAATTAAGCAAAACTTGCATTCTTTGCCAATGACATGCTCCCCCTCTCCACCAGCCCCAAAAGTCCTGAGGTTGATTTATTCAAAGCATTGGGGTTGGATCCTGTAGCAAGGGAAGATTGCACCTTAGATCCCCAAGGCAATAAAGAAAAAAAACGTGTGTCACAGGCTTGTCTGAAGGACTGCGTGAGATAGCTTAAGTAGGGTACCCAGCACCAGCAATCAGTACGCGTTTGACAAATGTTGATTCCTTCGAGAACTGAGGATTTGTGGCGCAAAGACACAGAGAAACCCAACTCTGAATCCCAGAGTCCCTTAGGACACCCTGCTGTAACTCTCATGAGTAAAGCTGTTAAGGAATGGGTCACCTTCTAAATCGGGGTGCTCCTCCCCCCTTTCTGTCTCCTGCTCCAGAGACTGACTGCAGCTCCTGGGGGATGTGTGAGGAGCAAAAAGAAGACTACTTCTTAGCTGATGTCAGAGAATTACTCACAGAATCAGAGTAGAAAGGTAGAGATGATAGAAACTTTAGCGATCATTTAGTTCCAGTTCCTCTAGAGCAACAGCATCCCACGAACTCCCAGGACCTCCTAGGTGCAAAGCACTGTGCCGGGCTGGGGGAGGGGACTCACAGGGAGAGAGGCAAACCTGCCTCTTAGAAAAGCGATTTCTAAAGAACCCCGGGGAGTCAGGGGACGTGCAAGGAAGGCAGGAGTTACCTGGTTGATGGAAATGACCGCCAGCCTGGGGATGACCCCCTGGAGGACCACCTGCAGTAACGACGTGCCCAGGCCCGCCAGGATGGCCCAGGTGAGCGGCAGAGGCAGCATGCTGTAGGTGGCGAAGAGTGTGAAGAGCACGTAGCCAATGCCGTCTCCCAGGAGCCCATAGCCCAGACCTGCTGCTAAGATCTGGGTGGTCATGGCCACCCAGGTGACCACGCCGCTGTACTGCAGGTAGGTGTGCGAGGTGGTGTCCTTCCTGACCACCACCAAGGCGCAGATCACCACCTCTATGCCCGTGAAGAAGCCCAGCAGGATGCCCTTGAGCGGGTCCATGGGGGCCGAGGCCAGGCTCAAGTGGAGAACCAAGAGGGTGAGTTTGGTCAGCACGTCCAGCACGTTCATCACCACCTCCGATTTGCGCCTCTGGCCCAGGAAATAGCGCTGGTACAGGCGCTCCAGATCCCGGGACTTGAAGGAGTTGCGCAGGGTGGGGAAAATGACCCCTCGGTAGCTATAGCCCCCCTTGAGGAAGAAATCCGAGTTGCTCGGGGCGCAGTCAAGGTGCAGGAAGCCCAGGTCGCCCGCGCCGCCGCCGCCGCCGCTGCCGCTGCGTTCCGGGAAGACTTTGGTGCAGCCGGGGCTGTGCGCTCTCTCCCCGGGGCCCAGCGCGTAGAGGGGCAGCGCCGAGTCGCCGGCCAGCTGCGACGCGTGGTGGTTGGGGCCGCCGCCCACAGGGTCCGAGGCTTTGCTGGAGCTTCCACTCCCGCCGCCGCTGCCCCGGTGCCCGTGAACGAAGCGCTGCTCGGTGATGTGCCGCACCGCCGTTTGCCACAGCAGCCGCTGCGGCCGGGAGCCGCTCCCGCCGTCGCCGGCCGGGGGCGTCGGGTGGATGGTGTAGAGCTCCTCGCTGCCGCTAAGGCAGCGCACATCGGAGAGCTCCATGGCGCCGGGCCGCTGGGAGGGAGGCGCAGAACCTGCGGGAGGCCGCGGCGGGAGGGGGTCCCGAAAGACCCAAAGGCGGCCTGGTGGGAGCTTGGCGGCGAGCCCTTCTATCCCCAGCCGCCCTGGGCAGGAGGTCCCCGCACATCAGGTCATAGTGCGCCCCGGGCCAAAGGGCGCCTGGAAGACCGCCGCAGACCCCTGCGTCCTCGCGCGTCGCCCTCCCGCCAGCCCGCGCAGCTTGGGTGCGTGGCAGCGGGGGCTATTTGTCCGCAGAAGCCGCGGCGCTCTGAGCCACGCAGCCCCCTTCCCGGCCTCTGGCTTCCTAGCTGGGTCTCGGCTCAGCGTCTTGGCGTTGCCTTTGCTCTCCAAGAGGCGCCCAGGCGCCTGGGCTCCGTGCTTCAGCTGCGCGCCGGGCGGGTCCTGGCTGCGGCACTGGGCTCGGGACGCCCACGACTCGGCGGCTGCAGGGGGGGTTGGTCGGGGGTGACCGGCAGCGCAGATGGGTGCGAAGTTAGCCGCTCTGGCTGGAACAGAGTCGTTCGGAGAACTCCATTGCGCCGGGATGGGGAGGCGGGGCGGAGCTGGGGGCGGGGGTAATGAAGGGGGAGGAGTGGGGGACAGTGAGGTGGCGGGTGCCCAGCGGGAGGATTGGCGAGGTGGTAGCCTCAGCGCTAACAAGTCACCAAACAGTTAATTTGGAAGTGCGGGTGTGCTGAGGCTCCCTCCCGCGTTCATTTCTGGCTGTCTCCACTTCCTGAGGGAAGACTGACAGCGCAGCGCTGGTTCTGGCCCGACGCATCCCTCGGGGAAGGGGGAGGGCCTCAGGGTCCCAGTCGCGGCTACAAGACGAAGTCAGCCTTTCCAGCTGTGCTTCCGAGGGGTCGCAGCACAAGATTCTCACCCCCTTCACTTCGCTCGTTGGAATCCCTTTGGCCCGGAGCTGGGAGGAGCAGGAGGCGAGGGCAGGAAAAAAGTGGGGAGGGCTCCAAAGCCAACAGCTCCGAGGACGAGGAGAAGCCACTGGTGCAGATGGCTGAGGCTAAGAACCGTAGCTTGGTGGGTGCGGCGGGTGTGAGGTTTGGGCGAGAAGGGAGGCCCGAGGCCGCGGGGAAGTCGCCTGAGTCGCCGCCGGGTCCAGGGGAGCGCCGCGTGCCAACCTGGCGCTCTGAAGCGCGCTGCGGGCGCCGGGCGACAGGGAAGAATTTGGAGACCTGTCTGAGCGGTTGGACACCAGAGGAGACTTAGACCCGCCCCCACGCCAAGCCACGCCCCCGGAACGGGGCGGGGGCGGAGTGGCGGTGGTGGCGTGGACCTGGCGCCCAGATCTGGTCAGGACGCCCCAGGTCTTCAAGGCAGCGGCGCGCGCAGACCCGCGTGGGAGAGGACGGTGGGGTTGGGGCAGGCGGGGCGGGCGCCCCCGACCAGCCCCCGGCGCGGAGATGCAGCGCTCCAGCTGGCCGCGCTGGCCGGTTCCTCCGCTGTTCTTTTTTAGACACTGGCTCTGGTCCTCCGCAGGTGCGGAGCCAGGACTCGTAGGCCGCTTTGCCCACGGACTCCGAGAGCCCAGCGCGAAGGCATAGAGGGTCTCCTTTACGCTCTCCCCACTGGGGCGTCTTTTGGCAAAGCCAACTTGCGGGCTAAAAGCAAAATACCCCCAAGAAGCCACAATTGCAGAGGCCGGCGGCTTCCTGAGGGAGTCTCTTTACTACACCAATCCGGAGGGATGGAGAGCGCGAGGCATTAGAATGCGAGGGCCATCGGAGGGCCAAGTTTCTCCCCGCTTACAGTAGGGGTCGAGGACGGAGGGAGTGGGAAAGGCATTCCCAGCCGCCCTCTCGAGCCCGGTTTCCCGCCCGCCGAGCTCCGGCGAGCAGTTGCGGACAAAGCCCCTGGCGGAGCTCGGGGCAGATCCAGGCGCAACACGGTGGGCACGTGGTGTGTGCGCCCGCGCCGGGCCGAGCAGGGGCTCCGGGCGCCGGGTCCGCCGGGCGCGCCGCAGTCCCGAGCCCGTTTGCATGTGGCGGAGCCACGGTGGGACTGCGGCTTCAGCCGGTGGAGCCCTGGCCCTGAGCACAGTCAGCTGATGGCCAATGACGTCAGGCCCTGGGCGCTTTCGCGGCTCCCCATGGCTTCCCTTGAAAGCACCAAAGACCGCCTCGCCGTTCCCTCAGGCCCCCCTGAGCGGACGATTTCCCCTGTTTTCCCTAGGAGAAACTCCCCTCCCTTTGCTTGCCCTGGGCAAGAATGTCTTTCCCGATCTCCCTCCTCAGAGGCACACACCATCTCCAGGGTTATTTGTGTCCGCCGTGTCCCAGAAACACGAGTTGCATTATTTCCTTTTTAAGTCTTTCTTTTCCACACACACGGGTTTCAGTTTAAACCCAGAACTGGTCAGCTGCCTTGCACATAGAATCCCCCCAAAAGTAGAAAGAAGACTCAACATTTTCCCCGATCTCGCTTAACAGTAGATTTCTGGGATGTCATACACACCCTGGAAAAGACTCCTTTAATCCTAGTGCCTTAGAGTTGCACTCTACAACTACACCACTCAAGAAAGGAAACAAAATTAAGTGCTCAGTTTTGAAAGAAGTTCGATTCTATCTTTAACCCAGTTTGTAGATGAATTAATTTGTTAACAAAGTAAAGGTATCCCAGAATAGGTGGACTATTCCATGGGGCTGGAACTTAAGGGCAAAGCGCTTCCCCCAAAACTCGGTTTTGCAGTTATCTAGACCTTAATGAAATAATCCCAGGCATTACATCCTTGAGAAAGAAATGCTACTTGCTTCTCCCTTCCTAAATTCCTTGGACTCTGCCTGGCCAGCTCTCCTGAAACTCTAGGGTGGGTAATCAATGTCTTGACTTGAGGCAGGGAGTCCAAATAGGGCAGAGGGCTGGGTGGGGGAGGGAGGCTGGTTCCTGCAGACCCTATGCCAGGATGTGTGGGGAGCTGTGTCCTGATCTGCAGGCATAGCCCCAAGTCATCTGTGCTAATGAGCATATTAGTAAACTTGGCAGTGGAAGACACCTTTTTATTTTCTCAATTCTTTCTCCTTGGGAGCCTGAGAGCTCAGCCTGAATAAATGAGGGGTTGAATGCAGATGGAACTTTCCTATGAAAATCTTCCTCCTGGACATATCCCAGGATGATTTATTCAGCAGCAAAAGGAGGCTTGCCAAGGAGGGGGAGATTGGACCCAATCAGATAAAATGACTCAGGCTGATGAATGAGCATAGCATGCTACAGAAAGACGCTCAAAGAATTTCCTGAACTCAGAGGTTGAAACTAACATATCAGGGAGAAAACATTGCATCTGGTGTACTGACTCCTATGAAAGTTCCTTTGCTGTAGGGGTGTTAGGGCATGTTGTTTGAAAATAAGAGCATAGATGACACAATTAGATTCAAATGTTATTCTTCTTGTTGCGATGACACAGTGCCATTCAGACCCCCCCAAGTTCTGTTTTTGAATGACAGCATTGGCTCAGTACACATATCAAGAGGCTTTTGGGAATCTGCAAACCACCAAATGATTATCACTTAAAACAAGAGAAGTCAACACACTGCTTTGAGGCTATAATGGACCTCTCATTCATGGTCCTCTCATGGACCTTAATTAAGTGAATTAAGTTCACTTAATTCCTTGCATATTTATTATGGCTGGGTCTTGACTACGTTCCAGGGACAGTATTTTGCCAACTCAATGTCTTTTTGTACACAGTTCCCTCCTCTTGGAATTTCCCTCTATTCTCCCCATTTCCCTCCCTGAAAACACGACTCACTTGATCCATCAAAGCCTGAGCAATGTTGTCTCTGAGCGAAGGCTTTCCTGATATTCCCAGTGAGAATTAATGGTTTCCTTTTCTGTTGTTCAAAAGTCTGTTCTGGTTCCTCCAGTATGGCTCTTACTACAGGCACTGGCTCTACCCCATTGGCTTACCCATTTTTCTCTCACCTCTCCCCATGAAGTGGTGAGCTCATTGAAGGGGAAAATTGATTTTCCTTGGGTCCATATCCCTTAGTTTCTAGCAACTATAGTGTACATAGAGATAATAATAAGATTAGCAATAATTGATGGCATACTTTTCCCTTTACAACCATCTTTACAACCGTTTCATTTAATCATCCCATCAGTTCTCTGAGTTAGAGCCTTCTCTATCTTTTATTATTCCCATTTTACTGACTAGGGCACTGAGGCACCATGTGGTTAAGGAACTTGCCCAGGATCTCATCGATAGCAAAATTCCAGCAATTAAATTTAGATTGTATAAATCTGGCTTCCATGTGCTCAATAAAAATGCTACCACAGGCAGTCAACACATTTCACCTAAATAAGACTGATAGACAAGAACATGTGAAATATATTTTGACTTTCCAAATGCAAATTAAACAAGAGACTTCTAAGATGTTTGGGCTTTGAGAAGTCTAGTAGGATGACTCCAAATGGATGAGGTAGCAGAACCAATTCTTGTTTGGTTACAGGGTCTGTTAGGTTTTGCTCAGTTCAAGCCATTGACATTATTTCTAGTTTGTGGAAAAGCAGATTTTTCACATATTGGATTTAACCAAAATAATTAATCGTTGCACTCTACTTCATTTGGCTGAGGGTGGAAGTGGCAAAACATCCTCCTGGCCCATTGGAAAATAACATATTTGTTTTATGATGTTGCTGCATACCATTGGCCACACTTATAGTAGATATATTTAAGAAGGGGAATTTGTTTCTCTCAAAAGCCTCTTTGACTTTCTAGGCTAACTGTATTAATACATGAATTTAAATTTTATAAGAGCTCTGGCCTTTGCAAAATACCCATAGAAACCCTAACACTCACTGAAGACATATAAAATATTCACATGTAAAAGAAAAGATGGACTCAGTTCAGGAAGGGGACTTGAAACCAGAGAGCTCCTGTTTCCAAAGGGAAGGAGGGTGTTTATGACAAGGCAGCTTCCAAAGCTGGAAGTCCTTAAAGGAAAAGTACATGAAATTTTCTAAGAAGATAGATCTTAAATGTCCTCTCTCTCTCTCTCTCTCTCTCCCGCTCTCTCTCTCATACACACACACACACACACACACACACACACAGGAAAAAAACAAAGAAAATGGTAACTATATGTGGTGATACATATGTTAATTACTTGATTGTGATAAACTCATATTGTATATCAAAACATCAAGTTGTACATCTTAAATGTATACAATTTTTATTTTCAATTATACCTCAACAAAGCTGCGGGGGGAGCGGGGGCGTTGAAAAGGATATGCCTGTCTTGCCTGGAAGCACTGCTCTTACCAAGTATCAAAGGCATTGACTGCTTTGAAGGAACTCCAGGGAAAGTCAATGTCTAAAGTAAATAAGGCTTATACATGGAAATGGTCTATGAATGAAAACCTTTGCACTCACACTTCATCTGGAATGCAGCACAAATACAGTAGAAAAAATGAAATGTCTATTTTACTCCCGTCATGTATTTTCTTTGCATTGTAAAATGTAAGAGACGGAAAATTTTGTATACATTTTGGATCTTCGCGGGAACTAGTTTAAATTGGATTCTGGTGCCTGAAAGAAGAGAGTCTCATCAGTGGGAAAGCAATTCTGAGACAACGTATTTATATGCGGAATTCATCAGTTAGGCAAGTCAGAGGAAGAAATCTTCAAGGGAGACAGACTTAAACACTGTTTTCTTCTTAAAAGATGATTCCCTTGTCTCTGGTTTAACTAGAGTATGAGTTTACTGTGATATCACTTATGAAGCCTTCACTTACTGAAATGATAATAAGAAGACACACACATACAGCTCATTGGAGAAACTATTAAGAAGTGACCTAAAAGAAGTAGTAACAAAACAAAGAGTAAGAGGGTTTCCAGCTAGTTCACCCCCATTACCAAACCTTCTTTTGGCCATGGTTTAATACCTGCTTTTTAATTTGACACACTTAAGAAGTCTTAGGGCAAAATGATCAGACAGTGGGAAACAAAGCAGATCGTTTTCCCCTATTCTCTCTCTCTCTCTCTTTTAAAAATCTACCTGATTCTTATTTTAATACCACAAACTTCTTATTTTTTAAAATATTTCACTCCATTACTCATACCCTCCTGGAGATCTTTGGGATCTATGTAGAATATTTAGGCTAAAAGTTTATAGATAACATAAGTAAATCTATATGCATTTATGTAGTTGTGTATATGAATCTCAATCCATTGATTAAGTGTGAAAGAAACATATCGCCTCACCTTTCAAAAATCAATGTATTTCTGTTTTCACCCAGTCTGTGAGACATTTAACTTGCATCCTTCTTGAGGCTTTCATCTGTACCCTCCTACTCCCAGGAAGATGCCATAGTTCCAGGCTCTTATGTAGTACCCAGGTGTGTGTGTGGCAGGGGCGGGGGCAGGGAGGAGGGTATGCATCCATAAACATGCATGCCCTCTGGTCTTTGGCTGTCTATTCATAAAGGTCACCACTGAGGCAGTCAGTCTTTTGTCCACATCACACGGTCCCTATGGGACCAGCAGCATGTGCATTGCTTCCTTTGAACGAAGACAGGAGAGCCTTCACAGGTCTGCTTACGGGCCCATGTGCTTGACATAACACGTTGCCCCTCCTCTTTAGGGTGCTGGATCCTCTCTAGGACACCCCTGGGAAGCCGTTATTTAGCACGCAATAGCTCTCTCTCTCTCTCTCTCTCTGTGTGTGTTTCTATCTGTCTCTCTGTCTTTCTGTCTCTTCCTTTCTCTCCTTCTGACCCAGTGTGGGAGTATCTCCTTTAGTCTGGTGAGAATCCTTGCTTTATGTTTCTTCCAAGCCCATCTGACTTTTCCTGTTCTCTTTGGGAATTATTTTTTTATAAAAACAAAAGATGGAAAGATGGAAAGACTACTTTTGTTTTCTGTTCATCCTTTCTGGAAGTGATTTGTAGAAGGCTTGCATGAAGGAAAGGGAAAAGGGGAGTGCACAAAAGCAAATCTCATAAATTCATATCTCAGCATATGATCCACATATATAAAATGGATGAGACTCACCCTTCCTCCTGATTAGTGGTTTTTTTGCACTGTGGGTTCCAACCAAATCGTGGGTTGTGAAATCACCTTTGTGGGTCACGATTAGCATTTAAAGAATAAATTAATAAAAGAGTAGAATAGAATCATAAGGATAATTATATCTTGCTACTCTATACAAAGGCTTTCTTTTGCATCCAAATTCTTCCTCTCTGAAGTTAAGAACAGAAAAAAAATTGATAAAATTTCAGAAAAATACCTTATCAAACTCTTGGAATTACATTATTTGAACTTCACAAAACAAAGTTCAGTTTAATATGGCATTTCTCACTATCCAACTTGATATTTAAACTCTTATTATATAATTAGCAATCAAGTAGATTTGAATAGCATGAGCTACACACAAACACACACATACACACACGACATGCACTGGGCACCATTTAACGTGGATTTTGTAATGCGAATTGAAGTAAAAAAAAAAATGTTTGGAGGTGATTGGTCTAGTCCTCAGCTCCTTACTGGAATTGTTAAATATTATGTTTACCCGAAGTCGTGGTTTCGTGAAATGAGTTGCTTTTGTAGTCAGGAAGACTCCTTCTTGAGTTGTGACTTTACAAGGTGCCAGCTCTGTGAGCTTGCTCAAGTTATTTAGCATTTTTGAACTTTCATAATATGGGGGGAAATAACAACTTCGCCAGGTTTTGTGAAGGTTAAAGGTAATTCACATAAAGCACCTGGTACGGTGCATCACACATAGCAAATGCTCAGTATAGAAGAGTTCACCCTCCCCCACCAACTCCATAAACAAGACCGGTTCACTACTGACAAAGTAGATCACAACTTTCTTTTATTTCCTCCTCTTCCTTTGCTGTTTTCTTATTTCTGGCTACCATCCTCTCTCACCTAGATGATGTCAATAGAACGAACATGTCTCTCTTATGGTAGTCTGCCTCATTTCTCCAACTGCTGCGATCATCCTAAATTTAAAAATATGATCATGTCACTCTTTTTTATTATGAAAAAAACACATAAAATTTACCCTCCCCGCAGTTTCCTAGTTTACAAATTGTCAACGCTATGCTCATCCTCATATGAGGTATCTCCCAAGTCCCCTCCCCATCCTACGTGACTGAAACGTTATACCCCCCAGACATCAGCAATTCCCCACCGCCCCTTCCCCCAAGCCAAGCATGTCACTGTCTTTCTTAGAACATTGCAATGACTCTGCTTTGCCCTCATATGCCTTAAACTGGAAGACAAACATCTCTAGGAGTGGCTATTGCTTCTCTCTCTGGCCCCCTCCTACTGCCGCTTGTCTTGCTGTCAGTCTGTCAGCTCCCCAAATGTATAGAACTGGGTTCTATACAGAGAACTGGGTTCTCTCTCTTCTCTCTGAATCTATGGACTTACTATTCGCTTTGCCTGGAGCCCTCTTTCTACTCATCCTTCTGCTGTTGGCCTGGGTGTCACTTTCTTCAAGAAGCTTTTCCTGGCCTCCCAGGTCTAGGTTAGATGCCTCTACAAATTAGCAATGCTTTTGGCTACAAATAATGGCAAAATGCAAATCAGGATGGCTTAAGCAAATAGGAGTTTGTTTTCCTTTCACAACAAGAATTGTGGCTGTAGAGATTTGCTGTTTTTGTTCAGGAAGTTAATTCTATCAGGGGCTTTGTGCTGGCACTCTAGCACAAAGAGTGCCTTTTCCTCCTATTCACAAGGTGGTTATAGCATCTCTGAGCATTCATTCTCTTCCACCACATAGAAAGGTAAAACAGAAGTAGGAGCATTGCTCAGAGTTTCTCCTCAGTACCTTCTTTTTACCAGAGATGAACAAAGTCTTTCCGGAATTTGATAGAAGACTTCCACGTATATCTCATTGGCCAGAACTGTATTGCTTGCTTAACTCTAAGCCAGGACCCGGGGTCCCCCAGTGATCAAGGGGTCTGAAACAAAGAAGAATGTGGGGAATGGATCTCGGATAGGTAACAGAGATGGTAGTATAGCCCCTTTCAGCTCTTTCCTTAGCAAACTATACATCTCCATCTCACCCCTATCCAGTCACCTCCTCTTTGCCCGTCTGTGGTGACCAGATTCCAAGATGACCCCCAATAATCACCCACCTCCTGGTGTTCATGCCCTTGCATAACCCCCTCCACTACTGTGTTAGAATTACTTGGTGTGACCAACAGAGTGCAGCAGAAAGGGTGGTATGTCTTTCCTAAGGCTAGATCATTCTGTCTTGCCCTCTCTTGCCTTGTCTGCTCTTGGGGAAGCCAGCCACCATGTTGTGAGGACACTCAGGGAGCCCGATAAAGAAGCCCATGTGGGGAGAAGCTAAGGCCTCCTATCAACAGTGAGCGAGGGACTGTTGCCTCTTCCAGCGGCCATTTGAGAGAACCACCTTGGAAGTGAACATTCCAGCCTGAGTCAAGCCTTCAGATGCTCTGCTCCATCTGAAAGCTTGGCTGCAACCTCACGAGAGACCCTAAGCCAGAATCACCCAGTTAAGTTGCCCTTACATTTGTGACCCACATAAACTGTGAGATAATAAATGTTTATTGTTTTAAGTCCCTAAGTTTTGGGATTATTTGTTATGCAGCAATAGATAATTGATACACTATTTGAGGGCCCCAGTAAACTATACGTTTCTTAAAACTAAAACCAAAACAAAACCATAAAAACAAAGAATACAGCCTTCAGTTGTACACTACTCAGAATGACAGAAAAGCATTTCTTTATCTTTAATTCATAAGATACAGGAAGGAGAAGTCTTGTATGGTTCCAGTGATCATTTTTATTTTCATAAAGTCATGAGTGACTTGGGGTAGGGAGCATCATATAAATGAGATAATAACACTTAGTTTAAACTTGTTCACTAGGTTCCTGTTGTACTTGGAATATTTTGCACTTCTTGCAATTCATTCATTCATTCATTCCTTGATGGACAAATGGATATAAATTGTGGAGATACCAGGAGAAGACATTTGCACCAGGCTTTGAAAGACAAATAGGTGCTGAAACTCAATTACTAGCCAAGAAGGAAAGGCAAAGAGGACAAGCTGCTCTTCACCAGTGCTTGGTGTTCCCAAGGGTTTTCTTGTGTCAAGAGGGTTTTCTGGATCATTGCTTGCCTGCCTCATTCTGGCCTCACTCAGAAGTCACTTCCTCAGAGGAGTGGTCCTTGACCATTCCACTTAAGCTACTTGCTCCCAGAATTTTGCAACCCCAAATATCTGTTTACTTCCCATATAGGATACCTTACCATCTGCAATGATCGTATTTAGTTGTCTGTGTACTTGTTTTTTACCTTCTCTGACTAGAATGAAAGCTCTTTGACGGCAAGGACCAGTCTCTGCCTTACTCTCCACTCTCTCCCCAGTTCATGGCATGTAGCAGAAGCTTAGCAAACAGTTTTTGAACAAATGAGTGAAAAATGACCCACTTCTGGTAACTTCCTGACTAGTGATTCTGACATAAGCAATAGAAGCAGAGATAGCCAGGTTAGGAGAAAAATCTATGTTTTCCATGAGCTGGAGCAGAACAAACCTCAACATTAGGAAAGGAGAGCCTAGTGCACTGAGAATGTTTCACTGGGTTCTAATTGGGGCACCTTCTTCCCATTTTCCAGGAAAAATGAGGCCAGATGTTTAGAGCACCTACTATATATCAGGCTTAGTGCTATTTTCTCAGGAAGGTGTTTTGAATGCATTTGCATGCATCCAGAGTAACTCTCCCACTCAGATCTGGATTGTGGAAGAGTTGGGACTCTACTTCTTTCCAAAGGCCAGGAGGATATTGATTAGTTATATTTTTTAGCTACAAGTATACGAGTAGTCTGCTAGGGCTACCATAACAAAATACCATAGATGGGGTGGCTTAAACAACAGATGTTTATTCCTCACTGTAGATCAAGGTACCTGCTGATTCGGTTCCTGGTGCGGGCCCACTTCCTGGTGTGCAGAAGGCTGTCTTATTGCTGTGTGTGCTCTCTCTCTTCTTCTCCATCATGAAGGCCCCACCCTCATGACTCCATCTCACCCTAATTACCTCCCAAAGGCCTCACCTCCAAATACTAACACATTGGGTGTTGGGGGTTCAACATATGAATTTAAGGGGGACATAATTTATCCATAACAATACATGAATAATTAACTCAAGTATATAGATGGTGGGTTATTTTTCTCAGGGTAGGTGGCTAGACCACTGATCTAGATGATTCAGGAATGGGACTGAGTATCAGCAGAAGCTTGGAAGTCCTGTGCTTGCCACTAAATCACAGGAGAAAAGACATAGGGAGGTGATAGAAAATGAGTGAGGTCTGGGAGCAGCCAGGTAAGGAAAGGAAAGAACAGGGAGGGGTGAGGCAAAGAGCCCCAATTACGATCAAAGGTGATATCTGGCGCCCCTTTGTCTTCATTAAAGCTATGGTTACTCTTTAATGACCATGCATGCTATTAGATTGATTAATTAGACTTGAATGTACTCCTTACAAACCCCAGGGGGGTTGCCAATAAATAGTGTCTAGACATTGTGGCTATGGAACCCAGAAGGAAGTCATCACAAATAAAGCTTCTCTCTTTGGCTTCAGCTTCTGGAGAGGCTGATGGCTGGAAGGCAGGATTTGGTTATGGGTTCTCCATGTGCTCAGAGCTTAAGGCCCCACTGCACCCAGATTTATCTGAGAGTCTCCCATGGTGAGGTAACTTGGGGTGGAGAGGTGGTCCTGAGTGGGGGGTCCCAACATAGGAGGGCCATTGGTCCCGGGCCCTCAAACTGACAAAGGACCACAATTCTACCCTTTGACGTTATAGCTCCATGAGGCTGTCTACAAAATCTTCTGTTGACATCATCTGGTAAAATCCAGAAAGTACCTGAATTGAAGCTTGAAGAATGAAGGTAAGCAGCTTGGAAGAATATCCAGGAGACAATAGAAGACCTTTGTAAGTAATGAAATGATGCAACACCAGTGCTCTTGATGGCATAGAACACTGATGACTCTGAGTTGAAAAGTTATTCAGAGTGGTACCACTTTAAGAATGGTACCAGTTTTAGGAATATATTTCCCAATTAATGTCACTTACATTTTCATATATATATATATATATATACACATATATATGTGTGTGTGTGTGTATATATGTATCTTCAAGTGTGATATCTGTTAAAATCTATACTTAGCTGTTTAAATGCTCTTTCAATAAGTACCTATTTAAAATTCTAAGTGGTAAAAAGCATTGCTTTATAGTTTAATTACCAGATTTTTTTTCTTTTTTAATGATGCATGAAGTAATGGAGTGTCTTAGAATTAATGGTGTCTTACGTTCTAAGAAATACAGTATGTTTTGGTGATAATAAAACCATTGACTTATGGGAAGGGATGGTAGAGACTCACGTTACATCCTTTCATTTCATAGGTGAGCTGCAGGGAGGTTAAAGGAATTTCCCATCAGGACTGAGGCCCATGTTTACTCATTACAGGACTGTAATCCATCTGAGAGGGATACACGCAGTCTGGAAGTCAGATCTGATTTCAAATCCTGACTTCTCCTAGGCAGCTCTGTGCCCTTGACCATGTAACTTGTCTTCCCTCCTTATTTGCAAATTAGGAATGATAATACAGTAACGTGTATCCAAAAAGATATCTTAAAGGTACAAATGGGACACTGTGAAATCCTGGCACAGGTAAGCATTCAGTCTGCGACAGGTCAGAGTGGTCTTATGAAGCTGCCAGCAGCTTTTTGCCAGACTTCGTCTTTTGGAGAAAGACTAATCTCTCTCTATCTCTCTCTCCCCTCCCCCTCCCTCTTCCCTCCTTCTCCTCCTCCTTCTTCCTTTCTCTCTATTTTTTTAAAATCTTTTTTTCTTTCTTTTTCCTTCCCTCCCCTCTTTCCTTTCCTCCTTCCTTCCCTCTCTCCTTTCCTCCTTCCTTCCCTCTCTCCTTTCCTCCCTTCCCTGCTTCCTCCATTCCTTCCTTTCTCTTTCTTTCTTTCTTTCTTTCTTCCTTCCTTCCTTCCTTTCTTTCTTTTTCTTTCTTTCTTCTTTCCCTTCTCTCCTTCCCCTCCTTCCTCTGTCTCTTTCTCTCTGTCTTATTAAGAAAAATACTTTAAAAGCACCGTTTGTCTGAAAAATAAAGCAAATTCCTGTCTATTCTGGAGCGGGGAGTTCAGGAGGGTCAGGTGGTTCTGTGTAATAATGTGAGGTTAAATATTTGTAGATTATTCTGATCTGGCTGGGGAAAGAAATGATTTCCCTTGGGGAAAAAGGGGTTTGAAGACCAAGACTTGATGAAGGGAAGCTTGGGCCAAGGAACACTGCTGCAAAGTTGAGAAAGAAGGGGCCATGGATTCAAGGGGCGCTGGGACACACTCATTCATCCGTTCAACAGGTCATGGGTTCCTGTTCTATGCCAGGCTGTGGGGTAAGACTTAGATTCAAAGCTTTCTCTCTTTTTTTTTAATCAATTTTAACTCCCTTCTGTCATACTTGATTTTCAATAGAGTTTTGTTAACCCTCACAAGTCTTAATTGTTCTTTGGAGAAATTAAGGGAGATGTATGTGTCTATATTTGGGGAGAAAAATAACAGCTGGAGAAGAAGTTAGATACAAGATGGCAGGAGGTGACTTGTAGGGAGTGGAGTCACCACCGGCACTGACTAAGGTGACAAGGCACTCCAGGATGGATTGAGGGCTGTCAGAAAAGGCTTCCCAGAGCAGGCGATGCCTGAGTCGAAGTTGGAAGGGTCAGACAGACTCAGCCAAGTGGACGAGGTGGAGGTGGACTTGTGGGCAGAGGTAACAACATGGTCAAAGGCACAGCGGGACCAGGCTGTACAGTGAGTGGAACCTGAGCTGCAGGCAGTGGTAGGGTTCAAGGCTGAGGAGGTGGGAGATGATGCAGGGTCACAGTCAGGAAGAACCTTGATGCCATAGCACGTTTGTATTTTAACTTCTACACCACTATATCTGAAATTGCACCCTGCAGACCACCTGGGGTGCTTGTTAAAAGGCAATCCAGAGGGTCATCTCAGACCTACAGAATCCGAATCTGTGGGGCTTAGGGGCAGGAAGGCACATTTTTTACTAAGCTTTAGATCAGGAGTTGGCACAGTTTTTCTATAAAGGCCAAGATGGTAAATATTCTAGGGTTTGCTGGCCGTATGGGCTCTGTCACACCTACACACCTCTGCATTTGTAGCATGAGAGTAGTCATAGACAGCAGGTAAATTGTCAATGAATGGTATGGCTGTGTTTCAATAAAACTTTATTTACAAAAACCCACTGGCTGTAGTAACTGGCCTCAGCTTTAGAGAATTCTTATGTGCTCTAAAATTTAAGGACCAAGGAACACTGCTATGGGCTGGTTATTTCACTTCTTCTCCTTCCCATCCCACTCTAATAAGTATCTTTTTACCCCCTAAGTTTCTCATAGTTATTCATATCTTTCTGTCTTAGTGAGTTTGGACTGCTATAAAAAAATAGCATAGTCTGGGTTGCTTAAAAACATTTTTTTTTCTCACAGTTCTGTAGACTGGGATGTCTGAGATCAGGGTGACAACATGGTTGGATCCTGGCTTACAGGCCACCTCCTTCTTGCTGTGTCTTTACATGGCAGAGAGAGGTATCATCTTTCTTATCTCTTCTTATAAGGGCACTAATCCCATTCATGAGGGCTTCACCTTTATGGTCTAATTGCCTCCCAAAGTTTCCAACTACTAATACCATCACATTGGGGGTTAGGGCTTCAGCATATGAATCTTGGGGGGACACAAACATTTAGTCCATAATACCTTTCCATGTAAATATCAATTAATTGTATTAGTTACAGTTCTTTTGGCTGCAAACTATAGAAAACGTCTCCAGGTAGTTTAAGCCAATAAAAGTGGGGAGGGTGGGATTTCATGGTGGGAAACTGAGGGGGCTCACTGTGTAAAAGGAAGAGATGAACAGTGGAACTTGGAAAGGATAAAACCCAGGAAGTCTCTGAGGGCTTCGGCAACAGGTTTTATTGATCTTCTTTCCACATTACAGTCATTGGTATAACTCAGCTCCAAGGCCCCTCAGTCTCTGGAATCTTCCTTTCAGCTTTCTTATTCCCAGAAAAGAGAAATGATTGACTGGCAGCCTACTCAAATTCTTCTACCTCAACAATACCATCTTTGGTCAGGTAGGCATGGTCCCGTAGTACCCCATGTGGCTACTGGGTTATGGCAAGTGAATCACCTGAATTGGTGTTTACTGCATACATCAAGCATTTATTTAGTATCTACTGTATGCCAAGGAACACTCAGTTGAATGCAACATGATTCCCGTCTTCAAATGTTTATAACGATCTTGGGGAATTCCTCTTTACCTTTTACTAACCTTCTGTAAACTTATTCCCATTTAATGCACTCACACATATTGATTCTTGGCACTGTTGTCCTCTTTCACTGATGTATAAAATTAGAATTAAGAGCCCCAGCTCTGGAGTTCGACCTGGGTTCAACTTGGCTTAATTGCGGCCCTAGGCACATTACTTAATTTCTTTTCTCTGTGCTTTAGCTGCCTTTTCTGCAAAATAGGATAATAGCACTAGTTAATAGATTTGTGTTTGTGTGTGTGTGTGTGTGTGTGTGTGTGTGTGTGTAAGAGTAGGAACTGAGTAAGATAATACATGCAAATAGATGTTCAGTGGATGTAAGCTGTTGCTGCTATTGTTGTTATGGTCTTGATGTTTTGATTACTAGTTTCAAACTGAGTTTCAGAAAAGTTAAGTGACTGGCCCGGTATCACTATCTACTGGTGGAATTAGATTTTATTTTAGGTGGAGGTGAAAAAACTCCCACGTGGATATGGCCCTGAATCCTAACTCTAAGGCAATATGACAACCCAGATAGCTGAACACCATGGAAATCACTTCTATTCTGAAACCTGGTGGGTGACAGTGATGACTACAGGACTTTAAGCTCTTGTGACATTTCAGAAACAGTTGTTGATTGTTGTGTGTGTCCTCCCATGTGCACATGTGTGTCGCAAGTGTGCATGTGTGTGTGTGTCTGTGAGTGCACATGCAGGCTTTTTTCCCCATTCCACTTAACTTCGGAAATATATTTAAAGGAGCTGCTCGCATAGCAGTTCTGGTCAAACTGGAAACCAAGCACTTTATGAGAAATCAGAAAATGGGCCTTTGAGAATCCTCTAGCCAAATCCTTTCAGAGAAGAGTTCACTTCTCTCTGTGGCGATGACCAAGGAATCAGGTGTTTAGAAGAAGCCTCTGTCCTCTTCAGTCCTGGGAGCTATAGTGAACAGATTCCCCTGCTGATCTGGGTTGAACATATCACATGAGTAAGAGGTAATTCTCATTTGTGTTAAGCCGTTGAGATTTAGGAATGTTTGTTGTTATGGAATAACCCAGCCTAACTTGACTAAAACTGGGAATTTGAACTTCACAGTGGGAACGGGGTGGGTCCAGATTTTCAGCATCAAGTGGACCCCAGGTGACATGGGGATTACTCAATAAACATTCACTGAGCACCTATTTGCTCCAGGTTATGTGGGAATGTGGTGTACAAATATATTTGTCTCCTTAAGGCATGTACACTAGAGAGGGAGCGACAAATCAGTAAATTAGTAACTACAGGTCAGCGGTGCTCTGTGTGTTATTGGAGGGGCAAGAAGAATGGCTTGAGCCAGTTTTACTGGCTGATAAGCAAGTAAAAGTGAATTAAGACAAGAAGGAGGTGGAGGGTATTTTAGATAGAGGTAGATGTGAACAAATGGAAAATCACATTCAGGGAACTGCAAGGACACATTGTATTTGGGTCAAGGGTGAATGAAGGGGAAAAGGCTGAAATGAGCTATCAAGGCAGCTAGACCTAAGGTCAAGACCACCTGGAGTGCTGCATTAGGGAGTTTTGACTTTCATTTGGCGACCCATAAGCAAGTCCATGAGGCAATTATTATCACCCCTAATACACAGGGATAAACTTGGGTTCAAAGAGGTCAAATGAGATTTTTCTTTTTTCATCTTTCACTCTCAGAATCTTCTATTTATTTATTAATCTTTTCACTCTCAGAATCTTTTATTTTATTCTTTTATTTACTTGACATTGAACATTGTGTAAGTTGAAGATATACAATGTGTTGATTGGATACACTTATATATTGCAATATGTTTACCACCCGAAGGGTTAGCTAACACCTCTATCACATCCCATAATTATCATTTCTTTCTTGTGGTGAGGACATTTAAGTTCTAGTCTCCCAGCAACTTTGAAGTATATAATACAGTCTTGTTGACTATAATCGCCATGCTGTGCACTACAAACTTAGAGTTAGAAGATAAATAAGTTCCGGAGAGCAAATGAAATGTTTTGATTCCACACAACTAGTGAGCGACCAGTTGAGACTTGAATAGTATTCTCTGAACTTTTCAACTCTTCATCGCACTTTCCCTCTTACCCAGAACGATGTGGCCACAATGACCACCTACATTTCTCCTTTAACTCTGCGAATTATCATCATGTGTTAGGGCTTTTGTGCTTGCTCCCCCTCTGGCTGGTCTCTGGGCCCCCAGATCTTTCACTGACTGCCTTTATTTTGCCATATGACATCTCCTAAGATGTTGTCTCTTGAGAGCCAAGCTCCCTGAAGAGCCCAGTCACCCCACTTTCCCCATCCCTCTTACTCCAGTTATATTTTTTCTTCATAACACTTATTATTACTGAAAATTTTCTTTGTCACCTGCTTAAATGTATTCTCAATGTCTTTCTCCTTTAGACTGTAAACTCTGTGAAGACTGGACTGTTGTTCATTTTATTTACCGCCATATCCCTTGCCTTGAACATAGGTACCTGACTCAAGGCAGATGCCTAACTCATGTTTCTGAAAGGAATGAATGGTCCATTGAATCACTGTTTCAAGGGCACAGCCTGGGAAGACAGCCCTGTACACTGCACTGAGGGTTAGGGTGAAGCTGCCATGAACTAAGAAAAAAAATTTTCTGATGATTCCTATATGCCACCCAGCTTTAGTACTGAGGAGCTCAAGCAAAGAAGTTCTTTTCCAAAAACAAAAACATAAGCATAAAGAAAAAAATGCTCCCCAAAACAATCAAGGAAGGTTAGGCATTTAGCAGGGATCCTTTGACTTCATCAAATATCTACTGAGCACTGAATATGTGCTAAACATCCCCGGGATGCAAAGATAAACAACACCACATCCCTGCTTTTATTACCTAAAGCTTGCATCTTTTTACATCATTATTTTATTTTCTTGACCTTCATTGATAATCTGAATGACATTTTATGTTTGGGAAAACACTCAGTTCCTGAGTAAAATAGTCCTAATCGATTAAGCAATGTGAGGAAAGAAAGATAAAATTCCAGAATTTTAGCGTTTTGTGGCCTCACATAAAATTTCAGCTCCTGTATTTGGTTTATAGATGGAAAACTGAGTCACAGATTTTAAGTGACATTTCTAAGGTCGCATGTAAGATAACTGAGGTGTTATTAGGAATTAAAGTTCTTCTGAGTCCTATTCTAAAGTTTTTTCCTGTGCAGAAAATTAAAAATAAAAAAAAATGAAATAGAGGAGGTTTCTTCCTGTCAAAGAAATATTTAGTCACTTTGAAGGGACATTACTGATGGGATTTGCAATGAAGCATGATTTCCACTTGGTGATTGCTTAACCAAACAAAAACCCTCAGTTGAATTATGTTGAACTCTTTATTACCTGGTGAGAATGATGGAATATGAAGGAGCTTTATTTTTACTAATCTGTTTCTGAGGTGGTTTTTGGATGCAATTGTGCCTTTAATCATTATTTTCAACCTACATATATAATGCTCTGGTGACTCACATTTACTTTTAGATTTAAAAGCTCGGTTTTGTCCTCGCTAATTAAAATGCCCACATTTCTTAGATGGGCTTAGAAGATAAAGCTGTATTCCACTGCATAACAGCTAGGACCATTTGGGGAAGCACCAGGGTGTGTTTATTTGAATTGATTCCTATCCCTTTGGGATGACAGCATGCCTGATGTGCTAATGCTGGGTTTACAAGTCTTTCATACACACATACTCTTGTCTTCCTCATATGGAGGGTGGAAGAGGCTCCTTTAACTAGAATTTTCTAGAACATGGTTTGAATGGACTGGGTTCCTGGGACACCTTTGTCATACTCATCTCTGTGGGTGCCAGGGTCCTGTGATAATTGGCTTCGCAGACTCGTGGGAGCTTTTGGACAATGGAGGCTGATGACTGAGGCCAAGGGGGTCACTGCTGACACTGACCAGAATAAGCAACACATGCTTCTTCTTGTTCGTTAAATGTGAAACATAACCAGGGGAGCACTTTTCTGCCTTTTGTGGACCAGACATTGGCAGAGTTGAAGGTCAAGTTTACTTTCCAGGTGCCCTAGAAGCACAGCTTGCAGCCCACGTAAGAGGAAAGAAAAGCTGAGAGGTGGGTTCTGCAAAGTCTGGAAACCACAGCTCCAGGGACGAGCCCAGAGTCTCTGTTTTCATAAATATTGGATACTCCTGTTCAATTTGCTGTTGATGTGTTCTTTTAGTGATAGTTCTTTCACACTCTTTTACACCAAACCAGCTGTAGAAGATAATTGTCCTAACCATCATTCAAAGAGAATTTGTGCTTTGCTTTGAGATACTCTGTATGAAAATGTTTGATTGCATTCAAAATCTATTCTCGTTACCGCAGGAAATTTCCTCCATACTTTTGTCAATGAAAGAAGAGAAAGATCTTTTGGATTCTGTAAATTTAATTTCAGCTGTTGCAAATTTTGAATGGTTGTGAAATGGTTTTACATTTTATTATCACCTACTCGTACAAAGACAGTTTTTAGTTGTGGTAACTATTAAAACTTTGAAAAGAGTCTCATTAAAAAGTATCCATCAGAAATTGTGTGTGGCCAATTCAAGCATAAAATCCACTATGAAATAAAAGTTATCACCAGAGAAGCAAGTTCAAGTTGCCTATTAGAAGTTTGATGGGACTTTACGTGGATTTCACACAAGTTTAGTATTTAATACCATCTACAATACTTTGTATTTTGTCTTTTCTTATCATAATTGTATTTTATAAGAATGTTTAATGAATTTTCCTCTACTACCAGCATTACTACGCTAAAAAATAGTATCATGTTTCCTGTTGCAGTGGAAAAAAAAATCCTACACTACACTGCATTGCACTGCACTCAACAGTCCTTTTACAATTTCCTATTGTGGTAATGATAATGATCCTTGTTATAAGTGATTTAGTCTCAGAAAAGGAAACTCTCACTGGCTTATACAACAACCTGGTGAATAGAGCCGATTGTCTTTGTAAAGATGGGCACAAGGAAGGTTTTTAGATGAGGCTGCTTGTCCTTTGAAACTCAGAGAGTGAAGTGGCAAATCTAGCCTGGTTGATCCCCGAAACAGATTTGTTTTTGAGGTCTCTTTCTATAAGCAGAATTATTTTCAGTAATAATCATGAAATGGGATGAATATATTTCATGTATGAACCAAAATTTGTATTTGCCAAATTAAAATTTTACTGCTTGAATTTCACATTCTGTTTCACTTTTAAATTGAAATAAACACTCTAAGAGCACATAATGACAGAATTGAAGTGACTCTAGCTTTTTTTCTTCATCTTTACCATCACTGTTTATTTCTCACCTGTTGGTTAAATATAAGAATATGTACTATATCCACAGGGGTTGGATATATGAACTATACCTGCACCCGAAGTAAGCTGAAACGATTCTAAATCCTTGCAAACTTACTTGCAAAAGCAAAGTGTGTGCTGGCTTCCGCAGCACATATACTAAAATTGGAACGATATAGAGAAGATTAGCATGGCCCTTGCGCAAGGATGACATGCAAATTCGTGAAGCGTTCTATGTTTTCAGCTACATATAAAAGAATGAAATTAGAACACTCCCTAGCACCACACACAAAAATAAACTCAAAATGGATTAAAGACCTAAATGTAAGGCCAGACACTATAAAACTCTTAGAGGAAAGCATAGGCAGAACACTCTATGACATAAATTACAGCAAGATCCTTTTTGACCCACCTCCTAGAGTAATGGAAATAAAATAAAAAATAAACAAATGGGACCTCTTGAAACTTAAAAGCTTTTGCACAGCAAAGGAAACCATAAACAAGACAAAAAGACAACCCTCAGGATGGGAGAAAATATTTGCAATTGAAGCAACTGACAAAGGATTAATCTCCAAAATACTCAAGCAGCTCATGCAGCTCAATATCAAAAAAACAACAACACAATCCAAAACTGGGCGGAAGACCTAAATGGACGTTTCTCCAAAGTAGACATACAGATTGCCAACAAATACATGAAAGGATGCTCAACATCACTAATCATTACAGAAATGCAAATCAAAACCACAATGAGGTATCACCTCACACCGATCAGAATGGCCATCATCAAAAAATCTAGGGGCTTCCCTGGTGGCACAGTGGTTGAGAGTCTGCCTGCCGATGCTAGGGGACGCGGGTTCGAGCCCTGGTCCGGGGGGATCCCGCGTGCCGCGGAGCGGCTGGGCCCGTGCGCCACGGCTGCTGAGCCTGCGCGTCTGGAGCCGTGCGCCGCAGCGGGAGACCGCGACGGTGGGGGGCCCACGCGCCACGGTGGGGAGTGGCCCCCGCTCGCCGCAACTGGGGAGGGCCCTTGCACAGAAACGAGGAACCAACACAGCCATAAATTAAAAAAAAAAAAAAAAAAAAAAATCTAGAAACAATAAATGGTGGAGAGGGTGTGGAGAAAAGGGAACTCTCTTGCACTGTTGGTGGGAATGTAAATTGATACAGCCACTATGGAGAACAGTATGGAGGTTCCTTAAAAGACTAAAAATAGACTACCATATGACCCAGCAATCCCACTACTGGGCATATACCCCAAGAAAACCATAATTCAAAAAAAATACATGTACCACAATGTTCATTGCAACACTATTTACAATAGCCAGGACATGGAAGCAACCTAAGTGTCCATCAACAGATGAATGGATAAAGAAGATGTGGCCCATATATACAATGGAATATTACTCAACCATAAAAAGGAACAAAATTGAGTTATTTGTAATGAAGTGAATGGACCTAGAGTCTGTCATACAGAGTGAGGTAAGTCAGAAAGAGAAAAACGAATACCATATGCTAACACACATATATGGAATCTAAAAAAACAGTACTGATGAACCTAGTGACAGGGCAGGAATAAAGATGCAGACGTAGAGAATGGACTTGAGGACATGTGGCGGGGGGAAGGGGAAGCTGGGACGAAGTGAGAGAGTAGCACTGACATATATACACTATCAAATGTAAAATGGATGGCTAGTGCGAAGCTGCTGCATAGCACAGGGAAATCAGCTCAAAGCTTTGTGAAGACCTAGAGGGGTGGGATAGGGAGAGTGGGAGGGAGACCCTCCCAAGAGGGAAGGGATATGGAGATATATGTATACATATAGCTGATTTACTTTGCTGTACAGCAGAAACTAACACAACATTGTAAAGCAATTATACTCCTGTGATCGGTGATCTTTGATGTGACTACTACAACTCGCTGAAGGCTCAGATGATGGTTAGCATTTTTTAGCAATAAAGTTCTTTTTAATTAAGGTATGTACATTGGTTTTTTTAGACATAATGCTATTGTACACTTAATAGACAACAGTATAGTGTGAATGTAACTTTTATAAGCACTGGGAAACCAAAAAATTTGTATAACTCTCTTGCAATATTCACTTAATTGTGTTGGTCTGGAACAGAACCTGCACTATCTCTGAGGCTCGCCTGTACTTACTTAATCTTTGAAGTCCAGTGTGTGTTGTATACTAAAGCATATCTAAGTTTGCATAGTCACATTGCAAATGCTTGATAGGCACATATGACTAATGGCTACTATATTAGACAGTACAGGTATAGATAGTTACTCTAAAAGGTGGCATAGATTAAGGATATAAAGAGCTATTAAAGCTTTGATGGTGCCATTTACATTTATATTTTGGGTAGTTGAGCAATCAGGGATACTTGAAGGAAATTCGGAAACTTGAAGTATTTGATATAATATAAAGATGTGTGTGTGTATGTTTCCAATGATGTAACAAATAAAGATCTTTGTAAATATCCAGTGCAAGGGAACAAAACCAGAAACACACTTTTTTTCTAATGAATAGTTATGCTTCCACTGGTCAGATTGTGAGACATAGATCTATTGAGGTTGACTGTATTGCTCTTTCTGCCTTGCCTACCAGGAAGCTCAGAGCTAAACTGAGCATTCTACTGTAGTGGTTATCTTTAGGTAAAGTTTTTTTCTACCTGCCCTATCCTCAGCTCTTGTTTTTTGTCCTAATTTTGCCTAACTAATTTTTCCATATTTATTTATTTATTATTATTTACTGAAAATTATTTGAGGAGAATCAATAATATATAAAGGAATAAATGAATAAAACATCCTAAAAAGCATCTTCTGGTACCTGCTTCAGACAGACTATTGGGTTGAATGAATTACAATCCTATGGTAGATATGACTTAGAGTTTATTATTCTTATAAGAGTAATTAAACCTCAAACTATAGATTCAGATATTTTCAGAGCCTGGAAGGGCTGAGAGATTATTTAGTCAGGCTCTCTTGAGTTCCAGATGAGTTAAGCAACCTTCTTAAAGGCTTCAACATGGTTAATGGCAGATCTGGCCTTTAGACTGGTCTGCATAGCATATGAACTGCCTCTACATCCACTTCAATAAGATTCTGATGAGCTAATTTTCAAAGAATCAACTCTTCTTGGTGGGTGGGCAGAGGCATTTTGCCTGAGGCAGTTTAAACCTTGACATTTGTTGGTATGTTGGACCTGAAGTAATACAGATTTATGTCTTATTTGCTGAGGGCAAACTCTTCGAGACCTAATAGATCTATCCTATAAAGGAGTCTAGGCCCTCCATTCCTGATAATAGAACCATTATTCATGTGAGATGACTCTCCACTGGCAGTTTGGACTATGGATATTGGTTTTTATCAAATATGCTTGATGAAACAACACAAAATGCTAATTGCTGAAATTATTTAATAAAATTTGGCATTAGTTTGGGAGAAAAAACTGACATTCTCATATAGCCATATACTTATCTCAAGCTTTTTGGAGAATAATTTGCTAATGTATATCAAAAAACTTAAAAATATACATGTGCTTAGGACCAGAAATATAGCTTCTAGGTATTTATCTTAAGTCAATTTAGAGCCTTGGCTTACACATTTACATTACACAAAGTACACCGTGTCACATTTCTGATCCCTTATCAGGACCTGGGAATTGTGTAGATCCAATTATGCCCATTTTACAGATTAGGAAGCCAAGAGTTGAGCAAATTCAGGTAACTAGTTTGCAGTTACACAGCTAATTCATAATAAAAACCTGTCCACTGTTTACTTCATTTGAATTATGCAGATAACCTTTGAGATAAGCATTTTAGTACAAACAAAGACTTTCTAGGAAATTGGAGGAGACAGGAAAAAGAGCAAAGGGAGAACAAGGTTTCCCTAAGTGATCAGTTTTATTTGATCCTTAAATATGTTTGACATAAAAACAGCAGATTAAAAGATGCTAGACTTCAGACCCAAATTAGTAAACATTCAGATCACAGTGAAGTCATGAGCAGTTTGTAATGGAGCTGCTGCCTTGCACAGTGAAATGAAGAAGAGCATGAGATGTATATTGAACTTGAAATTCAAGTTCAATGTGTTATAGTATTTGCTTTTCATGACTGTTCATTTAAAACTAGGAAAAATTAGAACCAGCTACTGACTCTTATTATTTGGACCAAAACAATCGATTTTTTACAAGAAAGAACAGAAGAACCAAGCTACTGTTTTAGCTCATTTATTTTTTTTTAACAGCCTTATGAGAAAGGAGTGGCTCCCTCCATTTTAAAGGGGAAACACCTAAAGTAGGTGAAGTAGGATTTCCAACATCACACAGCTAGGGCGGAGCGAACTGGGATTTCAACTTCCAAAGGCCGTGCTAATTCCATCGTTCCATTGTCTTTTATTCCATACCTAGGCATTTCCTCTGTGATGATTATTTTTTTTTTTTGATTCATTTTTTTTAACGTATTTAAAAAATAGATATTTTGAGTAATCCTTGGGATATTTATAATGTTGGCATGGGTCAAGCAGTTAATATGCACACAATCACATGTATAACAACAAAAAAAAACCAACCCACAGGTTGCCTGCTTCTAATGACAATCAACAACCCTAGGTTGAGTGTCCAGCAGGCTGAACTTGTGTTCCCCAGGAGACCTTTCCCCATAGGCCATCTTCTAAAAACTATTATTCTTACATATAAAAGCTGACAAGTTCTACTTCCCACATAAGCTCCTCTTAAACCGTTTCCCACATTACCCTCACAATTCTTTTTGTGACTAGTTCCACATTTCAATTACTATATGCTCATTTTTATTGGCAATTCCATTGCACAGTCACCACTGTTTTTTTCACCATTCCCATATTATGTTCATTCTAATTCCAGCTCTCTTCATTTTTCACTGCTCTTATTTACTCTACTGATTTTTTTTAATGGTAGCACCAAATGTATTCAAACAGAGAAATTCTATGTGTTGCAGTTGCTGGGAGAAACTTCCGATTATGGCGGCCTGCCTTTTTAACCTCTGAACTTTATAATTATTTTTTAATGCTTTCTATGAGTTAGGAGATGGTAAAGATGAATTCTGCTTTGTAGGGACTCATAGTATAGATACTGGGGTGGTGAAGACTGCATTACACGCCCACAATGAGGGACCAGTGCTATAGTCACTGTGAGCCCCAAATACTGATGGAACACTCAGCGCTCAATTGATTCCGACTGGGGGAGTCAGGGAATACATTCCTGAGAAAGTGACATTTGGTGCCATTTGCAGCAACATGGATGGACCCAGAGATTGTCATGCTGATTGAAGTAAGTCAGACAGAGAAAAACAAGTAGCATATGCTATAGCTTCTATGTGGAACCTTAAAAATGGTACAAATGAACTTATTTACAAAACAGAAATAGAGTCACAGAGGTAGAAAACAAACTTATGGTTACCAGTGGAGAAAGGGGAGGGAGGGATAAATTGGGAGATTGGGATGTACATATACACACAACTATAGATAAAATAGATAGCTAATAGGGACCTACTGTATAGCACAGGGAACTCTACTCAATATGCTGTAATGACCTCTATGGGAAAAGAATCTTAAAAAAAATGGATATATATGTATATGTATAACTTGTTCACCTTGCTGTACACCTGAAACTAACATACTATTGTAAATCAACTATATTCCAATTAAAAAAAAAAAAGAAAGTGATATTTGAGCAGGGTCTTGGAGATAGGACTTTTCATGCTAGAGAAGTTGAGGGGAAGAGCACTCCAGGCTATACTGTGTGTTTGGGGATTGGCTTGGTTGGAGTATATGGTACCTGTCTTCCCTGGGGTAGAAGTAGAAGATGATATGGTGAGCTACAGAATACAGGGCCAGTCTAGAGAGCTAGTATGGAATCCCATGTTCAAGTGGCATCATATAAGATGAACCTCAAGGTGGATGGACCCTAGGATGTGAGGTTCAGTAATGGCAAGAGGCCAGGCTGGGAGGTAAGTTCAAAATCATGGAGAACCTTATATGACATGCCAAAGAGTTTGTCTATCCTCTCTTATGCAATGAGGGAACCTGGCAGCTTTTCTTCAGGAAATAGACATAGATTCATTTGGTTGATTGTGGAGGATAAATTGGAAAAAAAAAATTTAAAAACAAAAAAAATAGTTCAGCAACTATTTCAGTAATCTAGGTGAAAGATGATGAATGTGTGAACATGGGCTGTGATGAAACAAAGAAGCCAGGTTCCCTGCTTTCTCAGGGCATTTGCATATTCTGTGGGAGCACAGAAACGTTCTGATCCTATCATTAACAGTACTTTAAATTTGCACAGTGCTTTAAAAGAACAGCTGCAACATCAAGTCAAATATTTACTAAGAGCACACTCCGTGGCAGGCATTTTGGGCCAAGTGTTGGATACGGTTTACCTCAATTTGATTTTGTCCTGCCGGCAGACTTGTGAGGGAGATAGGGCGTATATGATCGCCATTCTGCAGAGGAAGATCCAGGCCTGAGAGTCTAACAGATACTCAAGTCCCTGTTGCCGGGGAGGGACAGAACCTGTACTTGAGCTGGACTTCCTCTTCTTCTCTCATGGATGCTCTTTCCAGGATGCTGGGATTAACTCCACAAATGTCAAATACATTGGATGCATGATGTATAGGTAGTGCACACTGAATGATTTCAGAAGTGGGAGAAAGACATGCAGGCAAGAGCCATCAGGGATGTGTTTTTGGAGAAGATGGCCCTTGGCCTGAGTCTTGAAAGCTGCAGACTGAGGCTGGACTCCAAGAAGCAGAGGGGCTAGCGTGGGAGGTGCCCAGTGGTAAGGAAGCATGGGTATTCATTTCCCCCTATAATTTCTGGGACAACATAACTCCGATTTCAATTAATTAGTTAAATATTCATTTTGTTCTTGCTCTGTTCCAGGAACTATACTAGGGACAGGAGACACCAACATGCATGAGGCCATAGTCTGTCTTTGAGAAAGAGGCCATCAGTTAGAGTTGACAGGGTTGTGGACCCAGGAGCCACTGGAGCCGTGGTTGAATTCTGACACCAACACTTAGTAGCTGGGTGGCTTTGGGAGTGTCACTGAACCGCTCCGATCCTCAGTTTCCCCATCTGCAGAGCTGAGTTAGTAATATGCCAATTGCGTGGTTGTTATAAAGATCGGAGTTAATACAGTCATGTGCTTTGTGCAGGTCAAAGCACAGAGCAGGTCCAAATCGATAGTAGTTATTGTTATCATTTGGAATTTCTCAATCTAGTAAAGGAGTGTGGAGAGGAATGACGAAGTGTGAACCAACCTCCAGAAATCAGCTGGTGGAAAAACAGAAGTCTTGATTACATGGGGAGTCCTGCTGAAAGATCTGAAGCACACAACGGCGATTCTGGCAGAGATCCTAGCAGTCATCTCACTGGACTCACCATCCACTTTACAGGTTAGGATGCGAGGCACAGCAAGGGGAATTACCTGTTCATGTTCGTTAATGTTCTGTTCCTTCTAGCTATTGACAAGAGAGAATATTGCTATCTAGTAAAAATAAAAACCGTGCAGACCTGGGTGATAGGAAGTCAAATGCCAGGTAACTGTTGAATGGAGGCAGAGAAAAGGGCAATTTGGGATGCATCAACTATATTCCCCAAAGATGAAGAAGTACTGACTTCTGGCAGGGTCAAACCAGCCAAAGGGAGAGGAATACTAGTACTTATATAACCTGTAAGATGACTCTAGGGGAGGGGATAAATGAAGCAAAAGGTGCAGCCTTATTGGGATTCTAGGCTCAGTCTGGGATCTATCCCAGATCCATCCAGTCTGCAGATGTCCGTATGATGATTTGGCCTCTTCTAGGAAGACAAACTGAACTACTGCACCACATCCAACCAGATGCTCTGAATGCCTTGGAAGAAACGGTTGGCCTTTCCCAGAAATCATCCACAGAACACTGTGGGCAGAAAAACAAGTTTTAACAGGTGCTTTGTTCTTATTGTTCTTTTAAAAAAGGCTGGCCGTTTATGATCCTTGGTTCTCTGACTCCAATTTTAAGGGAGAAGGAAGTTCCCGAGAAAGCCACAGATACCCATTTCATTCTGTCATCTAAGATTCTGCTTCTCCCTTGTTACCTCTTTGTTCACATCCCCTGGTTTTATTCTGTGCTTGCAGAGGCCCCAACAGGGAGCACCCTGGGCCCACAACTGGCTAGAAGTTCAAAATCAAAATGATTTTATCTGCCTCAAGCCTGACAGCTACACAATGGACCTTGTATAAATCTTGAGACGTGAACCCACTGTGTGCTGTTTGCACACAGACTGGAGGCAGAGTGCTTGCTTCGTGAGATTGGACATTGTAAAGTTGGACAGCTCTGGTTAGAGTGGCTGGAGTGGATGCTTCACTGTGCCACGGCCGTAGATCAAATGTGGTTCCTGGATTCCCGTGGTCACATGGCACAACTCCCTCATTCAGACATCCGTGATCAACGTAATTTTCCTTTTCAAATGGAAAATTACTTTATTGCTAGAGTGAGAAGTGGGAAGTCTTTGAAATTTTGGAGTTTTTCTTATGGCAGCACGATCTAGACACTGCCCTGGAATACAAGAGGCTGATAGTCAATTCTAAAGCAATGTTCCATGACGTCTGATATTAGCCTTTAGTAATATTAGACACATTTTGACCCCTGATGGTTTTCTCAGATGTGGCTTTCTTTGTTTAGATGCCCTGTTCCTGGATGGAGATTATTTTGAATCTACAAAAACACCAAGTTTACTTTAAGTGAAGTCATTGTGGTACTTTGCTTTTTTCCAGTATAATGTTTTCATTTTTTTTAAAATTTAATTTAATTTAATTTAATTTTTTTTAACATCTTTATTGGAGTATAATTGCTTTACAATGGTGTGCTAGTTTCTGCCCTATAACAAAGTGAATCAGCCATACATATACATACGTTCCCATATCTCCTCCCTCTTGCATCTCCCTCCCTCCCACCCTCCCTATCCCACCCCTCCAGGTGGTCACAAAGCACAGAGCTGATCTCCCTGTGCTATGCGGTTGCTTCCCACCAGCTATCCACCTTACATTTGGTAGTGTATATATGTCCATGCCACTCTCTCACTTTGTCACATCTTACCCTTCCCCCTCCCCATATCCTCAAGTCCATTCTCTAGTAGGTCTGTGTCTTTATTCCCGTCTTGCCCCTAGGTTCTTCATGAACTTTTTTTTCCCCTTAGATTCCATATATATGTGTTAGCATACTGTATTTGTTTTTCTCTTTCTGAGTTACTTCACTCTGTATGACAGACTCTAACTCCATCCACCTCACTACAAATAACTCAATTTCGTTTCTTTTTATGGCTGAGTAATATTTCATTGTATATATGTGCCACATCTTCTTTATCCATTCATCCGATGATGGACATTTAGGTTGCTTCCATGTCCTGGCTACTGTAAATAGAGCTGCAATGAACATTTTGGTACATGACTCTTTTTGAATTATGGTTTTCTCAGGGTATATGCCCAGTAGTGGGATTGCTGGGTCGTATGGTAGTTCTATTTTTAGTTTTTTAAGGAACCTCCATACTGTTCTCCATAGTGGCTGTATCAGTTTACATTCCCACCAACAGTGCAAGAGTGTTCCCTTTTCTCCACACCCTCTCCAGCATTTATTGTTTCTAGATTTTTTGATGATGGCCATTCTGACCTGTGTGAGATGATATCTCATTGTAGTTTTGATTTGTTTTCATTTTTTTGAGTAGACTTTAGCACAGTTTATGACCATCTACGGCTCTCATTCCCTCCTTTGGAATCATGTAAGAACCTTAGATTTCTTTAACTCTTCCAATAATTTATCTTTAATTTTACATGTTTCCTTTTAGACTGTTAGTTGTCTCTTGTTTTAATACTCTGAAATTGATTAAATCATTGTTTTCTAGTTGATTCATATTGTTTAAGTTTACCCACACATTTATCCCTTTTAAAACTCACCATTCTCCTTTGCAGCATGTATGTTCCTTCTGGGTTTAGTTGCCTTCTTCATGAAGTACATCCTTTAGTATTCTTCAGTATCCTCTCTCAAATTTTGTCTTACAACTACTTGATACACTCTTATTCTTTTTTTTAAATTAAATTAAATTAATTTATTTTTTATCTTTGGCTGCATTGGGTCTTTGTTGCTGCACGCGGGCTTTCTCTAGTTGTGGTGAGTGGGGTCTACTCTTCGTTGCGGTGCGCGGGCTTCTCATTGCGGTAGCTTCTGTTTGTTGTGGAGCACAGACTCTAGGCACACAGGCTTCAGTAGTTGTGGCACTCGGGCTTAGCTGCTCCATGGCATGTGGGATCCTCCCGGACCAGGGCTCAAATGCGTGTCCCCTGCATTGGCAGGCGGATTCTTAACCACTGCGCCACCAGGGAAGTCCCGTACACTCTTATTCTTGAGCGCAAGTTTAAGTGGGTATAGAAGTTTAGGCTGAGAGTTATTTGCCCTCAAAACGTTGATGGTATACTTTTATTGTTTATTGGTTTCTAATACTGTTGTTGGAGAAGCTATTGCTGGTCTGATATATGTTCTTTCCTAGCTAATCTTTTTTGTTCTTCCTGATTGTTTCCAAGAACTCCTCTTTCTCTTTGGTTTCCTTCATTCTGCACTAAGATGTCTAGATTTGGATTTACTTCTATTTATCCTATACATAACTCATTCTTAATATGAGCATTCATGTTTTTCTAAAATTCTGGAAAATTCTCAGATATCATCATATCTGGCCTCTCCCCATTTTGTCTTTTCCTCTTCTTGTGAAGTTAATAATAGATACATGTTGGATCCTTACCATCTATTTAGTTTCCATCTCTTTTGTTCTTTCTGCTGAACTGTGGGTATTTTCCTCAGTTCTATTTTTTATTACCTGGTTCTCTCTAAGGAATTAGTTGTATTTAATTTATTGTTTAATTTGTCCATTGGGTTTTCAATCTCAATGACTGTTTTGCTCATTTATGGTAGTTCTGTGTGTTTGCTCTTTATTTCACAGTGTTCTTTTCTTATGTTTCCAATTTCTTCTTTTATGTCTATAATCATTCAACACACATTTATACTCTCAATTTTATGTTTCTATTATTTGAAATGCTTGGTGTTGTAAACCAATATGCCTTGTTTTCTGGCATTGCTCATGGTTTGTCTGCCCGTTATATGGAGAAGAAGCTTAGCAAAGGATTATGTATATACTCTGAGGCTAGAATACATGGGTTTGAATCTTAACTTTGTTAGCTGAGTGATCTTGAATAGTTACATAAATGCTTTACACCTGACTTTCCTCAAAAGTAAAATTGCATTAATGTTATATTTAAAATAATTAGAAAGAGGCTGACACATAAAACTTGTTCAAAAATGTTAGTTCTGTTATAACCATCATCATCATCTGTTTGGCTTGTGAACTCATCTTCAGTGGGGCATTATCTTTCTGTATCCTGGAGTCCTGGTGTGGTAAGACATTCCTATGTGGTGATTTTCTATTTATTTCTATCAGGCAAGTCAGGAAGATCTGTCTGGACTCATGTTTTAATTTATAGGGCTTTGTGTTGCTGAAACCCCAAACTTGAGGGTGGGCAGGCTCATCTTAGGGTTTGAGGAGGCCCAGTAATTAATAATAGTGGGAGTTCCCTGGTGGTCCAGTAGTTAAGACTCCACGCTTCCACTGTAGGGGCACGGGTTTGATCCCTGGTCAGGGAACTAAGATCCCACATGCCGCGCAGTGCAGCCAAAAATAAATAAAGAAATAAAATTACCCAATAATTTGTAAGTAGGAATAATAAATATATTAGAAAAGCTTACCATCCAGTCACAAATACAGAAGGCCCTGCCTCTATAAAACTTACAGTAAGAACAAGCCAAAGGAAATGCATGCTTTCTGTGGCATGGTAGACCCAAAAGATAGGGAAAAAAAAAAGAAAAGGGAAAATGCTGAAGCAATCAACACATGCCCAATTTATTTCCCAAACTCTCAGACAAGATGCTCTTCCTCATATGGAAGGATGAGGGATCAGGAGAGGACAATAGAGTTACACTAAAGGAAACCCCTCCACATGGAAACATGAAACCCAGGGAAAGAAGTTTCCCTACACCATCAGGTACCTACCCTGTCCATCAAACATTCATCTGGATTCCAGGACAATTTGTGGTGTGTGTGTGTGTGTGTGTGTGTGTGTGTGATAGAGAGAGAGAGTGTGTGTGTGGTGTGCAGTGTGGAGCTATCTAAGCTAATGGGTGGATTTTATAAATCTACTCTTTTGTTTAGGGTGTACATTTTCAAAGTTCTCAGCTTTGCAGGATAAATAAAATGTGGTATATACATTCAATGGAACACATTTCAGTCTTAAAGAAAAAGAAACCTCTGCAATATGCGACAACATGGGTGAACCTTGAGGACATTAGGCTAAGTGACGTAGGTCAGCCGTGGAAAGACAAGCGCTGTATGATTCCTATTATAAGAGATATCTAAAATAGTCAAATTTCTAGAATTAAAAAGTGGAATGGTGGCTTCCAGGGACTGAGGGGAGAAGAAAATGGGTAGTTACTAATCAATGGACTTAAAATTTCAGTTAAGAAGATGAATAAGCTCTAGGGACTTGTTGTACAACATGGCACCAACAGTCAACAATAATGTATTGCACACTTAAAAACTTATTAAAAGGGTAGACATGAGTGTTCTTACTACAATAAAATAAAACTTAAAAAGAAATTCCCATCGGAACCTCAGAATATGACCTTATTTGGAAATAGGTTTTTTCTTTGCAGATGTAATTAGTTAAGATGGGATCATAGTGGATTAGGTTGGGCTCTAAATCCAGCATGACTTACGTGTCTGATAAAAAGAACAGAGACACAGAGACACACACAGGGAGAAGGCCATTTAAAGATGGAGGCAGATATTGGAGTGATACTTCGACAAGTCGACCACCAGACACTAGGAAGGATCCTTCCCGACAGCCTTCAGAGGAAGTGCAACCCTGCAAACACCTTGGTTTTGGACTTGGCCTCCAGAACTGTGAGAAATTAAACGTCTGTTATCTTAAGTTACCCCACTTGTCGTTCTGTGTTTTACCTGCCCTAGGAAACCAGTACAGCTGCTATGCACCCTGCTTGACTGCTGATCAGGGGCCAGCCCTCCACCCTGGATGGAGCTTCTATCGATATTTTGGGAAAAGAGGGTGTGGGATTCTCTGTGGAGGCTTTCCTGTACCTGACTGGCAAGGTTATTTTTAACTTTTGCTTGCGAAGCTTATAATGAGGGTTTTTCTCACTTTTCAGTAGGAGTCCGACTTTACACCCCAACACACAGGTTTTTAAAATGGGAGAACTGTAGAGAGTGCTTGTGAAGATGCCTAGAAGGTAAAAGAAGCCTTCGCCTTTGGTGGTTATGGACTCCAGGTAAAGTCCATCATCACCGTCATCACCACCACCACCATCATCATCATCGTCAAAATAATTCCAAACATTGTGCCAAGCATTATCCTAAGCACACTATCAATTTAATCTTCATCATACACTCTGAGGCAGCTACTATTATCCCCACTTTACAGATAAGAACACTACGGCTCAGGGTATAAGCGGTGCGTCACACCAGGACGAAGTGCAGCTGGGTCCTAACTCTCATCTCATGCCCTTAAATGTCAGTACTGATGTGTGGGAGCTCCGAGGAAAGCTTCAGTGACAGAAAAATGGCTGCAAGCACAGTCGAAACCTCACCTGCATCTAATAGTCTCCGTTATATCAGATGAGAATGAAAATCACTCCACCCACATTGGGTCCTGCACACTTGGAAAGGCTGGAACTAAGTAATATCAAATTGCTGTTTTTCACTTGAGAAGCTACAAAAGAAAAGTGAAGAAAAAGAGAACACACATCAGAGGTTAGTCTGGAATCAAAGGCGAGTAGTACTGCTTGTCTATTCCACTGAAAATGTAATTCATTGAAATGATGTCAGAGTGTTTTCTGTGGCGCAACACAGGCAAAATTTTTCATAGATAGAGATTTAACAAAACAGAAAATTTTAAAACTAGGGGGAAAACTACAGTTTGGTGAATACCTTCTAAGCGCCCAACCCTACTTTATGTGTATTTTCACATTAATTCTTACTGCAACTTGAAAGGTAGGCATCAATTATTCCTATTTTATAGATGAAAAAATTGGAGGTTGGAGATGTTATGCGATCTCTCTGAGGTCACAAAATGCTCATCTCTCTGACTCTGAATGATACTTTTATAATTAATGCTCCAGAATGTTCCAGAAACTATTTTAATGACAACATAGATCGACTCATTTAATCCTCACAGCAACCCTAGGACGAAGGTTCTGTTATTGTCCCCATTTTAAAATGGAGGCGTTCAGACGGGTCAAATCACTGTCCCAGGTCACCATGTGGCAGAACCAGGATTTGAACCCAGGTGACCTGGTTCCTGTGCTCTGTGACCTCTTCTGCCCTCAAACAAGCAGTGGAAGGAGTAGTGGCAGCAATTATAGCAGTAATAGTAACAAGAAATAGTGTGTAACTAGGTTAAGAAACTTTCATTAGTTAGGATTTCTCTTTGATGGTCTACAAGGGACTTGAGAGTATGCACTGGGGGAGGGAGTAGGTCCGATTCCAGAGCCAGAAAAATGAGAATTCCCTGGCGGGTTGGGGGGTGAAGAGGAGAGGCGGGGGAGGGAGAGAGGACCTGGGAGAAGGTGGGAATGGGTATGCTCTATCATAGCTCAGCAGCATTGGGTGGAAATTTTAAAAAGTTCTGAGTAGATTTAGCGGGGCAGACGCAACACTGGAGCTGAGATGTGGCGTGGATCAGGAGACTGCCATCGCCCAGGAACTAGGAGACAATCTATTTTTTTTAATTAAAAGAAATTTTTTTTGGCCTCTCTGCGCAGCATGCGGGATTCCCCGACCAGGGATTGAACCCGTGCCCCCTGCAGGGGAAGTGTGGAGTCCTAACCACTGGACCGCCAGGAAGTCCCTAGGAGACAATCTTTGAGAGATTGTCAGCGTCGGAGAGGCCAGGGCATTGGGGTTGAGGGGCTGGAGGCAATGTCACCAGGTTCTCAAGATGCAGGGAAACGACCGGCTCACTTCCTGAGTTGCAAATTGTCCCAGGGCGCGGCAGTAAGGGCAGGCAAGAATCAGGAGACTGGAGATGTAACGAAACAATAGCCAATATGCAATTCATGAATCACTCGGTTTATTACGCACAATTAGCACACAGTACAGGTTAAAGTAGGGAAGAGTGGGTAAAAAACCACTCCAGGGAAGTCCCGGAAGGTGGTGTCTCAGCTGGTGTAGATCAGTGGTCTGTGGCTTGCCTGGTGATGGGTCTCTTGACGAACGTGAGAGGGAAGTCGCTTTCTGGCCCAGCAGGGCCTCAGACACAGCATCATCTAGAACAGCTCTCAGCAGCCACGTGGGGTCAGGTCCTCCAGCAAAGAGCCTTCAAGTCACTCGGCTCAGTGGTCTTTTTTTACGGAGCAACAGTTACCCTAGAGGAGGTGTCTTGACCATCAGTTGTTCTGTCTATTCCAGTGACATGCGTCACCCACCAAACTTCATATCTGACGTAGTATTCCTGGTTTATTGGTCTATGACGCTCGCAGTCTTACAGTGGAAGTTTCAGAACAGCTAATGTGGACATTCACAATGGCCACGGTGACTCTATTTTGAACTACTTAACATGTCTTAATATAGCTTAAATCCTGTAAGTTTCACACGAGATGAGTAGACATCATAACACAAAAGAAATCACATGATCACGGCAAATGTTAGATTCGAAGCAACCAATATATCTAGTACTTTTTGTTTCAGAGTAGTGTCTGGGATTTTTTAAAATTGAAGAATAGTTGCTGTACAATCTAGTACTTCTGATATCATTTTTCATTAATCTTGTTTTCTCTGTGATGGTATTATTTCCTTGACCATACCCTGCTCCCTTTCAGCCAGGGACTTGGGAAAGTGTGGAAGCAGGGCTGTCAGGCTGAGGACCTCAACTTCTTGCTGGCTGCTGGTCAGAGGCTGCCCTCAGCTCCCAGAGACCATCCACAATCCTCTTCTGGCTAATGTCCCATTTGCCCCTAGAGATCCATTTTCTGTCCTCACTGTGCCCCAGGAGGCTGATTTCTATGGAGGGCATCAGCTGAGCTCTGTGCCTTCCAACTTCTGGTTGGGTTTGACCAGTGGGAGATACTGCAGGAAATGCAGAGACAGAGGAGGTTGAGTGTGTGTGATTGGATCCTTCCTGCCAGACCTTGGGTTGGCTGATTTTTTTCTAAGCAAAGATCACAGATTCTTTTCGTCCAGTTTTCTTTGGCTCAGCTGCTGTCATTGGGTCGTGGCAACTGCCACCCCCTCTTGCCATTCAGACAGAGGAAGGTGACAGCTCCCTCCGGTTTGCTAGCCGCCGGGATTGGGGGGATTCACCACCCCAGTCAGATTTCCTTAACCTACTCACACCTCTGAGACTACTCCCTCTGTGAACTCTCTCTTTTTACCCCATTCGAATGTGCTCTCTGTTTGTTCAGGATTCTGATACAACCTCCTGGGAGAAAAATATCCTGGTCTTGACTGATTACTCAGTAGCATCTCCCTGCCATTTCTGTACCACTCTGCACCTCTCCGTTGTTACATCACATTGCGCTGTGATTCAGTGACTATAGGGACCATGTTTTAGATTCGATCCCCCTGGAAGAATTCTTTTCTCTTTTTATAATTTTTTTTTGGCCTCCCCTCGTGGCTTGCAGGATCCCAGCTCCCTGACCAGGGATCCCCACGGTGAAAGTGCTGAGCCCAAACCACTGAACTGCCAGGGAATTCTCCCCCATGGGAGAATTCTTTGTCACAGTATTTGGGGGTCACTACTGGCCTTTGGCGTATGGAGACCAGGGATGCGAGACTTTCTGAACAGTCAGGACACACCTGACGAAGAACTTCTCCCTAATCTGAAAAAAGTTCTCATACCTCACCATTCATGTAGGTGAAAAGCCCATTCCTATAGCAGCCTAGAATCTAACTTCACTTTACATATACACACAAAGTGGTTTTTCACACACTACTTTTTTTTTCTTTTTGGAATGTTGCCAGGATTGTTGACCATTTTGAAAATCATGTTCCGATGGCAGGGCAAATTCTGCTCCAAGAAGGTTCTTCTTGCAGGGGGCCTTTTTTGGGAGATGAAATAGTTTCTCCTTCGCTCAGGATAAATTTCCTAAGGAAAGGACTGCAGCTTGATATTAATGAGCTCGGGAATGAGCATCGATTTAAAAAAAAAGAAAAAGAAACAAGCAGAGTCCCCAGTGTTCTTTGTGAATATGTGGTTCCCAGGACCACTAATTTACCCGATTCATAGAGCTCTTGCCTGTGTGTTTCTTCAGTTGCTTCTTCTGTTCCGCTCTGAAAATGATTTCTCTCCCTACATATCTCTCGGTCCCCTCCAACCAGCCCATGTTTCCCTTTTGCTATGACAGTTCCTCCTATCCCACTGAGGCCCTGTGCTTGTGTGTCTCCCAGAAATCCCCACTAGCTGGAAGATATGCAATGAATGCTTGTGGGTCTTAGAACCCCAGAGGTGTGGTGACTTCTCTTAGGTTATATAGTTGGTTAGTGGCAGAGCTGGGTCAGGAAGCCTTGACTTGGGGTTCTCAGTATATAAAACTTTGTGCTTGAGAGAGAGATGGATACAAAATAAAAGATTTTAATACTAAATTGTAGGGATGTGGCTTCTTTGATTAATAATAGTTCAGGGGAATTCCCTGGCTGTCCAGTGGTTAGGACTCTGTGTTTTCACTGCTGAGGGTGAGGGTTCAATCCCTGGTCTGCGAACTAAGATCCCATTTTTGGGGGGAGTGGCCCAAAAAATAAATACATAAAAGTTTGGAACGTATATTATACATATATACATAATGCATATATAATCATATAATTTTATTTAAAATAATATATGCTATTGAAAGGCACAATAAGAATATGGAGGGAATTTGCATAAAATATGCATATTTAAGTATGAAAAAGAAACAGCAAAAATGAGAAAAAAATGGAAAGAAGAAAAGGAGAATTTAATGTGCTGAGTAATTTACATACTGACAGCAAGTTTCTTTGAATGGTACATACAAATGTATGTAAATTGGCCTGCCTATTTAAGAAAAAGATATGCAAATGTATGTCCACAGAAATCTGCTACCCTTCATGTTGAAGTAGAATAACAAAATGCTTGATTTTTGTTCGAATTATTTTTTTTTCTTTCCAGAATGTACTCTCAGGAAACTGTAGGACCAAATACTTCCCTATCTAGCATTTTAGTCATTCATTCATCCAAGTGTCCATCTTACATGTACTCCAAGTCAGGCATTATACAGGGTGCTGGAGTTACAAAGGTGAATAAGACACAGAAGGTACTAGTCCTCTGGGAGCTCAGAGTCTAACAGGGCACAAAACATGTACATGGACTCTTATGATGCACCGTGGGGATACATGTCCACTCCCTGGGATATACGCACTCAATGTACACAGGCACTCATTGGGCTACTATGTGTCATTAAATTCACTTGCAATAAAATAGGAGTGGTGGGTCTGATAGGGCTGAGAGCTACTCCATAGATATATCCCATACCCCTGATGTTCTTGTGACTGTCAGTGCCCTGCTTTGTCAACTCTCACTTTTTCTTTGAGTTTCCTTACTTTACTGCCTTTAGTCCATCCATTCTAAGTCGCCATTTCAGGTTAAATATCTCAAAGTGTCTCCTGATTGTCTAACCAAGTTATTAAGAGGGAGGAAAGATCTACACAGCTTTTTCTAGGTTTCATAATCCCTTTATGATTCTACACTGAACTGAACACAAACTGGGATACAGGGATAAAACTAAAAGAACAAAGAGAAGAGAAAAAGGGATCTGCTTTCTCTTGAAGGATTTCAAAAGCATAGGCTTTGGGGGACCAGACATGAATTCAAAATCCCCTTTAGTCCCTTCTTAATTATGTGATCCTGGGTAAGTCACAACCACATTTTAACAAGCCAGAGGGAATCCTACTTACCTTGAAGGGTTTTGAGGAGGAATGATTGAAACCAATAAGTAGGGCAAATTTATAATTTCCATTCCCGAACTTTCCCTCAAACTCCAGGCTCATAGGGACTTCTCTGGTGATCCAGTGGGTAAGACTCTGCACTCCTAATGCGGGGGGCCCGGGTTCGATCCCTGGTCGGGGAACTACATCCTGCAACCTGCAACTAAGAAGTCCACATGACTGCAAATAAAAAAGATCCCGCATGCCGCAACTAAGACCCGGTGCAGCCAAAATAAATAAATAAATAATAAAAAATATTTTTAAAAAAGATAATTAAAAAAACAAAAAACAACTCCAGGCTCATAAAAACAACTGACTACTTGACATCTCTACTTGAACAACTAAGATTAATTTCAAAATATGTATAAAACTAAACTTCTGATCTTCTCCCCTCAACTGTTCCACACATATCCTTACCTGTATCAGTTGATGACCTAGTTGGATGACCTCTTCTAGTTGGAGTCACCTTCGATCTCTTTGTAAGAGAAAGATTGCTTTCTCTTGCACCTCATATTTTATATAAGAGAAAACCTTGTTGGATCTACCTTCAATATACAACCAGAATCCAACCATTCTTACCAACTCCACTGCTACCATCATGGTCCAAGCCACCAAAGTCTCTGACCTCAGTTATTGCAATAGCCTCAGTACAAGTCTCCCTAGTTCTGCCTGTGTGCTCCCATACAGCAGAGAAGACAATGTGATCCTTCAAAATCTTAAGTCAGATCATGTTACTTCTAAAACCTTACAATAGCCAATAGACTATCACTCAGAGTAAAACCCAAAGCCGTTACAATGACCTACAAGGTTCTGCATGAAATGGTCCCCTTTCCTCTCTGACTCCATCCTTCTACCCTCTGCCGTGCCCCTGCTCTCTCTGATCTAGCCACGCCGGCCTCCTTACTGTTCCTTGAATCCCAGGCATATAGCCGCTGTAGGGCCTTTGCACTTGCAGTTCCCTCTGCCTGGTACCCTCTTTTCCATGTAGTCTCATGGCTCATTTTTCCACCTTTTTCAAGTCTTGCTCAGATGCTACCTTCTCAATGAAACCGAATGTGACTACCAAACTTACCCTTGCAATCCCCTCCCCTGTACTCTCTCTCCTCCTCACCCTGTTTTATTTGTTCTTTTTAGGTAAGTAGCACCTGCCTCCTGCTAACATGCTAGAAAATGTATGATTTATTGTGCTTATTGTTAATTGCATACCTCTCCCCTCCATAATTGAAGCTCCTTTTTTTTTTTTTTTCTGATCAAAGTTGATTTATTGAGGAAAAAACAGGCATCATATCAAAGGCTTACATCATCTTTGCAGTACACAGATTTGGGGAGGAAAACTCTGGCCTCTGCTGAGTATGTCATCGAAAGGATAAACTGTCCACCTTCCTGGGAAGCAAAGTCACTGTAAATCAGATTTGCAAAGATGTGCAAAATGCTTACAATTGAGTGGGTCCTTTGACAGTCAGATAGGAGCTAGGTAGTGAGATCCACTCTTCGCCAGGGCGATGGGAAGTCACCACCAGCCACAGAAGCTGCCTAATCGTGAAGCTCTTTTTAGGGCCGGGATCGTTATCTGTTTTGCACATTGACATGCCTAAATCTGTGTCTGGAAACATATTAGGAGCTCTGAAAATATTTGTCAATTGAGAGCACCTGGCTTAAAGCAAGTACTCAGTTGTAATTAGTCTTCTTTCTCCTACCTTGACTTCAAAAGCTACATGAGACAAATAAGTACGAGTGATGTGATGTACAGCGTGATGACTATGGTTAACACTGCTGTATGTTATATAGGAAAGTTGCTAAAAGAGTAGATCCTAAGAGTTCTCATCACAATGACAATTTTTTTTCTTTTCTTTCATTGTATGTCTATGAGATGATGGACGTTAACTAAACTTATCTTGGTCATCATTTTACAATCCATGGGGCTGTACACCTGAGACTTGTACGGTAATGTTATGTCAATTATTTCTCAATAGAACTGGAGAAAAATGAAAAGCTACAGAATGTTTGTTAGGGTTACAAAAGGAAATGGCCACCAGCCATCTTTCCTCTCTGTCCTTGCTGTGACAGGACCCCATTCAGCCTGGGAGATGATTAATGCTCCTAAGGTGACACTTCCACCTGGAGAGGCGGTCATTGCTCTCGGCGTGGGTCCATCTCTCTCTGGGACAAATGCCATGTTTCTGCCTCTTCCTCACGCCAGATGCCACGTTCCACTGCATCCCATGAACTGCATCCCATTCATTCCATAAAATGCTAGTTCGCGTCTTTGTTTCCTCTTTTCGGTGGCAGACACTGTGTCATTCAGCCTGTTTCACCATTTTTCTTCGTTGAAGGGATTTTTCTTTACCGACGTGCGAGAAGAGTGGCCTTCCTCCTTGGTCACCTCTGCTGTGGCTTCTCAGCCGACTCTGGGCTGTTCCTTCCATGACTTACTCCTCTTGATATGAGGTCTTGGAAAGGACTGATAGATGATGGGTGACTAGTAACAGCGCATTGTCCAAACAACGCCCGTCATCTCACAGTTTCCAGAGCCCCTTCCTATTTGTGGGCTTCTTCATTCTCACAAAGCGATTGGTCCTCTGTGTGATGGTTGAGAGGAAATGGCATTTACAATGAGACGGCCCTCCATTCATATCAGAGCTTGTTCACTAATCAGCTGTGTGATCTTGAACGTCCCCCGTGGCCTCTCTGAACCATATTTGGATTGGGGCTAATGACAGAGGAATTATAAAGTGTACCATCCAAACCTGGATAGTTTTGAGCTTCAAAGTGAGTACTTTTAATAATTGTATGAGAATACAAGCACACACTGGCTCTGCTCTGGGCCTGTCAGATATATGATCAACCCTGCTATGCTAATACGTCTATCGCTTAGGATACTGATGCTAGTACTAATACAGTAACAACTACTACTGATATTAATTACTAATGATAAATACTTATTTCACCAGGTTTTTGTGAAGATTAAAAATAGATGTTAGTGACCTAAATGGGAAGGAAATCTAAAAAAGAGTTGGTATATGTATGTGTATAACTGATTCACTTTGCTGTACAGCAGAACCCAACACAACATTGTAAAGCAACTTTACTCCAATAAAAATTAATTAGAAAAATAGATGTTAAAAGCACTTACATACTGTTAGATGTTATGTGAATGTTCATTGTTTAATTAAAACCTGGGAAGAGAGATCAGGTAGATCATTCTTGAACAGGTGGCAACTGAGAAACAGAGGTGTTAGTGGGCTTTTTCAGAGTTACCCAGCTGGTGAAGGTAGAGCAAAGTCTCTGACTTTCAGCTTTAAATGGAGGTCTATGTTTTCTTTTGTGCAGCATTCAGTAGTGTGTTCTGTTACCCACCTCGAGGTTGGCCATGCCTGCTTGCTCAGTGATGAATTCCTTGAAGGCAGGGCCTGTGTCTTGTTCATCTGTGGGCTCTCAGTACCTTTCAGAGCACCTGGCATTATGCACATGTTCCGTGGATGTAATGATGAATGAACATATTGTTAGAGAGCAAAGTTCCAAAGGATGGTACCATGACAGGTTCTTTCTTTTCCCTGGAAGGCAGGTAGAAGGAAAGACTCAGGATGTGGGCTAGAATCCGGGTGAGAGACTCTGTATAAAAGCAAGTGTCAAGAGCCCAGAGTGGTGGCCTTAACTTCTTCCTAGTCTGTCTATATTTACGTTGCCAGCTTTAAGCACAGTGCTTGCAATTAGCAGGTTCCTAACAAATGTTGTTGAATCAGTGCCCACAGTTGCAGTCTATTTGACATGAAGAGGAACATGGGGTTTTTCCAGAAAACAATCAAGTAGTTATAAACTTTTGATCAAGAGAACCAAATACCTGAAAAAGGCATGGGAGGATGGTAGCAGACACCAGCTTTGGATGTGCTGCGGTGCTGAAGTTTGATGGGTGGTCTCAAGCACTGCTGTTCTTCCCCAGAAGGAAATACTGGTTGCTCACCCTTTTGCAGTGGGTTGACCTGAGCCTTCTCACAGGCATAACATAGCTTTCCCTAGACCACACATCTCATGGCTGGGCAGGCCAGTATTCTAGTCCACATACATTCCACTAAACTAGCTTGTTTTCAGCTATTCATCTCTTCTAATTTAGATTTCCATAAAATTTCAATTAAAAGCATGTCTAGAAAAATGTGTATACCAGACACATACAACTATTCCCTGATCAAAGTGACTTACTTATGTAAAGTAAGACCAGACCAGCATTTCCCAAATTAGTATCCCATGAAACACTGATCCATCAAGCTGTCCCATGACAAAGAGTCCCATGGATAATGAGATAAGATGTGAAACCTTATTTTTTCCCAATTAAAGTCTCCCAATATACCTTAGAGACTTTATAAGTTCTTACACAAAGAAACCTGTTGAACTTCATGAAGCAGCATTCTCTGCATTTATTTTATTCCCAAACCTCCCTTTCCCAAACAATAATGTCCTGTAGTTCCAATTTTTAGTATAACACACATTGGGAAATGCTGGGCTGAGAAAATTTCCAATGTTCTCTTAAACACTGAAATTCTGCTCACCTATTTCAAGAGAGCAGCCAGAGGCCTATCTAGAGAACTCTGCCTGAGTAAAAGCCGTTGGTTCCTAATCCATATTTGGGGGATTTTTATTTTTATTTTATTTACAGCTGAGCTTAGGGTGCTGGTGTGGATTATTTAGAAAATGTGAACCATTCTCATCAAGAGCAGTGGTCTCTACAAAGCTGCCCGAGTGATGGATCATTCACGAGTCCTGTGTCAGCTCCTCCTCAGGGAAATGTTTATAAAGGAATTCTGTATCAGACGAGGCCCTGAGGTGCATGAGGTTCCCTGCTCCAGATGTCTCAGCAGAGGGTGAGATTGGGGGCTATTTATTATATTTCAGTGGCTGGTTTGGGGATGGACTCGAGCAGGCAGTCCGTGTTTCAGGAAGATGTGTCTTCTGTCTTTATTTCTCACTTTGTTAGGTCATTCTAATCAGCCTTATTATTATTTAAAAAAATTCTCCCTCTAGCTTTTCCAGCCCATCGTCATGGGGGTGTCAGTGGGGACACAGGCCAGCTTTAAGGAGGAAAAGGACAACCCCAGCTCTGACCTTCCACCGGGCAGTACTGTCCCTTCACTTGCAGCTCATTAACAGCATCCAGAGACACAGATCCCAGACAGACTTGCGCAGCAGTCTCTTTGTCAGAAGTGGGCCTCTGCTGAGATGACTCTTTGAGATTGGATTCAAAACTATTCTGTGGAAAGAAGATGGTGGGGAGACACTGACCACAGTGAAAGCACAGGACACAGAAGACCTGGTTCCAATGTGGGCCCTGTCACCTACCAACTTGGGCTTTGAGCAGAATTCTAGGTCTTTGGAGATTCAGATATAATCTTGCTTTCATGGAACTCGTATTCTCATGGTGGGTGGGCAGGAGGCAGACCATACACAAGCAAACAATCTGATGAATAAGAGAATTTCAAATGGTTATAAATAACTGTGAAGGAACAAGATATAAAGAAGGAAGAGAGCATAAGTAGAGGTGAGAGTGGAGTGGCTAATGGGTGATCAGAGAAGGCCCCCTGAAGAGGTGGCATTTGAACTAAGACCTGAATGGCAAGGAGAAGCTCCCATGGAAAGCTCCAGGGGCAGTGCCCCCCACGCAGAGAGAACAGTAACAACTACCCTCTCTTGGAGATGAGTGTGGTAGGTTCAAGAACAAAAAGATGTCCAGTGTGGCTGGAATTTATTGAGTCAGGGAGTGGTAGGATTTTTTTTTTTTTCTTTTGGTTCAATGATAGTCTGAAGCCATTGAGAATTTTAAGCAAAGGTATCATATAATGTGAGTGATACTTTGAAATGATAGCTCTGCCTATTTGGAGATAGATATCAGGGGGAAGGGGGAGAGAAGAGCAGAAGCAGTGAGATGAGGTTGATAAAGTAGTCCAGGTCAAAGAAGGGGTACCCTACCTAGACTTATGGTGGTAAAGACATTAGAATCCCAAATAGGTGATGATGGGTGTTTGCCGCACTGTCTTCAATAGATGCTAACTAGCTATTATTAAAAGTATTACTTGATGTCTCCTGAGCTCCCTGTCTCACAGAGTTCCAAGTTGCTTTCACATCCCTTGGGTTAAAGGAGGGTAAAATATTGCCATGCTTCAGGAAGGCAACTCTTTCCTAGGTTCCAGGGGGCTGGTAGTGGCAAATCGAAGAGGTCAGAGATGAGGGAGGGGCGGGTGCATCAGGGAAGCTCCTGGAACCCCACTGGTCCACCTGTCATTCATCATGCCCACAGGCTTAGCCCAGGAGAAAAGCAGTGCTCTAAAGATCACACCGGAACTAATGTGGGGCATGTTTTCTTACAGGCTATTATTGTTCCTGTTGGGGATGTGTATAATTGTCCATAAATACACACTTTCCAGGGCTGCTCCCATACAATAAATCACTTTAAGCTCCACTAAATCTTGCATCCATTTGCATGTTTAATGAAGGACTCTCTTTGTCTCTCTCTCTCTCTCTCTATATATATTTTTTGGCTGCGTTGGGTCTTCGTTGTTGCGCATGGGCTTTCTCTAGTTGCCGGGATTGGGGGCTACTCTTTGTTGCGGTACGTGGCCTTCTTATTGAGGTGGCTTCTCTTCTGCTGCAGAGCACTGGCTCTAGGAGCGCGGGCTTCAGTAGTTGCAGCACACGGGCTCAGTAGTTGTGGTGCACGGGCTTAGTTGCTCCGTGGCATGTGGGATCCTCCTGGACCAGGAATCAAACCCATGTCCCCTGCATTGGCAGGCAGATTCTTAACCACTGCACCACCAGGGAAGTCCCAAGGGCTCTATTTTTAAAACACTTCTTTTATTGAGTTCAAAATCACATGGGCAAAATTACCTTTAGCTCTGTTTTCCCTTTGATTTATCTGCAGTTGATTGAGTCCAAGGCTTCCCTTAGTGATAGGTTGCATTCTCCCACCATCTCCTTTGTTATCCTTCCGTGATTACCATGTACTTTTATTCTTGTGCTCTTTTCCATCTCCCTCCCTCTCTTTATCTACCTGTGGAGAAAGATGGAGAAAAAAGGAGTCGATTATTCTAACAACTAGGGCATTGGTTGTTGCCTGTTCCTTGCAAGAACATTTTAGCAACAAAGGGACAATCAGTGACCAGAAGACATTCTCTGCAGGTGTACTGGATGGGTCCCAAATATGCGTAGCTATCTGAATATTTCTATTGAGATAACAAAACTCTACTTTCTTGTAACCTCCTTCACATGTATTATCTCTACATATATTCCTACGGCTCTGATACAATACATTAGTTTAGCCTAAATGTAATGGGCCTCAATGACACTTAAGAAGTGTTGAATTGGCAGTTGTATATACATGTTGTAACTCAGAAGAAAGATTTTGGTCAGATACAGATTTGTCAGTATTTAGTGTGTTTATGGTTGCAATCACCCAGTATATTTATGGTTGCAATCATCAAGCATATTTATAGTTCACATATGTGGGAAACATATATAAGACTGAGCTTTAAGAGACTAACTGAATAACAGGATATCATGAAAGAGGTTGAGATGGGTTAACCAGAAATCATGGAGAAACCACTGGAAGGATGAGGTGCCATGGAAGCCAATGGAAAAAGTTACTTCAAGAAGGAGGCACATGTCCATGCAAATTAAAGTAAGGAGTGAAAGTGCCCATTGGATTTACGGCAAGGAGGTCATTGGTGACCTTGGTTGGGCAGTGTAAGTGGAGGATGGGCTAGATTCTAGATTTCTGTGGATTGAGGAATTTCAGTGAGGTAAGAAAATGATGAGAGTAAATATAAGTAAGTTGGCTATATATGGGTTGGTAGCTTGAGGATGATATGGGATAAAATGAAATTATTTGTGAGTAGGGAGAAAATGCCCATAGCATCCTATACTGACCTCTGTCATTAAACTTGTCCCATAGTAACTGTGTCTATCGCTAGAGCCTTTGACCTTGACCTTTTTGAGGAAGGACACGACATTGTTTTGTCCATCTTAGAATCCCCAGTCCCCTGACATACCATGAGTAGACAATACTTTGTTGTTGTTAAACACTGCTTAATAATAGAATAAATAAAAAGGACATTTCTAGGGGTATTCTTATGTCAACATATTCTGTTCAGTTGTTGGCACTGCATTTAAAAGGAATAGCTCCCTAAAATCAAAGGAGCTTGCCCAAAGATTTTCTTTGCTGGAATCTGATGTCTTTATAGCAGGAGCAACATGTTTTCATGTCTATATGCTCAGCACCAAGCACAATGCCTGACACATAGTAGGTACTCTCTAAAGACTTCTCACTTTAAATAGCAGTGAAGTGACTGAATGGATGAAGAACGGAGAGCATATACTTAGCTTGAATTAAACCTGGGGAAGAGAAGATTCAGGGGTTCACAATCACTTTCTTCAAATATCAGAGGACCTGTCAGGTACAGTAAAGATTAGGTGTCTTTTCTATTACCCAAAGGAATAGGAATAGAATAAAGGGAGGAAGTCAGCAAAATATGTCAGCCACTGAATTTAATTATTATTGTTCATGTCTGGTTATTCTATTGATGGACCACTAACATTCTGATGCATAATTCATAAATGTGTATATGTTTATTCCATAAAACTTATTTTTCTTGACTTCATTTCAGCAAAAATAATTTCTTATGTTTTTAAAATAGAAATTTTTCATGTTATTAGTGTTCTATTGACAAAAATACTCCACAAGATTAAAATATAAAATAAAGTTCTATTCAAAGTATATAAAATTAGAATATATTTCCATAAAATGTAAGCTAAATGCAAACTAAAGTGTCAATTATATTTCCATAAAATGTAAACATTTGAAAAATTGAGATCATTTTGCATGTCTCCAAAATGTTGTCTTATAAAATATTCAATATTGCTTATTAAAATTAAAATATACAATGAAATTAAAATTGCTTAATATCAAAATTTTAGTCAAAATTATTCAAATACAGTTATTTAATTTAATTTTTAAATGTAATTAAATCTTATTAAATATATGTATGAAAATAGTATTCACATTTCTTGCATTCATTGCCCACCAGGTTGCGAATATAAAGTATTGGAATAACATCCCAGACATGTTACATCTAAGCTTAAGAATATGGAATTTTAAGAGTGAAGTGCATTGTTGAATATTGAAAAATGTTTCTTAGTCGACATATGCATTTATTCTGAATACTGAGTTAATGCTGAGTACCTCTGAAATCACTAATTGGAATATAAGGAGATTCAAGATAAATGGATAATTGGCATCCCTGAGAAACTGATGCTTTATTATACCAAAGGCTATTGCATACATAAGATGAAAAAGTTAATGGAATAATTATTTTATCTTTTCTCTTCCTTAAGCATTTTCACCACACAGGTCATTCACGCAAATTTGTGTCCATCTCCCTCCATTCACAAATCTTCACGCATTTGGACTCGGCCATCTTTCATTTCAAGAATATATGGTAAAAGAAACATTTCCTGGAGGCCTGAACAGTGTTAGACATGTGAGATAGTGTTTAAGTTTATGGGTTGTGCTGTGCCATTGCTGAGTACCAGATCCCAAGAGACAGTGGTGCACATACATGCTTTGATAAATTTACTTTTTATGTACCTTTGTGATCCACAGGATCCTTAAAAGAACAGGGTTCAGGGAAAGAACACCTCTTGTGCCAGGGTCTGGGAGAGGAACTAGTAGATATGGCAGGTCAGCATTCAACTTCCCATCCAAGCTCCTTCCATACACCTTTATTTTTATAAAACTGGTCATCTAAAAATTACATTTCTCAAACACCCTTATGACTAGGGTTCTGGTTAAATTTAGTTTCTGCTGGAGCAGTTGCGCTCACATGAGATTTAGAAGGCGGAAATTAATCAGAAGCTATCTTTCTGCTGCTATAGTTGCTGCAGCTGGCAAGCCCAGTCGTGGAGATTTTGGGTTTCATGTAGCAGCATTCGAGGTTCCAGTCAGGGTGTTCGCCAGTGCAGAACTGACATGTGTGGAGTGACCAGGTGAGGTGTCAACCTCTTGGTCCCTGGAGCACAAACAAGGTGGTATCTTCCTGGAGCCAAGAGGTGCTGCGGCAGCCTCCCCCCTCCCTCCTTCTTGCCTCTGGCATAGGTAGCAGCTCTCCATCGGATGATGCTGCCTTACTTCCTACAAGGGCAGCAGGGAGCAGAGACTTGAGCAGCGAGATGAAGCTCAGGTCCAGCCAAAGAGGAGAGGAAAACAACCAGCCTTCAGTGGTGCTCACTTTCTGTGTCCTGCATCCCATACTTGTATTTCAGACCTTATCTCATTTAATGTCACCAACTCAGTGTTTTTTTGGTTTGTTCGTTTGTTTTTGTTTTTTAGCGGTGTCCTGTGGCCTGTGGGATCCTAGTTCCCTGACCAGGGATTGAACCTGGGCCTTCTGCAGTGAAAGTTTGGAGTCCTAACCACTGGACAGCCAGGGAATTCCCACCAACTCAGTTTTTAAATGGGCGGATGAGGTAAAACACCTAACATTGATTGAGACCCCTCTATGAGCAACCCTGTCCCATTGCTTTCAATCAGTCCTCACAGCACAGCTTTGAACTATTGATCTTCACTTCACAAATGAGGAAATTAAAGCTCAGTTAGATTAAGGTCATGTGTTCAATAAGAGGGGATTTTGGGTTTCTTACTATTATCTCCAACTTCCAAACTGTCTCCTTCTATCACATGAGGGATAGAGATGCAGTTCAAGAATGTGGATAACTCAGTTAACTCATGGCAGACTATTGGGACCACCCATAAACGTCTTCTCCAGCAAATCTACCGTGTCCCCTTTGCCTATAAAAAGTAGTAGTAGATCATCCTGTATAAAACTTGTTTATTGATTTTTTTTCTTATTGTGAAGTGGTACTTACTGTGAAATTTACTTGAAATAATTTGGATAGCACGTGAAAGCAGGAAAAAGGACATAAAAGCTACCTGAGTCTCACTGCCCCCTAATAACCACTGTGTTCATTTTGATGTACATACATCCTTCTAGGCTTCTATTTTTTCTGTGTAAATGAATGCACACAATTATCATTATACAGCTCACACTCTTTGATAACGTGCTCATTTCACAATTGCTCATAATGATTTCCTCTATCATTATTTTTTCCTAGATCATCAGTTGAATATCCACCTGGGATTCCATCTTATCGATATACCATGATTTATTTCACTGGTCTTGCATTTCTGAACATTTCTTTTCCCATTGTTTTTTGGCTGTCACATACAATGCTGTATTGATCGTACACATTGATATTTCTTCCCATGCTTAATGATTTCTTTAGAAATGGGATTTTGAGATCAAAATATATTTGGAGGTTTATATATATTACCCTCCTAGAAGATGTAGCTTCTCATCCGTATTCTGTAAGAGTGGCCACCCTGTAGCCCTTCATTGCTGTGATTATTAGCTTTAAAAATAAGTCAAAAATACTTACCATCTTAAAGAAGAAGTTATCCCTAATTAAGTTAAAAGCCGTGTTAATATTGAGTAGTGCGGGGCTAAGGGGAAATACTTTGATTTTTCCCATCACTTCCCTCAGTTTCCATGAAACTTCATAAAGAATGCCACCTTTCTTATTCTTGTCCCAAAGCCAAAACTTCCTGCCAAATGTGTCCCCTCCTCAACACCCGTGAGGCTTAATCTCCACCATCAGGATGTGATATCAGACTGTCTGGCTAAAACCTTTTTTTGTCTCACTAGGGGCTTCTTAGAACCCAGACCCATTCGGACGGTGCAAACAATGTTTGATCAGTTTAAAAGAAGAGGTAGAATAATCCCTAAATATATGAACTGCTCCAGCAAATTCTCAGAATTGGCTTTCGTGTACCTATTTTTAAAAACTAGTTTTTGTACCTAGCACTTTGATGTTATTTTCCAAATTCCTTTTGCTATGATCAAAATCAGTGCTGAGCGAGGTACTTGGCTGAGCCCTAGGAAGCTTCCAGGAGGCCTTTGTCTGGTAATATAGAGAGAGACAGTAGGGGAAAGAAAAGTGCACTTCAGATGTGAGGGTGGGAAGGGAACCTGAATGCCACCTGGTTCATTCCCTCTTCCAATCTTACACCTGAGAACAAAAGTCTATGCCTTCTCCTCCCTCTGAAAAACAGTTCAGCCATAATAGATGTACTTTGCCAGGCAGTTCCATGCATCCAACCTACATTATCTATGTGTTCTCATATAATGGCCTGAAAAAGTGGGCATGTTATTATTCCCATTCTACAAATGAGGAAAAGGAGACACAGAGAGATGAATTATCCTGCATATATCCATCCATTCAGCTGCTAAATGGCAAAAAATAGATGCAAACGCAAGGAGTTTGATTCTAGAAACCACAGCCCCATCACTCTACTCTGCCCTGATGGTGGAAAGTTAGCTGTGCGTTGAGCCAGCCAGGCAGACTCGAGCTTGACCCAAGCTCATGACCTACCTCCTTGATCTGCCCTCTAAGCTTCTTTGTGTTCTAGAACATACAGACTGGTAGCGGGGTGCAGAGAAAAGAGGATGGGCTCTCACCTCATCCCAGCCATGACTCCTCCACTTTCTCACTGTGCTATTCTGGTCAAATGTCTCAACCTCTTTGAAGCCTCGTTTCCTTTATCTGCATTGTGGGGAATCACAATAATCACAGCATTACTTAGTTGTGAATCTGCAACAAAAACTTAGAAAAGTGTCTAAGAAAGAGATGGCTAGCAAGTTTTATTCTTCCTTTTTTTTCTGTCATAAGAGATAGTACCTCAAATATCCCAAGCTCAACTTGGCTTCAGTTTCTCTTTGATAAATATTCTTAACTCCATTATCTTTTAATAGTAATAATAATAATAATAACATGAATAACATTGACATCAGCTTTACAGAAATCTTTCTGGTCCATTCTCACATACAATTCTCACTGCAGAGAGGCTGTGATGTTATGTTATGATGATGTTTCCATCTCCAGCCATGGAGGAGGAAATGGGGGCAGTCTGAGTTGTAACTTCATCAGTTGTCTTTGGATGTCCTAGTTCTTATCCGTGTATTATTGATAGATTTGGGGAACTGGATTCCCAAATGGTGCCATATATGGGGCCAACTAATCACTGCTATTAGGGTCAGCATGACTGTAGCTGGCAACAGTAAAAATAGAACAGAGCCTTTTTTGGTCTCCCGCCTTTTCATGTTTAGATATATCTGATAATTAAGATTCTGATAATGTGGACTTTTTTTTTCAGAGCAAAAATGAAAATACTGCCAAAACCACCAAGTGAGTTTTGTTTGAATTTGGCTGGATTTAAGAAGTCTGTCTACCAGTTTAAATGGTCTCTTTCCCTTAAGGATAATTTTAGAGCTGATAACCTTGCTTCCATCCTCTTGATTTTGTGTTTTTCTCTCTGGCTCTTTCTTTCAACCATACTCTCTCTCTTAGAGTCACTACTTGTCTCTCACTTGAATCCCATTTATATTTCCAATCACCACTGCACCTGTGTACCTTGAACAAGCAGCTTTTTGTTTTAGCACCAAACAGAGTGAGAGGAGCAGATGAAAGCTCAGTGCTAAAAAAAATCTTGGGCCTCTCTATGTAGTTTTAAAATATTTTGGAAAGTTGGAAGTTGGAGAAAAAAGTCAGGATTTTGAGGATTTTTTTGCATATAATTTTTCTATGGAAGGCACTCCCTCACACCCACACATAGAACCTCAATTTCTTTGCACAGACATAGAACCTCAAGTTCTTTGCGTATTCTATTCCCTCTCTTTGGAGTCTCCTCCTCTGTTTTCCCTTTCCCTCCCTCTCCTCTCTCCACTAAACAATCTTCCTGTCTTCTTTGCCTATCTAAAGCCCATCTTTCATCAAGTCCCAGCCAAAATGTCACTTTTTCAGGTGGCTTTTCTGGACCCCCCCAGTCTGGACTACTTCCACAGCTCCTTAGTGATGCTACACTTGCAATCACACATTTCATGTCTGTTCACCACTCTAGACTGTAAGGCCCCTGGAGGCTGGAATTGTGCCTGTCCTGGCCACCTGTTGGACTTTGAACTTTATCTTAAAATGCCAAATACTTTGCTTTAGGAATCCCAAGTTCTATGCATCCTAAGTTCTAACATGGTCCTCAGGACAAAGTAGATGATGAATAGTTATTTACTTTATAATTTAGTGAACATACTAATGCAGGACTGCGTTTGTTGAAGACGTATTCCCTGCTCCTGATGTTTCCTTCCATATGAAGGGATTTTTCACTATATTGACACTCAAGCCATCTCTTTACCCTTCTCTCACCCCCTCGCGTGGGAGGAAGAGTGGCTTATTGAATAGGGGATAAAGGAGGATGGGTGTACATAGCTCATCCTCCCTCTGGGGAGACCCTGCCCAGAACACACATGAATTATTGCTCTGCTCCCCCGCTGCTCTGCATTTCAAAGAGGCGTGCCCACACACAGGGAGACCTACAGCTGATGTTCAGAATTAGAAAGCCCTTTCTTGCCATCCACTTTAGCCACTTCATCAGTTCAGTTTTTATCAAAAACAAAGCAGCTTTACATCTCTATCTGTCTTACTCCTTGCCTAATGTTTTAACTGGTTCAGAACATGTGTGGAGAGGAGCAGGGATTCTTTATTAGACCCCCTCCAATCCCAACCAAAGACATGAGGTTTTTATTTCTTAAAGGGAGCATGGATTTTTTTAAAAAGTTAGAAGCAGTGCTGTAGTTAATGTGGGACCTTTGAAAAATATTGTGCAAGCAACTAACATGATCGGTTTCAGCAACCTGGCAAATATTTGTTGAGTACAAAGGGCTGCACTTGACCCTGTGAGGGATATGATTTGAGTAAGAGTTGTTCCAGGCTTGCTGAGAGCTCACAGTCTATCAGTGAAGACAGACACATGCGTAAATAACTCTAATTCAAAAGATGACTGTGATAAATGCCATCACAGGGGAATAAACAACACACCATGGAGTTTGGGGGAGGGAGAAACTAACTTAAAATAAAGGGAATTGGGACTTCTTATAGGAGAAAGAGGAATTTGACCTGGGCCTTGAAGAAAAGTGTTGGAATGTTTAACCTAGGGCTTAGATTGGGGAACTGTGGAATCAGAGGGACAACTGGAACCTGATCCCTGCTACAGAACAAGGAAGGGATTTGGAATGTGCTCAGTAAGGGGTCATAACCAGATTAAAGTGCCAGAGTGAGAAGTATTCCCTAAAGAAGCTCTATCTGTTCAAAGGTAAGCAGGTTGCAATGAGGGTGAATTGATAGGTAATAGTAACCTGGGTTGGAGAGATTTTTTTTTACTTTTTAAAGTTCTCTGAGTCTGTTCCTTTGTAACCATATCTCACTCTCCCATCCTTCCACCTAAAATAGAATATTTTATTGGTAGCCCCAGACATCTGCCCAATGCATAGATTTTTCTCTGCATAATTGATTTAAGTAGGATGTGCTTCCACTTACAAGTAGATTGTGTGTCTGTGTGTGTTTGTGTGTGTGTGTTCCACAGTATTGAGATGAGGAAGGGGTAATTCTCTGGTTCATCATCACCCATGACTCCATAGGTACCAAGGTATAGGAAAGAGACCAAGCATGGGACCTGTAAGTGGTCAGAATCACCCCCAGCCCACAAGATTCACGCCTCCAGAATGTACTTTATCCTGAACCACCCAGCGTATTTTATCCATCATGGTGGACATGGGTTTTGTTTTTTTTTTTTTACCTACCCAGCATCAAGTCTCTTTTTCTTCTAACAGTGCCCTGATTTCTCTGGTAGTATATTTCTTCATCCTGGCCACAGTGATTAATTCAGGGATGGGGATAGAACCTAAGCCATTTCATTGAGAAACAACCCTGAAACTTGGTGCAAATATTGTGAAAGAGGTACTCTTCACTGGGGTTGCTAAGCTGATAGGCTGGAGGCTTAGAGCTTGCTCACAAAAGAAGGAAACCTTCCTAGAGAAACATAGTGGAAACAGAAACAAGCTACAGACAGAAGATGTTGAAGGACATTATCTGTACATTTATATCCAACCAAACATGAAGCCGAATACATCCATGGATTTTTAAGTGACACGAGCTCATTCTTTCCTTTTATGGCTCAAGCTGGTTTGAGTTAGGTCTGTATCAATTGTAACTGAAAGAGCACCGATTAATTCTCCCAGACGGTGCAGCCCATCCGAAACATCTCTTTCATGTCTTTCCATCTTACGATGTGCTATTCTCTCTTCATTTTATGATCCTGCTTTCATCTTTAGATTTGATGCCAGGATACCCTTACTGGGCTACTTTGTGAACTTCGTTTTTAGAAAAACAGTGACCCTGGGCATAGTATCTTCCTCTGGGTCCTGGGAAACCAGGGTGAGGGCTGGAAGTGGGGTTAGGGTGGTCTGTGAGCTTCTGAGGGTAGAGTCAAGATATCGCTGAAAACAGCATCTTGGGCTCTAAGTAGGATCATATCAAACCAGCAAAACTGGAGAATTATCAGACCCAAGGCAATGAGTAGCCCAGATACTGGGACATGAAACAGAGAGATAAAGGCAATTAATCCAGGATGGTGGGTATGAGAATGGAGCCTGAGGGTTGGGGTCTGTTTACTGAACAGAAAACAGAGTGACTTAGTAAAGTTCTTGGGGGATTTCTCAGGAGATAAGAGATAGCCTGAAGTGGTAACTAAGAGTCAATTTGTGTAGGGCTTTGAACACCAGACTGAAGAGTTTAGAATTTGTAGTAAAAGAATTGGAACTCCGGGACTACAATTCTGGACGCAAGGTGCAGGAAACTAGTGACAAGGAAATCCATTAGAAGGCTCCCATTCTGATGCAAGAGGACTCTGGCTTTGAGCCTGGGTGATTGGGAGGGAGCTGGCATCATACCTGTGGTTAAGGGACTCCACATCAGAAGCTGGTTTTGCAGGCAAAGGAAGGAGATTTTGAGTTAGATTTTAGGCAAGTGGAATTTCACGTGCCAACAGGTGAAGTTAATGTGGAACACATTGAACTTGAGATCCAGAAAGAGAGAGTTGAGCTGATGATTTAGAGCTGGGGGTCATTCTATTGAAAAGACAAAGTGAGGCCATAAGTGTGACCGACTTTTCTCAGGGAAAAGCACCGAGAAAATCGGTCTGTTGATTCTTTCACTTGCTTTATGGAGGAGACTGGTAATCCATCTAATAGACTGCACATAAACTTCAAAAAAATATACAGTGTAGGGCTTCCCTGGTGGCACGGTGGTTGAGAATCCGCCTGCCAGTGCAGGGGACACGGGTTCGAGTCTTGGTCCGGGAAGATCCCACAGGCCGCGGAGCGACTAAACCCGTGCACCACAACTACTGAGCTTGCGCTCTAGATCCCACGAGCCACAACTACTGAGCTCCCGTGCCACAACTACTGAAGCCCACGTGCCTAGAGCCCATGCTCCGCAACAAGAGAAGCCACCGCAATGAGAAGCCCGCGCACCACAACCACGAGTAGCCCCCGCTCGCCGCAACTAGAGAAAGCCCGCACGCAGCAACGAAGACCCAACGCAGCCAAAAAATAAAAATAAAGAAAAAATAAATAAAATTTTAAAAAGATACAGTGATTTATGAGGAAACAGAGAAGCCTAGAATAGGGTCTAATCAGCTGCATGGAATGATTCCCTTTTGGGGAGGTATTCAGAGCTTTGTTCCAGCTCCTTGTGATAGGGAAACTGGTCTCCTCCAAAAGACCACACACAAACTTGGGCTTTACAAACAACTGGGGAAAATAATAAAAGAGGCAACTACCATACAGAAACCATCATTCACATTTTTATCTTTTATTTGCAACTTTGTGGCAGAAAGCTTCCCTGCAGGAAATCATAGCTGTCAGATTATATTAGGTTTGCAAGGAATGTGCGGATCACTTACTGATGTCAAGAAAAGAAATGTGACGAGGCAGAAGAAACGAGTGTCAGGGATTATTTATCAATAACCTTTCCCTCTTCTTTGTCCCTGTACTCCATCGGTTATTAATCCCTGACAAAATTCTCTCTCTAGTGTCTGGTCAACCCATATTTATTAGGAACCGACTATGGGCCAAACTATACCAGGCAATCAAGAGAGAGAGAATAAGAAATGGTTTCTACCTTCTGGTTTCTCAGAGACAAACAAGAGAACAGATAAAACACAACTCGCTAGCTGGCGCCTACAAGCAACCAATGCCGTGTTAAAGGTAATGATGGAGAGATAATTTCAGTCTTGGTTGACAGAAAAGATTTCTCCCAGGAAGTGATATTTCATATGATTTGTCATACGACATAAAATATTAGTAGGAATTTTCCAGGCAAAGACACATGGGAGAAGGGCATTCCAGGTAGGGGAGTAACATTGAACAGTCTTACTTTCTTAAGCCATTCAGCCTACCAAAACTTATGAGAATCTTAGACGTGATGCCAGGCACTCAGGATACAGAAATAAATGAAATGTACACAAAGCAGCCAGTGTTATTTTTAGAATCCATTTTCTATGCCTCCTAGATATTGGTCTTACACATTTCTCTTTGTCTCTCTTGGATTCCTGTTTCTATTGGCACAAAAAAATATGGATTATTCTAGGTTCTGCAGTGGCAAAGCAGAGCCCCTTTATAACATGAGCAGACCATATCACAATGAAGTCATTGTTTGGTGGGCTGTTTTATTTATATTTTTGAAAGCTGTCTAGGGAATTAATGATCTCTCTTTCCCAAAGAGCTGGGACAAGCTGGGATGGTTTTGGTAACTTTGGATACCCAGAGCAATTAGAAGTCTTCCTGCTCAGCCGCCCGGAGAGATGTTCTGATTTCAGTGCTGTCACATGTAATCCTGCCTTGGTCAAGATGAAGCCGTGTTTGAAATGACAACATGAGCCCTCTGCCCAGTGTAGCAGATGTAAAAATAGACCCGTGGCTGCAGGGAGAGCAATTAACGTCACCTTTTTGTTCCTTAGTTTTTCGCTTTTCTTTTTCTAACTCCCTTTCCTCCACACACTCCCTGAGCCTTCAAAGTTAAGATCTTGGAAACACACCTGCTCCGTGCTGTCTGGTGTCATGGGCCATCATTGTCATGGCTCAGTTCATTGTCTTCCAATAGCCAGGCCGAGCGAGTCTGGGTGAGGACATACCATGAGGGAGTGCAGATTTCATCCTGAGCATCTCTTGCTCCTACAGGGGCTGTAAATAGCTGGACTGAATTTTAGAGCGGATTGACCAGATGTTGCAACATCGTGTGGACACAAGTCTTGTGTGACTCTGTGGCCATCCAGGGGAGAATGGAAACACCTCTTGTTCTTCAAGGTTGTCAAACTCACAGTATCTTCCTAGTGCGGTGATAGGTACAGGTGTGTCTTCTGACCTTGATCTTTCTATTGTTGGTTCCCTTTTCTCCCAGTCTGGGAGGTGTCATTTCTCTAAACCCAGCTTCTAATCCGTTTTCACCCCTACTGATTCTTTCTTTATCATTTCTCTCCCAGCCAACCCTACTTTCTCATTCCTACTCTGTCTGTCAAACTCAACCATGCGTTACCTCAAATCAAGATGGTGTTGCCTACCTGCCTCTAGATGCTCTCACCCAATCCATACTTCCCATGGCCTCTAGGCTTCCGGTCAACAGGGTTTATATCTTTCCTATTAAAATAGGCCACAACTCCCTAGAAATGCCTACCTTCAGGAGGGGGTTTAGAACTGGTCACATTCTTCCCTCCCACAGCTCTCTATCCCTCCGTCAACCCAGAGCTTCTGACTCCCCATGCTGTGCTCGCTTCTTCTATACCAGGAAGGACTGCCGTCTCTGTCCAAAGCCATTTGTCTGGTTGTCTTTCTCCCGTCTTCACTGTGCCCTTGAAACCAGCCTTGAGGGACTGCCAGACTGAGTGCCCTTCAGCATTAAGAAGAGACTTCCCCCTCATCAATCTGGCAGAGTCTGCCTGACTTCATGTGTCACATACCATTGTCTTAAGCCTTCTAATATGACACTGATGCCACTGGCATTTCCCTGGATCCAGATGCAGTTTCCTTAGAGCAGCAAATTAGCTTGAAAGTAGGGAAGGCAATAGAAGTCTCGGTGACAATACTTCAAAACGCAAGAGAAAGTTAACTCCATTTTATTTGGAATCAGGCCTCTATGCCAGGAGCAAATCACACCTACACCCACTTTCCACCTCCTAGGACTCCTGGTTCTGGTTTCTTCAAATGGTTATTCAGAGGGAATCTGGCTATAGTAAAAAGCAAGAGCAATCTTTAAGAGGAAGATAAATGGGGAATGATCTTATAAAAGTATACAATGGGATCTAAAAGATTCCTGCCTAACTGCTTGTTGACCAATAATTATTTGCAAGATGCCTAATACATATTGTTGAATTAAATCTTCATGATGTCCCTACAGAGTATATAATTTTGTGTCCTTATGGTAGACAAGGAAACTAAGGTGCCAAACTTAACCAAATCCGTTAATATTATGAATAAAGAAGCTGAGATTAAAGCTAGATTTATATAATTCCCATATTTGTATTATTTCTAATGCCACCTCTCATATCACCAGTAACAGCCCTGTTCATTCATTCATTCAACAAATATAGCAAATATTTATTGAGCACCTCTAGTATCACCAGATTGTGTGTTAGGGGTTAGCCATTAAATGGTGAATAAGACATGTTTTTAGGAATCAAGACTCTTAAGATTCTTGCAATGTAATAGTAGGCACAGAGGGATAGATAGGCAATTAGAATACAGAATAACAATTATTATGACAAGGGAAACACAGAGCATATTGCCCAGAAGCAGTGTTTTTTGGAAGAAATGGTATAAAGCTGATACTTGAAAGATGAGTAAAAGTGAGTAAAAAAAGAAAAAAGACAATGAAACATCCCAAGGAGAAACAACATGCACAAAAGCACAAATCCAAGAAAGTAAATAAAGCACAAGGAAATTAACTATAGTTGGGGTGTAGTAACGAAGAAGTGGAGACAGCAAGAGTTAGTGATGGAGGCTGAGGTCATGCTTCGTAAACCACGCTGAGGAGTTTTGTTCCTTATCCTGAGGGCCATGGAGAGATTTTGAAGGCTTTGAAAACAGGTAATGTCGTGATTAGAAAGATCACTCAGGGGTTAAAAGGAGGCCAGGTTGAAAGTGGAGACCAATAAGAAGGCTGTGCTAGTTATACAGACAATTGCTGATATAATCTGGAGATTTCCCAAAAGAAGTGGAAAGGTTTGAAAGTTTTAGGAAGTAAATTTGATGACAATAGCTGACTGAATTAATGGTCACCTGAGTGTCACCTGTGAGAATATCCAGGTAGGATGTGGCCTTTCTCCTCTTGTGAAGCTTCTAGATCTTAAGGGGTGGGTGGGTGGGTGAGGGATTGCCTTCCATGAGACCCTCTGAGCTAATTCCAGCCTGACTTATTTTCCTGTCTCCCGCAGTCCTTGCAGAAGTCCAAGCTTTTCTTCTCTTCTGTTATTCCCTGAACTCTTCTCCCCTCGTTCGTTGGCATAATATTTCATTTTCCTCCATTCCTTCCCAACTCCATCCCGCAAACCATTCCATTGTGCCCTTTGAGGCTCCCAATGCACGCTCAGCACGTTCTTTCTCTTTACCCTCCTCTTAAAATAGCCACGGAATAGCCACTTTCCGCTTCCTTGTTTTCCCTAAAAGCTTGTTGGTCACAGTCTTTCTCCCTACCTTAAGTCTTACCAACTTTTCAATTTCTATCTCCATCAGGCCTCTTAGTTCTATGTCCTCTTTCTCTTAAGGGACATTTTGATCTCTTCATCCCAGTCACCAACTTTTAAGGGTTCTCTGCTTGATTTTGTCATTATTGGACTGTATGCTTTCAAAATTACTCTTTCAAATGCTCCAATTCCCAACCAACCAGAACTTTGTTCTCTAAAATGACTCCATCACACACCCCCTGAAACAATGTGCAAAATCTCATCTTCTCCAAACCTCCAAGCATGATCCTTCTCCTCTGTGAATTGCTTTCCTTTCCTACCTTAGGTTTTTCATGGTCTGTTATTTTAGCGCACCCCACACCCCCGTGGCAATACTCTCACATTTCTTACCACCCCTTCTCCCACTGCCTCAGTCCTCATTATACCTGCCTGGAAACTAATCCTGGATGATCCCAGCCATCTATTTTCTCCGTACCTGCACTCATGATGAGGTGCCTGGAATAAATCACACTGCCTAAATTTTTGTGTCACTGGAAATTTATGACCAGTGATGAATGACGCATTGCATGACGCTTGCCAACATCCTTACTGAGTTTCTTTAGTAAGTGCATATTCCCTTTGCTGAGGACACGTTTCCCACCTTCCCTGCTTTCCTCAGCTCTCCACTCCACACTCACCTCCCTCCTAGAGGGTGTCACTTCATATTTCTTTGAGTAAATAAGAGAGAGCAAGGAGCACACACGCCTTCCCACCACTGTATCAACACACGCCTGTGCTTATTTTCTACTTCCTTCCTGCTTAAGTGGAAGACATGTTCCTCCTCTTGCCAAAGGCCAATTCCCTTCTATGTGCAACCTCCCTCTGTGTGTGTGTGTGTGTGTGTGTGTGTGTGTGTGTGTGTGTGTATACAACCTCCAGCCTAAACCTCTTCTCTGACAATCAGACTAACGTACTCAAATGCCCAGTTAACACATTCACTTAGATGTCTCAGGCATTTCAGACACAATAAATGCACAACTGAAGGTTCTCCAGTCTTCTCTATCACCATAAACACTTCCATTATTCTTCAAGTTAAACCAGAAACCTGGAAGTCATTCCTTTTTACCCCCATTTCCTACTTATTACCTGATTCTGTTGACTCTACCTTCAAGAAGAATCTTTAATCCATCAAATTCTCTCCTCTTCCACTACTGCCAACTTAGTCAAAGTACCAACGTTTTCTAGACCTGAACTACTACAAAGGGTGCTCACACAATCTGTATATTTAACAAAATCCCCGCTCCTTACACTGGACTAAACGCCCTGCATTATTTGTCTCTTCCATACCCATTTAGCCTCAAATTCAACCATACTTTTCTGAGTGTTAGGCATGATGCTTTATTTAGGTTTCTTAGAAAAACTAGGCTCTACTCTACCTAAGGCTATTTGCACTCATTATTTTCTCTGTCAGAAATTTCTCCATTCTTTTCCTGGCCTATTCCTGCTCATCTTTTATTTGTCAGCTTGAATATCACTTCCTCAGTGACTTCCTGGTCTACTAATCAAAATTACAGGCATACCTTGGAGATATTGCAGCTTTGGTTCCAGACTATTACAATAAAGCGAGTATCACAATAAAGTGAGTCACACTGTTTGGTTTCCCAGTACATATAAAAATTATATTTATACTCTACTATAGTCCAAGTGTGCAATAGCATTATGTCTAAAAAACCAAAATATTTTATTGCTAAAAATGCTACCCATCATCTAAGCCTTCAGTGAGTGTTAGTAGTAACATCAAAGATCACTGGGCACAGATCCCCATAACAAATATAATGATAATGAAAAAGTTTGAAATATTGCGAGAATTACCAAAATGTGACACAGACATGAAGTGAGCAAATACTGTTGGAAAAATCACACCAAGAGACTTGTTCAATGCAGTGTTGCCAGAAACCTTCCGTTTGTAAAAAGTGCAGTAGCTGCCAAGCACAGTAAAGCTAAGTGCAGTAAAACGAGGTATGCCTGTGCGTCTCCCTTATTATTCTTTCTTTTTAATTTGTTTTCTTGATAGGACATAGCTTCCTTTTTAGACATTTTTATGGGGGAGAGGAGTTAATTGTTTATTGTTTAATCCCTGATGAGAATTCAATTTCTATGAGGCCAGGGATCACGGCTGTTTTCCTCACCACTTCTCCTGGAATCCAGCGCAGTTTCCGAAACACAGTGAGTGTTTAACAGATATTTGTTGAACAAATGGATTTGAAGTTGAAAATGGCAGCATTTAGAAGCACTCTTAAGTTTCTGACTCAGACGACTAGGGAGATAAATGTGTCATCTACCAGGTGAGAAACACAGGACAAGGGAGAGATGTAGTCCAACTAAATGGGGGTGTCGGGGAGGGGGAAGGTGTGGGAAGGGCCTGTGGACCCTCAGGTATAAATGTCAAGGAGGTAGTTGGTATTTACTGTCCTGGGGTTTGGGATAGAGCTCTGGACTTGAGGCAGAGATTTGGGAATTTGCCATAAAAACAGCTACTGAAGCTCAGTTAATTCCACCTGGAATTTTTTGGGTTTTTTTTTTAGTGCCAGTTAATGGTGCTGCCATTTTCCCTTAAATGAGCTATTTTTTAAAAAAATTTATTGAAGTATAGTTGAGTTACAATGTTGTGTTAATTTCTTGTGTATAGCAAAGTGACTCAGTTATACACATATATACTCTTTTTCATATTCTTTTCCATTATGGTTTGTCACAGGATGTTGAATATAGTTCCCTGTGCTATACAGTAGGACCTTGTTTTTTATCCATCCTATATATAATAGTTTGCCTCTGCCTACTACATGAGCTTTTAAACTATAGACTTGTGGTTCTTGGATTGGGAGAACAGCTCTCCGGGGTGAGAGCACCAGTTGTCTGCATTTTAAGAAGACTATTTGGAATATATCAAATGGTTCCCGGACAGAATTTTGGTAAAAACCATAATGATAATCCCTCACCAAGATTTGGGTTAAATGGTTATAAAAGAAAATGTCTGCTTTAGGAGAACTAGTTTTTACTGAGCCCCTACTGTGTGCCAGGATCTTGTACTACTTTATTTCATTTAGTCTTTGCAGATGTGGAGTTTTTACATCTACTTACTGACAGTGGAATGCCCTTCTTCTATCCAGGAAGATCATAAAATTCCTTTTTAAGGTTTAAATGTAACAATATAGAACCAAGTACCTAACACTCAGTGTGTTCTCTAGAAACACTAGCTCACTGCCTTCTACACTGCAGCTCTTTCAGCAAACAGGGGTTTTAACTTTACAGTGACCCATAGGCCTTGTACTGCAGTGACTTCTGAGCAGGTGAACGTGAGTTTCTCATGGAAAAGCATGAGAACAGTGGAAAGGCGTAGGTGTAAACATGCGTATATTCTTAGACAGACACATGGGCTGCACTTCACCTTATCTAGTGAGATATATAATCCTAGTTGTAAGAGAGAAATACGTGTGAGTGGAACCTGACTGTCATCAAAGTGATAATGTCCATTTAATAGGCTATAGCATGGGCAATGATAGATGTGTCTGCAGGGAGAATTAGTCTTTTTACGAGCTGAGCTGGATGCTAATGGAATGAGCACAAATATGATGAAACTTGGGGTAGAGACAGAGACAAAAATTTACATATACACACAAATGCATGCACACAGCCTATGTGTAGACATGTACTCATCTGTCAATCTACCCAACTCTCTACCTGTCTCACACCAGCCAGCAGAGTATATTAACATTACTTGTTCTTCCACATTCTGCTAGGAGAGAGAGATTTGATTTACAGGTTGTTTGTTGCTGCATTTCTCAATTTCACTAGTCCTTGCCTTAAGCCTCTCCTTTCAAATACTTGCATTCAGACATTAAAAATAAAATTCAGTGGGAACACACATTGTTTTTAATCTTCTGAGGTCCCTTAGGCCGTGTTTGCAGACGCTTGGTGGGGGTGGGGTGGGATGAGAAACAGCTTTTAATTTGTTTTCAAAGCTCGAATTCTACTTACCTACTTCTGAGAAACTGCAAAACATTTGGGGACGCTTCCCTTAATTTTTGATTTCCCCCTGGTCTTTTTCCTCTGTCTGACCTGAATGGCAGAAGTATAGAATTCTGAAAGTTCAGAACTTGAGGGGAACTTGGAGATAATCTTGTATAATTACTTTTTTTTTTTTTTTAAATGAGATCTCTCTAGTAATTTCTTTTTCTTTTTCTTTTTTTTTTAGTATTTTATTTATTTACTTATTTGGTTGGGCCAGGTCTTTAGCTGTGGCAGGTGGGCTCCTTAGTGGCAGCAGGTGGGCTCCTTAGTTGCAGCAGGTGGGCTCCTTAGTTGCAGCATGCGAACTCTTAGGTGCGGCATGCATGCGGGATCCAGCTCCCCTACCAGGGGTCGAACTCGGGCCCCCCGCACTGGGAGCGTGGAGTCCCAGCCCCTGGACCACCAGGGAAGTCCCAATTACTTATTTTTTAAAAGAGATAGTTGAGGTCCAGAGAAGGAAGTGACCTTACCAAGGTCACATAACTCACATAAAGTAGCAGAGCCTGAAATGGCCCAGGTCTCTGAATTCCCGTTCAGGATTATTTATACTGTTCATACACTGATACCTCTGTGTATGCTGTTCCCTTGCTTGGTGTAAAACCCACGATCCTCATACCTTGACCCCTAACTGTCCCACTGCCAGGGATCACAGGAATCCTAGCCCCAGCCTCACGAGGACCCCTGAGGTTCCAGACTTCACAGATCATACCTCACCAAGTCACTTGCCCTCTTTCTACCTTAACTTTGTTGAACCAAGAGACAGTAGTGTTTCCTTCCCTTCCTTTCTTCATAGAGACAGCATGTGGACAGAATTCTGCGGAAGGTACCCTTTTATAGTACTAAACTTTAGTTCACCACTACGTGATCCTGCCATGCTTGTTAATATATGCACATAACTGAAGACAAGAATACATGTAATCTGACACCATGCTGACCCTGTCTTACCTGACTCTTCCAGATGCACAGCTTTCTTCTTGTTCCTTAAACACGCCAAGCCCTCTCTAGCCTCAAAGCCTTTGCACTTGCTCTTGCCTCTTCCTGGAACCCTCCTCTGCCTGGAATCTGCCAGGGTCTGCTCCATAACTCCATCAGGATTCTGCCTGAATGTCAGCCAGTCAGCGAGTCCTTCCATGATTAACCTTTTCAAAATAGCCACCTCTGTCCCCCAAACGCCCCATTTATAATTCCCTGCAAATTATTATATTGGAACTTATTACAGCATATTATATTTGATTTTTGATATATTGTGTATCTTGCCCTAAACAGATGTAGATTCCATGAGAGCAGGATTTTTGTCTGTCCTGTTCTTTGTTACAATAGTAGTACCTACAAAAGTGCCTGACACATTGACACGCAATAAATATTTATTCAATGTGTGAATGAATGAATGAATGCCACGTTCCTTCTATTAGACTGTGGTCCAGTGTCTTCAGTGGTCCTAGTCTCAGGGATCCTTCTCTATTAAAAAGCCTCCTGCTTGGTCAGTTTTCATACCTGTTGCCGAGATAACTATTCGTATCCACCATCCAAGATTTTATGAAATTTCATTATCAGGCTTCACAAATGGTGAAAATAAGACCCTTTTTTCTTTCTCATTTGCTTCTCACTCGGTGATTCAAGAGAACATTGAGCTGGGTGTCAGGATGCCTGAGTTCCAGCACCACACAGCTCTCCGATCATGTTAGGCCCTTCACTCTTTGGGCCTTGATTTGCTTATTTGGAAGCTGCCTTCCAGCTTTTACAACTGGTAGTTGAAGGAGCATTAGCATCAGGAAGGCTTCACGTCAGGGAGCATGGCCCTGACTTGGGGAAATTTGAGCTCCTATAAAGAGGAGCCGGAGAGGGTCTCAGGCATGGGAAATAAAACAGGGCCCCAGTTATTCAGAGTCAGACACGGGGTGAGGCCCAGTGACTGATCACAAGGTCAGACTAAAGCTGTGGGTAGTTTGAGTTCCCTCATTAGCTCCTGAATTCTCCCAAGTGAGAGGCTTGGTGAAGAAGCCTGGGAGGTGGTCGAGGTACTGAGAGCCCTGGCTTATTGCACAGTGGCCAGGGGCTCTGGAGGAGTATGGACATTCCTTCAGTCATTCTGGATGTTGGGCAGAGGACTTCCTCTGCACCTCTGGTCCTCACAAGGAAGCATTGTTCTGTACATTTATAGATGGCTGCCCACTCCTCCCTCCTCCACTGTGGAGGAGGGATGAATTGCTTGGCTAATGGGCTTGGAACAGGAACTGAGCACAAATGCGCCAGCCACTTCTTCCTGCTTTCTTGCAGGGATCATGGCGGGGCCTGTGGTTTTCCACACCTGCCTGTGAAAGAGTTAATAAATCTACCTGATCTTGGAGTTCAGTCTTAGGAAGCCCATTTGCCCAAATATGTAAGCTGAATTCTCCATCACCAGCTTCTTATCAATAATCAAGGTGATGTTTTGGCCCCCATGAGCCTGATCATGTTTTCTATTTTATTTGGTTTGGAACATGGGTGGGAAAGAGGAATGCTGTTTACTGCGTCCCTTCAACTCCCGCATCATCAGTGTATTAGTCAGTCAACGACACCTACTGAATGCCTATTATGCGCCCGGCACTGTGGCAGTAGGGAAAGTGGGTAGGAAACTATTTGTGGAGCATGTACTATGTAGCGGCTATGTTCAAGACGCAGTACACATGTTCTCACTTAAACCACACAGCGACTTCGGAGGCAAGATTATCATTCCCATTTTACAGATGACACAACTGCGGCTCAAACAAGTAAAACGACAACAAACAATAACTTGCTCCTGGTAAACATAGGTAGTGAATGTTGGAGCCAGAATGTGTACTGATGCCAAAAGTTATATTATCAGATGTGGTTTCTGCTCGCCGAGTCACAACCTACTGGTGGGAACAGTTAAATGGATCCCAAATCACAACGTCTTCCAGACTGTGGCCCCGGTTAGAGAGGCACAAGCTACAACAGGGAAAAGAGAAGGGCTGTCGACTCAGATTGAGGATGGCAGGCTTATAAAAGACTTTCCACCAGGGCAATCATTGAGTTGAATTTTGCAATTTACAATCAGGTAACCCCGGATTATTTTACCACTTGCTTACTATCTGTTTGATATGAAGCAATTATGTAACCTCACTGAGTCTCAGTTCCCTCATTTATAAAATAGAGATAATGATTGCAAGCCCACAGGTTTGTAGGGTGGATTAAATGATGTAACATTTGGAAAGCCACCAGCAGACTCCTTGGACCAGGGTAAGTGTTCTTTCGTATTGGCGTTCTCCTTATTCACTCTCTGGATCTCAGCACTGGAGTAAGGAGGATTGTGTGATGAAGAAATTAGTGTTTCCAGGAGGCAAGTGATTCTGTTGGACATATTTCTGGGCATGCGCTGCTTGGAAAATGATTTTCACAGGTGACTTCCAGAAATTCAGACTTGATATAATTTCATAATGGGACCACTGTCACCACCCTAAGGCCTGAAATTAAAACGTCCTAACGTCTGCTTTATCTGATGCTCACAAACCTTTTAAAGTGTAGCCGGAACCCAGATGTTCAGGGACCTTGTATTGCTTATGTTGCAGCTTCTGCAACTCTGATGAGACTATTACAATCCAAGTGTCCCTATGCTTATCCCAGGAAAGCAAAAGGTAATTATCGTTTCTGTGAGTGCTTGGAGCACTTTGAAACATTTTTCATCACCAGAATATAAAAGGAGGTAATTTTCATTTTATTTGTTTAGCTCTTGATTGTTTCTTCCTCTATTTTTGTGGGATCAAAAAAAAAGTGTTGCGTACTACATTTGGCTTGGGATTAAAACAAAAGTGTCCTCAAATCGTCTTGTAAAGACCACGGTTGCATTATTTCCTGGATTGGGTGGTACAGTGGCCAGATCTTGCAAAATAAAGTAAGTTTAAAATTGACTAATGAGATCTTTTTTTTTCCTCTTGCTTCTGAGAAGAAAGGAATGCAGAGAATAAAGTAAAGCAATCTGGAAAAGTCCAATGTGGATTTCAAATCTCCCTCTCTGTCCACATCCCTAAGCTGCTGTTTAGAGAGAGAATGAATCTAGCATCATTAGAACTGCTTAGAGTGCCAATAACTGCGCTTTCAGCTTTAGCACAGATCAATCTTCAGTCTTGCCCACAGTGGGCAGAATGAACCGCCTACATCTGGAGCACCTGGTTATGTGTGAACATGAAGAATCATGGTCCAACTCCAGGTAGACTCTGCATCAGCAGCACTGGGGATGCAGCCTGGGTGTCCTTTTTCCTTTCTTTCTTTCTTCCTTCCTTCCTTTCTTTCTTTCCTTTTTTCCTTCTTTCCTTCTTTCCTTCTTCCTTCCTTCCTCTTTCTTTCTTTTCTTTCTTTCTCTTTCTTTCTTCCTTTCTTTCTTTCTTTCTTTCTTCTTTCTTCCTTCCTTCCTTCCTTTCTTTCTTTCTTCCTTCCTTCCTTTCTTTCTTTCTTTCTCTCTTTCTCTCTTTCTCTCTTTTCTTCCTTCCTTCCTTCCTTCCTTCCTTTCTTTCTTTCCTTTTTTCCTTCTTTCCTTCTCTTTCTTTCTTTCTTTCCTTTTTCCTTCTTCCTTCCTTCCTTCCTTCCTCTTTCTTTCTTTTCTTTCTTTCTCTTTCTTTCTTCCTTTCTTTCTTTCTTTCCTTCTTCCTTCCTTCCTTCCTTTCTTTCTTTCTCTCTTTCTCTCTTTTCTTTCTTTCTTTCTCTCTTTCTCTCTTTCTCTCCTTTCTTTCTTTCTTCCTTCCTTTCTTCCTTCCTTCCTTCCTTCCTTTCTTTCTTTCCTTTTTTCCTTCTTTCCTTCTCTTTCTTTCTTTCCTTTTTTCCTCCTTTCCTTCTTCCTTCCTTCCTTCCTTCCTCTTTCTTTCTTTTCTTTCTTTCTTTTCTTTCTTTCTCTTTCTTTCTTCCTTTCTTTCTTCCTTTCTTTCTTTCTTTCTTCTTTCTTTCTTTCTTCCTTCCTTCCTTCCTTCCTTCCTTCCTTTCTTTCTTTCTTTCTTTCTTCCTTCCTTCCTTTCTTTCTTTCTCTCTTTCTCTCTTTTCTTTCTTTCTTCCTTCCTTCTTTCCTTCCTTCCTTTCTTTCTTTCTTTCTTTCTTTCTTTCTTTCTTTCTTTCTTTCTTTCTTTCTTTCTTTCTTTCTTTCTTTCTTTCTTTCTTTTCTTTCTTTCTTTTCTTTCTCCTCAAGGTATTCTTATTCCCACCAAACTTTGAAAAACACTGGCATGAAATCTGTGCTAAAGCACAGAATAGAAGACATAACTGTTGGGTTCCCCAATAGTTGGACTAGAAATTAATTTGGCTCTGTTTGTAAAATAAAAGTACCCCCCAATAAATTAATGAAAATAAAAGATAAATAGATGTTTTGTAAAAAGTCTGCTCATCTTAAAACCTCCCTCCTTTGTCTCCTACTTTCATCTGTGTGGTGTTCTCTTTCTCTTGGAATTACAAAGTGTTCTAAATGGTTGTGGTGACTTTGAGGATATTCTCTGAGATCATATCTCAGCCAAGCTCCAAGGAGAAAAGGTCAGGAGTAAGTTCTAAAGGGGGAACTTACCATACAAGGACGCACTTCTCTGTAACTCTGGACTTGGTTTCCTTTCTATTAAATAATTCCTTCCCAGCTTGTTTTAGTTTTTTTTACCCACAAAACCTTCCCCAATGTTTCCAGCTGTCATTAATTTCTCTCCTAGGTTATCAAGCTATTGATCAAGTGTGTTTCACATAGTTCTGTCTGCCTTGCAATGGGTTAAATCAAATGAAATATCATTTGTATGATGCTCTCCAAAGCATTTTCATACACACTACCTCATTACTCTTCATGATATACTCTAGTTGGGCACTGGAACTCTCCCAGGTTTAAGAAAAGGTGCTGAGGCTCCAAAGGTTAAGTGACTTCCCCAAGATTAAGAAACTAGTTAGTGCCAGAGGCAGATCATGTTTCCATTACACTGTTTTTCATATAAGTTACATAGTTTTGTGCCTCTTTCATCAAACTACAGATTTAAAAAATTAAGCAGTTATATGTGCCAGAAGCATGCTAGATACCATGGGATATAAAGGTGTCAGCAAAGCCCTTTTCATTAAGAAATTTACAGTCTTACCAGATAGTAAATCAGGTTCACAAATAACTTTCACATATGCTACATTCTGAATGTTTGTGTCTCCCGCTAAATTTATATGTTGAAATCCTAATGCCCAATGTGATGGTATTAGGAGGTGGGGACCTTTGGGAAGTGACTAAAACATGGGGGCAGGGACCTCATGAATGAGATCAATGCCCTTATAAAAGAGGTCCAAGAAAGCTCCCTTTCTTCTTCCACCAGGAAAGGATACAAGGAAAAGTCTGAGATGAAGAAGACGGTGCTCACCCAACCATGCTGGTGCCCTGATCTCGAACTTCCAGCCTCCAGAACTGTGAGAAATAAATTTCTATTGTTTATAAGCCACCCAGTCTGTGGTATTTTGTTATAGCAGCCCAAACAGACAAGGACAACCTTATATTGTAGTTATTTATTCTTTTCCCAACACATATTTTTAAGCCTCCATATGTTAGATACCTCACAGAGAACTACACATACCTTAAAAAAAAGTCATAGCACAACAAAGTAACTGCCATTAATAATCCAAGTGCAGAGGAGAGACTGACCCTAGATGTACCAGAGAGTCTGTACATTTTGGTTAAGAGCTTGTTCTCTGGAGATAGACTTTCTGGGTTTATTTCCTGTCTCCACTACTTAATACCTCTGTGATCTTGGGAAAGAACTTATAAGTGTTACTTCTTGGAGACTAAATGAATATGTAAAGAACTTAGAACAGGTCATGGCACAAAGTGCTCAATAATGCTGATAATAGTAATAATAAGAATATTATTAATAATGATTAGATGTTACAATTATTATTTAAGATTAAGCCTTTGGTCAAATTTGGGAAAATATTAGCCATTATCTCTTTAAAAGATTTTTTTTCACTATACTCTCTCTTTTTCTTCTGTAGTTCTGATTACATAACTGTTGGACTTTTTTGGTATTATCTCATCAGTTGTAAGGCTCTATTTCTTTTTAAATAATTTTCCCTCTTTGTAGTTCGAACTGGATAATTTGTATCAATCTACCATCAAATTCACTGACTTTTTTCCTCTGTCATCTCCATTCCATTTACCAGGCCCATCCACTGAATAGTGTTATCCAGGTTAATGTATTTTTCAGTTCTACATTTTCCATTTGGTTCTTTGTTGTAATTTCTATTCATCTAATGAGATATTCTTTCTTTTATTTCAACAGTGTTGACCCTCACTTTGCAGAGTATGGTTAAATTAACTGCCTTAAAATCTTTGTCTAATAATTCCAACATCTGTACCATCTTTGGGTCAATATCTGTTGAATACTTTTTTCTTACAAGATATTAAAGTTTCCGTATGCTTCCTGTTTATAATTTTGGATTATATGTTGGACATTTTGAATATTATAAAGATCTGAATTTTACTTAAATCCTATAGAAACTATATTTTATAACAGGCAATTGACCTAGTTTAAGGCCACAAATTCCTAGGCTGTGGTTCTGATACCAGTTCAGTTTTCAAAGCCTTTGGAGGACCTTTTAGATCTTTCCCATGTGTGTACCATCCAGTGGCTAGTCTAGGAGCTAGGTGGGGATTTACCCCATAGTTCAATTCTCAAAGCCTTTGGTATGCAATTTAGGGCCAAGTTCCATGAAAGCACAGCTTGGAGGTGAGCCCAAGAGTTCATACACAGCTTTATGGAGCTACTTTCTTTCTTGTGATTTTCTTGATGCATTCTGGCTCCCAGCATCCATCTCCCACACTAACCACCCCACCCCACCTTGGTTTTCTGTCTAGGAAACTGGTGCTGTAGGTTCCCTGATCTACCATATACTTCCTGAGACTGAATCTGTATCAGGGGCCAAATAGTCAGGGTCCAGAAAATGATATGGTGCAACACCTCCCACTCTCTTGGTGTCACAGCTCTCTGGTCAGTAAGACTTCTTTCCCCTTGGAGTTGTGCCTGCTCAACATTGCTGCCATTTTTACCACTACTGCCATGGGATTGCCTGGAAACTGGGGTAGGAGAGAAGGAAAAACAAAACCAAACCCAAAATGGGATTTCTACCATTCTCTTTGATCCATAGGAACCCCCTTTCCTGTTCCTGGGGCCAGAAAGAAAGGTGTTTTTTAAAAAAAATTTTTGTTATGGGTTAAATTGTGCTTCCCCTCAATTCATGCTGAAGTTCTAACCTCAGAATGTGACCTCACTTGGAAATAAGATCATTGCAGATGTAATTAGTTCAGTTAAGATGAGGCCATACTGAAGTAGGGTGATCCCTTAATCCAATATGACCAGTGTCCTTATAAAAGGGAAGTTTGGACACTGGTACATAATAAAGGAAGTTGATGTGAAAAGACACAGGGAAAAGACAGCCATCTACAAGCCAGAGAGAGAGAGACTTGAAAGAGATTCTTCTCGCATGACCCTCAGAAGGAACCAACTCTGCTGACACCTTGATTTTGAACTTCTAGCTTCCAGCACTGTGAGATAATAAACTTCTATTTTTCGAAGGCATCCAGTGTGTGGTACTTTGTTATGGCAGCCCTAGAAAATGAATCCACAACCCTTCTTGCCCACATCTGGTGTACACTTACGAGCTTTAGGCTGTCTTTGAGTCCAGGTTGAGAAATATTGGAGGAGGAAAAAGAAGAAAATCATCACCAGTTTGGTGTTATTTCAGGTTCTGGTTTCCTTCCCCAATCTTCCTGCTACCACTTTAAAAAAATATTCCTTAGATAGCTACACCATGCATTCTGCCCCGGGTTTTTCATTGCATTGAGTGGAAGAGACAGGGCGGAGTGTGCTCATGCAGTCTTGAGCGGAACCAAAACGAACTGTTTTCGAGTTTGTGGCTTCCCTCTCTTTACTTAGATGTTACAGGGTTGATTTGAGAAAAAGGGTCTTATGTTATTTCATCATCTTATCAAGAAATGGAAACAGGGAGCTCTCCATCTCCTTTCCTTCGGGGACTAGTTTCCTCCAGGCTCAGTTTAAAAGTCTAACATCTTTTTGTTTGCAATTAAAATTTCTGAGTTCGTTCTGTTCATTATCTTTCAGGGCTGAGGGCCTTTTGGACTTTGGGGCAATAAAAGTAAATTATATCTTTTCACCTTTAATGATAAAGAAATGGGCACCCAGTTGCAGACATTCTTGGGATACTTGTTTCTGATTCATCTGGGTTTTATCCAATTCAATTTTATGCACATTTATTGATTTTCTTTTTTTCTTGCCATTAAAAAAAAAAAACTTTACAAATCACCCTAAAAGGATGAATCACACATGGTTCATTCCCTGAAGAAATTCAGGCAAACTACTTCTCAGAGCCTTGATACTCTCAATAGGAATAATTATACTCATCACACAGATGGTGTGTGGATTATTTGAGAAAAAAATAAAGTAAAAAAAGCATTTTGTAAACATAAAGTGTCATGCCAATTAAAGGTAATAATATTTTATTTGTCTTAAATGTGCCTTCTTTCAAGCTTTAAGAGGAACCTGAAAGAAGAATTTTGGGTTTTACTGAATAAAACAGTGTTTACTCTGTCCAAATCCCTTCAGATTCTGTGCCCACTTCTTCTCATCCTAACATTTCAAGGCACAACAATCCTGATATTTCTAGTCTGGAACTGTACAGCAACCTCTGCTGGCCCTGGCCCTTTGGGGGAATGTCCCAAGCATCATTAAGTCTTTCTGAAAGAACAAGTACCAGAACTGCACACAATATTCTACCAACGGACACACTGGGCCTTGTAAAATGGGAGAATATGATATATTCAGATTTAAGAGAAAAATGTTGGGTATGAAAGTACGTAACCCCTTACGTTGATATATAACTTGCCTTGGCTCTTGAAGCTACCTTCAGTCTCTAATATCTTTACTCTCCCTATTTCTTTACCTGTTAAAACAAGACTCATTTATTCAACAAGTAATTTTTGAGCTCATACTCTGTGGCTACGGCAGTGAACAAGGTGGGAAAAGTTTATGTTTTCAGGGGGCTGGCTTTCTAAATGTAGAGGGTGGAAAGAAGAAGAAAGGAAGGAAGGAAGAAAGAAAGAAGGGAGGGAGGGAAGGAGGAAGGGAGGAAAGAAAGGAAGGAAGGTAGGAAGCGGGGAGGAAGGAGAGAGAGATAAAGAGAGATCAGATAACGATAAATGTTGGGAACAGGGTGTCAGAAAAAGCCTCTCTGAGGCATATGAAGGGCAAGAACAAGAGCATTCCAAGCAAAGGAAATAGCTATTTCAAAGGCCCTACAGTAATCTTGGTACAACTGAGGAATGGACAATGGTTCAGCGGCTGGAACGGAAATGACAATGGGGGAAGTGGTACAAGATGAGTTCATAGAGATGGTTACAAACCAGATTACACAAAGCTTTGCCAATCAGCTCAAGGAGAAGTTTGGATTTTATTCTAATTGTGATGGAAGCTATTAGTGGTTTTAAAGCAGGGAAGTAACAAGTTCTGATTTACTTTTTGAAATGTTCACTCTGTCAGCTATGTGAAAGCTACATTGTATCAATACTTCTCCTTTAGAATCCATTTCAAATGTTTCTTCTGTCCAACACTCTTCCCTCAAATTCCAGACCAAAATTAACCCCTCCTTCATCTTGGCTTTGAATGAAGATCTACCATTGAAATTTGGTGACTAATCTGATTTAAATGAACTTGAATGTTTCTCTTCTGTAAATATAGGGGTGGTCTATGGATAAATAAATAAGCACACAGAAAAGGCTGTGGCACTTAGTAAGCCTTTAGTAAGTTCTGGTATAATACAAGTCCTTAGCACTTTGGACCTAAAATTTAGCATTTATTTTATCTTAAATTCTAGCTGGTCATTTGTATGTTTGATTTGTCCTAATGACTGACTTCCTTTAAGACAGAGATTTATTATATTGGTGCCCCTTTCACCTTGTAGAGTTATAGGAATATCATCAAATAGTATAGATTGCTGTGTGTTCACCCAAGTGCATTCGTTTCTCATCTTATGTAAACAGCTGGAGGAAATTCCCAGTCTCTAGTTAGGTAGGACCATGTGACTAGCCAACCGAGTTCTAGCCAACTGGATAGGATTAAAGTGATATTCATGATTTCCAATCTCAGTCCTTAAAAGCCTCCTAAATAAGTGATGCTTCCTGTTCCTTTTTCTTATTTGCCAGCAGAAAATGAAGAATTATGAGGCCGTGGGGAAGGCTAAGCAGGAAGAAGCCTGGGACCTTGGATCACCATAAAGACTACCCATTGAATTATTGCATGAGGGAAAAATAAATCTTATTTTGATAAGCTATTAAGATGTCAGAGTTGTTCTCTTACATTGCTTGTGTTACGCTAACTAGTATAACATACCATCATATGTGTAGCATTTGCTTTTACTTTCACATATTTCATCTCCTTTACTCTTTTCTATTATGAAGGATGCAAGCCAAGGCAATCTACTTTTTCCCATTTTATAGAGGAAGACTCTGGGGAAGGTTGTGATTTTCCCTGATTGTTAAGGCAAGAACCAAGCCTTGAGCTCGTCATTCTGTTTTAGGAAAAGCAAACAGACAAACAAATCTAATAGGAGAGTGGAGAGTGCATTAGAAAGGAGTGAAGCAAGATTATGAGAGGCTAGTAAGGAGGCAATCATACTAATAAGGATGGCAAGAGATGAGATTTTGAATAAGTAAAAGTGAGGAAGGTGGTGAGAAGTAGATGGAGGTCACAGAGCTCTTCCCTATATGCAATACTCTCTACAGCAGCGTGACCTACTCATGAAAATCCCCATTTTTTCATATTGGGAAACTGACTTATTCTGAAATGAGTACAATGTACTAAAACTGAAAGTGAATGGGACTCTTTTTGAGTGGGGTTTGTGGTTAAGGAAAAATAGGTGAGGCAAGAGATCCTTGGTAGGTATAGGAAAAATATTGTCATAGTTATCAATATTATTATTATTATTTTAAAGTGTAATTTGTGCCTGGGTTCTCTTCTGGGATATTTCAAGACTCAACACGTGAAGAAAATAAATGCTTTGGGGTCTTCTATTTCTGACTTTCAGTTTTCAGATACAACTGGCTACAACGTTGCTCTCAAATTCTTATTTCTAGCTCGGGCTTCCTCCTAAAGCTTACACCCATATATTTATTTACTAAAACCTAAGAGTCTTGTTAAATTTCTCCCTCTGTTTCTCAGTTTAATCTATCGCCAATCCCTATAGAATTCACCTCTTAAACATCTTTTAAATATGACTTCTCACTTTAATTAAAAAATGGATTCTGGCTTACAGTCCTTGATGCAGTTTCTCTCCAATTTATCACAAAAAAATCTATGAAAATACATTTTTTAAAAAAAGATAAAACTGGGAAACAGCATCAAAATTTAGACCTGTTAAAATTTACTGGAATCCAAATTACCAGAGATTAAAACAATAGAAAAAAACTTTTATCGAGTCCCTGTATAACCAGTGGAAACACATCAAATTTATTATTCTGAAAAAAATAGTAGGAAATTCTCTAGTTTATAGTCTGTGGCTCTGAAATATAAAGTGTAAACCAACAGAAAATGGGGACAACATCTCTCTTTCGTATGGGACGTTCTGTTAAAAGCAGTCACCATGAAGCTTCCATTCCTATCCTTTCCATTTTGTTCTTCTTTGTCTACAGTTAGCTCTCCCTAGTATATGTGGAACATACCACACTCGTACTTGTTCAATATCTGTTTTTTTAAGTAACTTAAATTATGGCCTCCAGGAGGGCAAACATTATGTCTATTGTGTTCATCGTGGTGTTTTTACGCCCAGCAGAGAGCCTAGGAGGCAGTGATGTGCTCAGCATTGCTTTGTTCTTGTACTACAACCATTCCCTCACCCATGAAAAAAAAATATGGTTTAAAAAAAAGACAATTGGCAGCGATATACAGGATTTGGAAGTGAAGCACTTCATGTAATGATTCATGGGTGGGGATAGAAAAACAGATTTGTTAGCAGATTATTTTGTGATTCTTTTTTTCCCCACTGTAGTCCATTGGTCAAAAAACAATGAACCAGATAATGGGTGTAGGAAAAATTCCACCCTCTGTTGAGCAGACCCACAGACGACTTTAGAGCTGCATAATCTCCATTTACTCTTTGAGAATGGTATTTAACCGTCACCCAAATGAACAGTGCCTGGAAACTACGGCTGACAAACACTTAGTGTATAGATATACTGTACAAGAACACAGTACAGATAAATCTCATCACATTTGAAAGTGAGTAAAGTGGAAAATAAACTGAAACCTGCTGCAGAACAAGTGAAAAAATATCCTGAACACCCAGGAGATCTTCACACCTATGAATATTTTTTTAACAAGAATTGGAGGAAAATGTTAGAAAACTAAATGCTTCAATAGAATTCAAGAAGTAATGACCTCTATAAAAAAGGAGTTGAAAGGCTTAAGCAGAGAACTAGTTGACCCCAAAGGCAGCAGGCTGAGAATACAAAAGATCTAAGAAAAATAAAGGAGGATTGCAAAGGAACCAATAATTCTGTAGCAGTAGTAGAATTAAAATCTCCATTGCAGGTAGTGAAGTGGCAAATTGACAATAGGACACAATATTTGTGAGGTGGAGGACAAATTGAGCAGCTCTACTAAAATGCAAAGGAAAAATGATTATTATAAGAGAAAAAATGACAGCTATGGAGGAGAAAATACATAGACACCAACAATATATGGATATCTAATGTTACTTGTAGTAGTATTTAGATTTTAACCTCATAGTACAATAAAAGTTGATGTTATTAATATGATCTCTATGGAAATCATCCTGGATGATTTCTCAAGAAAATGAAGATGGTGTAAGGGCATGTCTTAAAATAGGTTAGACCATTTAAAAGAACATTTCAACATAAGTATTGATAACGTGTAGAAAATTTGTGAAAGCAAACAAACAAACAAAAAATAGAGCTAACATAGTACTTAGTAATTATTACTAAAAATAAAAGAAAAATCAAGCGTCAAAACCTGCCATTATAGAAACACTGGCAGAAAACCCAAGAAATCACAAATTTAGTGAAGAGTCTGAATATGGCTATCAAAATAATTATATAGTCTTGAAATGAGTAACTTGAATACATATTTATGATGATTTTACCTACATATACACATTGACCAAAAATTTCATCCTTATCCTAAAAATAAAGACTTGACCAGGAGGTTTTTTAAAAAAAATTATCTATTACCCAAACATTTGTTGAGAACCTAATATCTGCCAGACATCATAATGTGTTCTAGGTACTGTAGTGTAAAATCAGCACTTTATTCTGTCATCTCTGAATCTTTAGTCCAATGTAATATGCCGATAATCAATCAGACAATCACAAAACAGTCTGGTAAATGCTGTGATGGGGTATAAAAGCCTGTTATGCCCCAAAAGAGTGGAGTCTCATCCAATCCTGGGATCCTGGGGAATGATGGGTGTCATTGCAAGCCAGGGTTATCACCAGTATGAAGGCCAGAGGGAGAGAGGTCCTGGTGAGTTGGAGGAACCAGGAGTTCTTTGTGATTGACTCTTAGAATCAAGGAAGGAGAGTGAGAAGAAGTGTGAAGAGAAATAAGCTTGAAGAGATAGATTAAGATGTTGGATAGAATCCCAAGAGTATCTTGGACTTTCTCAAATATAGAGTTTAAATCAAATTTTTGAGTTTATTTGTACTTACATTTTTGTACTCATAGTAATACCTTGGGCTTGTTAAAGGGAATGTACTTTTCTAACCCCTTTCTATGTGCCAGGTACTTTACATATCTTATTTCATTGAATTTCTTCAGGAATTTCATGAGGTAGTCATGCTTATTTTTAATAAAATGAAAACTGTGGAACAGAGAAATAAATTAACCTGTGGAAGATTAAACAGCAAGAGGCAACACTAGAATTCAAATATAACTGTCTACCTCTACTGGACTGGATGATGAAGATGAAGATGAAGATGATGAAGATGATAAAGACCAACATCATCATCATCATCATCATCATTCTAATATTCACTGAGTGCCAGGCACTGGGCTTAGCATGTTACAGTGATTTATTTACACAACAATACTAGAATAATCTTTGTTCAGTGCAGAGGGTTAGTAAATTCTGGACATAATTAAGAACCTCAATCAAACGTGCTTGTTGCTTTGATCTCAACCTCTAGTGGTACTCAGGCTTGTTCCTCTGTGTGGGCTGCCCTCCCTTTGCCCATTCCCTCTTCATCTGATTAACTTTTACACCTATTTTAAAATACAGCTCAGGTATCACCTGCTCCAGAGAGTATTCCTTGACCCCTCCCACTCCCAACCTTCATCTGATTAGATACCACTACTCTGGATTCCATTTACAGTCTGAGCATATATTCACCCTTGCATTCCACACTTGGCTTTACCTTTACCTGTATTTCTACCACTTCCACTCTCCGTGAACTCATTGAGGAGAAAGATGTGTACTATTCAGCTTTGGGTCCAGAGTACTTTTCACACTATTTTAGACATTATAACAAGCTATAACAATTTGCCGAGGGCTGAGATGGCAATCAAAAATCATGAATAGTTAAAGCAGGGCTAAAGACTATATTAAACTTGTAAAAGTTCATTTGTGGTAGAAGTGCATTCTGTGTCCAAATTAACTCATACTGTTTTGTGGAGAAACTGTTTTATTTTGTTTTTTTCCTCTCTAAACAGTTGAAGAACTATTTTTTTTCTTTATACTTGGAGAATATAAGGAATCACAAGAAGTTGTATTAAGGGACTAGTGTCATTTCATTCATATTGCCTGATGTGTACTTTTTATTTGCAAACTTCATATTTTTCTTTAAGCTGGGGAATATTGTTATTATTATTTTGTTATTGAAATTATTTACTTTCTTTGGCCTTTCATGTCATTTGTGTTCTACTGTGAATTTCATCTTGGCTTAATTTCTGAATTTGAATTTGGATGCAATCTGCAGACCTGTTCTTTTAGTCCAAACTAATGTTTACCAATTTCCTTGTTCTTTTAATATGACAAATGTGCTTTTCACCTCTTTAGTCTTTCCTGATATGAAATTATTTCCTTTTTATGACTGTAAGTCTAGTTTTAAAGATTCTAAGTCCCTTTGACTCTTGATGAGAAAATTAATTTAAGGATGTGAAAGGTTTCTCCTTTTTCTCCAAGTTATCCATTTTCAGAATCTTTTGGGCTATGACGTTTTTCCTCATGTCCCCGATTTTTCTTTGTCTCCCATCTTGCCACTGAGGTCTCTGTATTTTCCATGAATGGGGTGACAGAAAGCTTCTCTCAGAGATTGTGTGGGTCCCTGTTTGCAAATCTTAAGATCTAGTTCCTTGAGATGGGACAAATTATCGGTGATGTTGACACTTTCTTCATTCCAATCTTGTTTTTCCTTTATCTTGCAGCAAGAGCTCAACATTTTTGGCATGTGGACGTCACTCCTTGCGAAAGTCTAGTAAAAATAAAGGTTTTCTTACTTTAAGTCTTATTGGTCATTGTACTGTAATTCGGGAAGTCTCCTGCATCCTGTGTACACAGAAAGATTTCATATTTATTTTATAATAAAATAAAACAGCTCAATAAATAAATCATTAATAATTTCTAACTTTATAATTTAAAACTTATAATTTTCTTTATTACAGTTTTATGAAGAACATATGTTGTTCAAATAGTCAGGAGAAATTAATAAAAGTTATGATATCCATTTATATTATTGATAGGGCATCTGTTTTCAGATATCTAAAGAAATGGTTCGAATAATACATGTGTATCCTCAGATATCTAAAGAAATGATTCAGTAATACATGTATAACACTGTGTAAGTTTAAGGCGTACAAAGTGTTAAATTGATAGACATATATATTGCAAAATGATTACCACAATTATATCTCAGTAAAGATAGAAAAGATTCAACTGATAGAAATCATATACTTGCATTATCAGGGACATGGCCAGGGGTACAGAGAGAAACACTGTGGTCTCTTATGTCTGCTGAAGCCACCATCTCCCCCTTCTCTAGAAGCTGGCGAATCTGCCCCTGTTATTGTCCTTGCAATGGTCCATGATCGTTTCTTTCTCTGTTTAACTGCAATTCTTTCTTTATAGAAGCCAGGAGTATGTTCATGAGAGCAAGGCTGCTGACATTTTTAAACATTTTAAAGATTTCCTGAGCTGTATCATTACAATCCCTTATCACTGCCCCCTTGCCTTGGAGCAGATATGAGTGCTGCAGTTCTCTTTTCCTTCCAGACAAATTATATTCCAAGATGTCTCTTCTTCCTTTATGCAAACTGTTCCCTACCAGATCTCCTCTGTAGTCCTTGAGTTGTCTTCAGGTACATCTGAATGTAAAGTTTAGAGTTAGTGTACTATGGCTGCCAAGTTGGAACTCCGCCGGACACATGACTGTGTTTTAATTTGAGTGATGGAACTTAATGTGGACATGACTATTGTTTTGCACATTCCTGATTCTTGGAAGTCTTGAAAGGTGAGATATTGCACCAGTATCGCATTGTGACTCATAGAGGGCTCTGAGTAACTTTGGAGAAAAGTAGCACTTAGCTGTCTTGCTTCCATGCAGTGTCTTTTTGGGGCCTGCCATCCTCCATGTAAACCCTTTATCCACTAAATTCATCAGGACTCAAATAAGCTCAGTTTTGAGGAGTCTTAGCTGTAGCCTTTTATAAAAAGGGAAAAACCAGGACTGGAGGATTTGAGATTATAATTAGTGTTGACTTATAATTTCTGAAAGGGTCAATGTATGTAATATTAATATTAACAATAATACAAACACTGATACCAACATCAGCTCTCAGATATTAAATATTTATATTCTAGGCTCTTTGCTAGATTTACCTACAGTACCACATTTAATCTTTACTGCATCTTCATGAATTAGTAATAATGATCCTCACTTAACAAGAAAGGAATCTGAATGATTGGAGAGGTTAAATGGCTTGTCACAGGTAACATAATTTAAAAGTAAAAGAAACTTCTCTATTTCTCTCTAAATTCTGTTACTTTTCATCACTCTACCATTAGTGTAATGCTGGCAAATGTGTTCACAGATATGGATGAAACTGTACTCATGTCATCATTAAGTCTTTTTTCTTTTTTCTTTTTTTTTTTTAAAAGAGCTAAGGGTCTGGCTTTTTTTAAAATTTAATTTTATTTATTTATTTATGGCTGTGCTGGGTCTTCGTTTCTGTGCGAGGGCTTTCTCTAGTTGCGGCAAGCGGGGGCCACTCTTCATCGCGGTGCGCGGGCCTCTCACTATCGCGGCCTCTCTTGTTGCGGAGCACAGGCTCCAGACGCGCAGGCTCAGTAATTGTGGCTCACGGGCCCAGTTGCTCCGCGGCATGTGGGATCTTCCCAGACCAGGGCTCGAACCCGTGTCCCCTGCATTGGCAGGCAGATTCTCAACCACTGCGCCACCAGGGAAGCCCTTTTTTCTTTTTAATATATGTTTATTGGAGTATGATTGCTCTACAATGCTGTGTTAGTTTCTGCTGTTACAACAAAGTGAATCAGCTATACGTATACATATATCCCCATATCCCCTCCTTCTTGAGCCTCCCTCCCACCCTCCCTATCCCACCTCTCTAGGTCATCATAAAGCATCGAGCTGATCTCCCTGTGCTATGCAGCAGCTTCCCACTAGCTATCTATTTTACATTTGGTAGTGTATATATGTCAGTGCTACTCTCTAACTTGTCTCAGCTTCCCCTTATCATTAAGTCTTAATTCGGAGATATTTATTCATTGGCAGTGGACTCCAGCTCTGGCTATAAGTATAAAGACCCAAAAATCAGATCCCATGTATGAGGGGGAAAAAAAAACAGGTAGAAGTTTGGAAAACAGAATGCTGAACAGAAAACTGAGATAGAAGTTCGATTGAATGAATGAAGAAGTTAATTCAAGAGATGAGAAATTCTCCGGCTCAGATACTACTAAATGAGTGAATGTCCAGAACTCAACCTAACACGTGAACACTGAACTTGGAGCAATCTGTTGATGAGGCTGCATCTACAGTCACAAGTAATGCCTTTGTTAGCACAGCTCAGGAAGTGGTCTTTGGATGAGCCTGCAGAAGTCTCCACTTTTTCATGTATCTCTTCCCTCTCAGGTCTACAAAGCAGCCTAATGAAGAACCTTAAGAGTCTAGAAGGCCAGCTCACCTCTCAAAGGTCTGCAGAGTCAGTTCATACCCACTACAGCTCATTGTCTTTATTAGCTCTTTGCCTTTGATCCAGAGGAAGACGCCTTCTTTCAGTTTCACCAGGACAGATTTAGTTCTGAAGACTCTCACATCTCTTGGCTTCAACAGTGGAAGAAACACTTTCTGGAATGTCTTATTCTTCCTTTCACAGAGGAAACCAGACCAAATGGAATAAAGTGAAAACCAGCACAATAGAACAAACTTTTCTCATATCGGGGGATAGGGCTGGCTCAGAAAACTTCCGGTTATAATCTTAATTGAGAATTCTTTCAGTTAGGCGGAATGTAGATGAGTCTTTAGACCACTCCTGGGTGACCCCCAAGGGGAAGACTAAGTCCAAAGGATACAAATTTCTGGGGTACCAACATTGTTCAAACTTTACAGCAGTCAGAGCCATCCAGAGATGGAATGATCTACATCAGAAGGGGATCCATACAGCAAGAAGGGACATGCTGTAGTCATGATCTAACTGAGGCCAGTTAAGCATTTGGTGGGTGTGTTGGAGATGGGGCTCCAATACCATGTGGGAGATTGTATTAGAGTTTTTACAGTTTCTGTATCAGTTAGCTATTGCTGTATAACAAACTATTTCAAAACTCAATGGCTTGTTCTGTTTCATAAATAAGTTCCTTTGTATCATTTTTTTTAGATTCCGCATATATCATATGATATTTGTCTTTGTCTGACTTACTTCACTTAGTATGATGATCTCCAGGTCCATCCATGTTGCTGCAAATGGCTACTGTATAGCACGGGGAATCCTGCTCAATATTCTGTAATAATCTAAATGGGAAAAGAATTTGAAAAAGAATAGGTACATGTATATGTATAACTGAATCACTTTGCTATACACCTGAAACTAACACAACATTGTTAATCAACTATGCTCCAATATAAAATTTAAAAAATTTAAAAATTCAGGGGAAAACTCAATGGGTTAAAGCAATAGGTATATATTATTGCTCATGTTGTCTATGGGACAGCTGGATGATTCCTTTAGTCTTGGTTGGGGTCCCTCCTGTGTCTGCAGTCAGCTGATCTGGGTGCAGGTGGCTTTGCTGATCTAGGCTGGGCATTTCCATATATTTGGGAATGGCTGGTTATAGTCTGGCTGAGGATGGCATTGGCTGGGATGAATGGGTGCTAGTCTATGAGGTCTTTCACACTCCAGCAGCCTAGCTTGCACTTGTTCATAGGCAACAATAAGGATCCAAGCGAACAGGAAACTCACAGCTTCTTGAGACCTATTCTTGAAACTGACATTTTTACTGCATCTCATTGACCAAAGTAAGTCACAAGGCCAGTCAAGATTCAAGGGATGGGGAAATAGACTCTGCCTCTTCAATAAGAGGAACTACAAACTCTTACTGCCAAGGGTTTGGATACTGGAAGAGTGAAAAACGTTGGTCACTTTTTTGTAACTGACCACATTCCTTCCATCCCACAGAGCCTGTGATTCCAGGAGGCTGTGAGCCTGTCTTAGTCATTTAAAAGAGCATGCTGTGACTTTTATTTATTTTTCTATTTAAATATAATCTGTTTTATACCTAAAGGATTTATGTTCCTTATACTGATAACCTGCAGGGATTAGTTATGGTTCCTTGAGTAATTTATAAACATAGCTAGAATTTTGTCCTGTCTTTTACAGAATTCTTAAGGCAACAGCCGAAACAACAACAGCAATTACCATGACCACAACAGCAGCTCAGTGACATTAATATTTTCATCTTTATATTCAGCGCTTATAACAACATGACTCTATGTGATCTGTACAACTAACTTTCGAGGCAGGCGGGGTGTCCATTTAACAGAGGGGAAACTGGGGCTCAAAGAGCTTAAAGAACTTGCCCGAGGTCACCCAATTAATGTCCCCAAGGTCAATGTCTTAGACTCTTTTTCCTATTTCTTAGGTCTTTTCCTGGGAAGATGTAGCTTTTAAACAGAAACATTTCCTCCCTCACACCATTAGGAGACCATTTTTAAGTACTAAGTATATAAGGTTGTTCTTTACATCCTGGAGCTCATTTCGTCTCTACAACATATATATTCATGGGCAGTAAGAAGATGGGGTTCTTACAAATTAGATCATAGTATTAGTCCTCTATTCTGCCTTCCTTGCCTTACATGTTCTATTTGACACATCTCACTAATACCATGTCTTCAGCAAGTACCCAGTCTGGGCCTTATACAATTCTAGACCATAAGATAACATGTCATAATAACACCATGGAATAGATGTTGTAATATTATGAAACATATGGCTGAGAGGTGTTAAATGACTTATAAGGTGACACAGTTCATCTGGACCTAAGTTTGACTCCAAATCCCATACTTTTCTCCTGCATAGAAACCTTTCTTAGTATCCTATTTCCTGGAGAGATAATAAAATCCTGCATCTTGATGGCATTTCAATATTTCTGTCACATATTTATAACTTTGTTCATTTGCTCATTACAAGTCTGGCAACAGCTGACAGCCAGTGTAATAATCTCTCTTTCTACATTTAGGGATACTGGAGAGCAGATTGGACAATTAACTTGCTCAAAGTCACATAGCTTTTGAATGACGGAGATGGGACTTAAAATCAGATCTGTCTTAAATTCTGAGACGCCTTCTCCTTTAAATATCTTTCAAAGTCATCAGATGGCAGGATCTCTGCCTTCTCTCTACTTGTTCACTTTAAATTTCTAGTCCCCATTTCCTTATTTTTTATTGGCAGAAAAAAGCACTGTTGTACTTTCTAGTTTGATGATACGTATCTCTTCTGTATACTCGACTTTAAGTAAGTCCTTTCTCATTAGTCCAGAGGGCATCTTCAATGCAATAATATGTGTGCTTCTCCACCTTCCTGGAAGAAGACCAGCGAGAGTCATTAAAACCTGTTCCCCTAGGAAGCATTGCCCGGTGGAAAGGAAATTAAGAAAATATTAATGAGTTTGTGTTAGATATTTACTTTACTCCCTCAAGGGTCTTATTGATGGAGCATAATGCCCAGTATGGTAGATAAATGAGAAACAAAATATAAATTTCCATGGGCAAGTATTTGATAAATATGAAATGAGATTGGATAATTTCTCCACTTATAAAGGCTTCGTACACATAGGCATGTCTGGAGAGAGAATGGTGTGTGTGGGGGACACTAGCCCTAGAGACTTCTAAACCTGTATACTAAAATAGGTACGTGGATGAAAGCTGTACACCTGCCTCATCCTTCTAATCACAGGTGCAAAATGAAGGCATCTAGGAAAATGCTCAGAATTTCCTGAATCAAAGTGGTCCTCAATCTTTTGCACCCGTAAACCTTTGGTACTCACGTTGCTGGGTCCTACCCCAGAATTTCTCATTCAAAAGATCTGGTATGGGGCTAAAATTTTACCTCTTTAACTTTCTAACAAGTTTCCAGGTAATATTGGTGCCGCTGATCCAGAGGCCACACTTTGAGAACCGTTGCTCTAGAAGGAAGACCTGTTATGGAACTAGGAATACTAATACTAATATGAATATTAATACTAATACTAATACTAATAACAGCAGGTGATGTTTATCAAGCTCTTGTCATGTGTCAGGTGCTGTTCTCGAGCACTGTATGAAATACTTCATTTAATCCTCCCAACAATCTATGAATAGAGAGACTAAGTTCATCTCCTGTTTGCAGATGAGTTTAAATTACGTGCCCAGGGTCACACAGTTACTAAGTGTAGGAGCTGGGATTTGAACCCAAGCAGAGTGACCCTAGAGACCTGAACGCTATGCTTAGGTTCTCTGAGCTTCAATTACTCCATCTGTAAAATGGAACTCAGACTCTTGGGTGAACTCACAGGAAATACTAGTGTCTTCTTCATTTCCCTTTCACCTCCAGTTTTACCATTTACCGATACTGACTTTCGGTAAGTCATTTAGAATTTTTGAATTTTTGGACTTTAACCCTTTAGCTGTGCTTTAAATGAACTCACATTATCTGTAAAGTAGAAGAATCGTACCTGTTTCAAGGCTCCTGATTTATCTGAAATCCCTCTAGATGAGAGCTTTGAAATGCAAACACAAATAAAGAGCATTGTTGAGGAGACTTCCTTATCATCTTTGCTATCATTGATTCCTCCTTGTGATTTTCACAAATGTCCTGAAAGGTATCTGAGAACACACTTCTAATTGATAAAGTTATAGAACTCAATTTCTGTAACAACCTCTGTGATTTGCATAATAGGTTTCTTTGGAATCTTGACAAAGAATGTGGACCAAAGTGTTCTCCTGCAAAGGTAGGAACAAAATCGTGCCATTTAGTGGATGGTTACTATTTGCAGGCTCTCTGCTAAGAACCTGTCTTCTCATTTAAACTTTACTATAACTCTATAAGATTTGATGTTATTTTTGTACTCATTTTTCAAATAAGTAAATTGAGGTTTACAGACGTTGAATAACTAGTCAAGATCCATTAGTAGATGTATGGTTGAGTCAGAAATAACCAGGCTGGCCTCCTAAGCTTGGTTTTGTAAGCAGCACTCTCTGAGTTACTTTTTCTCAATTTGCACAAATCAAAGTCAGATAAAACTTCTTTTCTGTCTTTTATTCACTTAAAATGTTCTCATATCTTTCGTACTTTCTACACTTTGTTTATATCGGGGCTGTGTGTGGCAAACCAGGGAGAGATGAGTCTTACTCTTTTGTTTATAGATTTTATTTATTTATTTAATTTATTTATTTTTGGCTGCTTTGGGTCTTCCCTGCGGTGCGCAGGCTTCTCGTTGTCGTGGCTTCTCTTGTTGCGGAGCACGGGCTCTAGGCGTGTGGGCTTCAGTAGCTGTGGCACGCGGGCTTCAGTAGTTGTGGTGCAAGGGCTTAGTTGCTCCACGGCACGTGGGATATTCCCGGACCAGGACTAGACCCCGTGTCCCCTGCAATTCTTAACCACTGCGCCACCAGGGAAGCCCTGAGTCTTAGTCTTTAATAGCAGGGAACTTCTTAACTGATTTGTCATTCTGGGCACTGCAACCAATTCTACAATAAGGTCACATTTTATTCCGTTCACATATCTGTCTACAATGCCTCAAGGATTTCTTCAACCCTGAATTTTTTAAAGACTAACTAAGGGGCTTCCCTGGTGGCGCAGTGGTTGAGAATCTGCCTGCCGATGCAGAGGACACGGGTTCGAGCCCTGGTCTGGGAAGATCCCACATGCCGCGGAGCAACTGGGCCCGTGAGCCACAATTACTGAGCCTGTGCTCCGCAACAGGAGAGGCCGCGATAGTGAGAGGCCCGTGCACCGCGATGAAGAGTGGCCCCCGCTTGCCACAACTAGAGAAAGCCCTCGCACAGAAACGAAGACCCAACACAGCCATAAATAAATAAAAAATAAATAAATACACTTAAAGACTAACTAAGACTTTGTCATCCACGTTCTGGGATGAAGGCTCGATATATCTTTCTACTCAGTTCATGTAAGCAAATAAATATGCCCCACATCCTAAAGTACCATAAGAGGATCTGATGTAAATGTAAGAGTAACTTCTCCTTGTGGAATTAGCAGAAACCCTGAGGCAGGGGAATGATCTCTCAGGACAGTCATTTCCACACCTTCCAGCTGTGCGGAGTCAGCTCTTTGTGTTTCATGCTCTCTCTGCCCTTGCTGGTCTATTCTGGAATGTCACTGTTTCAGGATACACTTAGCCTTCTTCTCCACCTGCCCACTTAGGCAGTGCTCACCTTTAATTGGCTTTGTCATTGGAGTGTTACCTCCTCCAGTAACTCTAGTAAATGCCTGTCTCCTGGGTTGCACCTTAACTGGGATGCTTCTTGCACTCTACATAGAATTCTTGCTAGACCTGTCCCTCTGTAATCTTAGCATTTGACCCCTTCTTTCTATCTACTGCTTTCTCTCCTGTGGAGTGTGTGAAGGGAGAGAGTGTAACGAGAAGCAGGCAACATAACCCCCAAATTTGGACCCAGATTCTTTCTTTGGGAATTAAAAATGGATTTAATGCAATTTAACAAATGTTAAATTTTTTGCCGAATGAATGATAACACAAGCAAGATATATAAAAATTTATGCAATGTAGCTAAAGCAGTGGTTAAGAGAAAACTTTTAACTTTAAATGCTTATATTCAAATAGTAGAAAGGTTTAAAAGTCAATGAATTTTTCTTAACTGTATCAATGTCAATATCCTGGTTATAATATTGTGCTGTAAAATTTTAAGATGGGGGAAAGTGGATAAAAGTTACAAGGGATTCTTCTGTACTATTTCTTAGAATTGCATATGAATGATCCCCAAATAAAAAGTTTAATTTTAAAAAGGCAAAGGGTAGGATTTGGCAAGCTATGGACCGTGGGCCAAACCCTTCCACTTTGTAAACAATTCACAAGCTAACAATGTTTTTAATATTTCTCAAGAGTTGTTTACAAAACAAGAATAGACAGAGACCATATGTGGCTCTCAAAGCCTAATGTGTTTACTAACTGGTCTTTCAGGAAAACACTTGCCAACCTTTGATCTAGGCAGTTTCTGTTCCATTCTGGAAGTGTAAACTTCCTTCAGCCCATCCCTCCACTAATTAAAGATAAAACCTCTGGACAAAAAAACAAGAACAGTTACTTTATGACTCTTAAAAGTAAACAAAAGTGGGCCAAAAATGGAGGAGAGTAGAAACTTACAGAAGTGACCCATATTGGGATGTGTTTTCCAGTGTATTTTTGTTTATTTTTGTCTTTGCTGAAAGAGTGAGTCCCTGTTATAAGTTGTATGGCAGTGTTAGCTAAAACTCAGGTAAAAACCCTTACCTGATAAGGTAAGACTTACCTGATGAGGTGCAGACTTTCTTCCTAGTGAAAAAAGAGACTGTGTAGGCCAGAAGGTGAGGTGAAAGGATCACAAGGAGAAAACAGGAAAGGAAATCACTGTTTTCCCCAACGTTTAGAAGATTTTTAATAGTAGTTTTTTCTTGAATAAGTGCTTCTCGATTTGATTTCACTTTTGGTCAATTTCCAGAGTCCTGACATAGTTGTTTTGGTCAATTTTGTACACTTTTACTGTTCATTTTTGGAGATAAGATTTGCTAATAAGCCCTTGACCCAGCCATTCCAGAAGTAACATTAACATTTAACCGTAGAAAGAAAAAAATCTTTTTGGGGAGGAATTAAAGTACAGATACCCTTACTTGCTACCCAGAATGAAGAGAAGGTACTAAAGATAGCATTAATGCATTATTATGTTGGATTGTTTGGGAAAGAGAAAAAACATTAGACAATTTGAATCAAGGACATAGGACATGATTTTAGGGTCTGAGCAATGAAAGTAATTAACATAAAGGAAATGCATCAGTGAATTTCAGCACATTGATTTTAGTGATTCCCCTGAGTTCTTTCAGATCTGTTGATTGTTTTTGTGCATCAACAGTTCCTGATTAAAAAGGGATAAATGATTCAAATGGAAATTGCACATTTAAAAACTATGTATATTGCTTTTGTCTATTTTCATCATATTTATCTCTAGCTCTTTGGTCATAAATGGTGGAAATGTAACAATGAAATTGTGTGCAGTGAAAAATTATGCTCAGAATGAATTGCTTATGAAGCAGGAATTTAAGAGGGCAAATGAAAGGAGCTGTGGTTCTTTAGTCTTGAATGGTGACTGTGGGGAAAGGATTTATAGTTGGAGAGATCCACTTACTGTTTCATTCATGCAACAAATATTTATTAAGCTCTTACCAAGAGCCATGTACGGCTGGGGATAGAGTGGAGGAAAAAAAAAGATAGAACTCTCTGCCTTCCTGGATTTGATATTTTAGTAGGACGAGGCGGTAAGTTATATCGCATGCTAGAGGGTATCAGTTTTATGGTCAAGCACTAAATAGGATGTGGGAAAGGGAGACCGGTGAGGAGTGCTGCAATTTTCAATAGAGTGGACATGGTAGACCTCACCAAGTGATAATGTTTGAGCAAAGACTTGAAGAGAAGAGAAAGCATGCCAGGTGAGCATCAAGGGTAAGGACCTTCCAGGCAAAAGGGAAGGCCAGTGCAAAGGGGAAGGTGATTGGGCACATTCAGTATCAATAAGGTAAGTGTGGCAGGAGTGGAAAGAACAAGGGAAAGAGTAGAGGAATAATAGGAGGCCAGATAGGACTTTGTAGCCTATCTCAAGGACTTTGGTTTTTACCATATATGAAATGGGGAGCTATTGGACAGAGAATTAACTAGGTCTATTATAGATTCAGAAAGCTCATTAAGAAATCTCTGTGTTAGGAAAAAGTGAAGGACTTTGACCAGACTGAGTAATGAGTTGATATCATTGTATGCCATTCTGTTCATTTTTTGTTCACTCAGATTTTATCCCTGAGAGTAAATTCATGGGATCAAGTCCCAGCTTGTGAGCACGACATTCAAGGCTCATTTCAACATAGCCCCTCCCACTGCTTCCCAGCCTAATCGTATCTGCTGCTACTCCCTCCACTGCATCTCACCCCCCTATATTCCAGAGGCATGATGGATGTTGGACAAGTAAATAGTGCATTTTGAGTATGCTCTTCTGTCTACCTAGAGTGCCTCATCTGTTTCTGGAATTTCTATTTCTTCTGGTTAGCATAACACATTACATTTAATTGCAATTATTCATATTTCTGTATGTCTCTGCACCTAGCAACAACAGTCAGTACACAAGAAACACTCTATATGAGTGCATTATATTGGATACAGTAGGAACAAATCTAACTACTTGATTCAAGTTAAGGAGATATTTACATTTATGCTAAGACTAATTTCAAAAAGAAATAAGGCAGATAATAAGCAAAAATTTATATTTCAAAGGAATCAGAGTAGTGATAAACCTTGAGAAACTTTATTGAGAGTTCAATGAGGTACTAGGGAAGGAATGGGTATTGCAAAAACCTAGGCAAGCATATCTTTCCTTCAATATGCTTATTATTACTTGAAATTATATTATATATTTATTTGTATTTTTTATCACTCACCGGACGGAGCCTCTATTAGAGAGGAGACTTTGTCTTTGGCACTGCCATGCTTGCATTTCCTAAAGTAATATTCAGATATTTGATGTATTTGTTAAATGAATGAACGATCACTTTACGTGAGCACTAAGCTTTGATATGAACACCATTATCATAGTGCAGAATTCTTTTTTTTTTTCTGATAAAAGGACTTCTATCAGATTTTTCCAGAAGGATGAAATTTGACTTGTCATTAAACCCTTGGAGGAATTTATCTCACTTAATTTCACAAAGTCTTACCTAGGGACCATTGGTGAAGATAACAATGTCTTTAGGAACTGATATATGAAATTTCAGGTGTTCTTCAGGTAATTATTTCTTAATTGATCCAATATTAAATGTCAGTATGAAGGTTATTAATATAAATTATATTACCTTTTCATTCTACATAATAGTATTAACTTTTAATTAACATTAACTTTTAATTCTACAGAAAACTCAAGTAATATAGCTCTTAAGTAGGTTTCTGGTGATATAAATTGGAGAAAAAATAGAATCTAGAGCCATGTGTTAATGGGAAAGACATTAAGTCTTTATTTTCTGTCTTTGGAAGGATAAATAGCAGCCCAATACGAGTCACTGGTGTCCTTCCCTCATTCGATAATGTTTGATAATTATTTTTAGACTAGGGAGCCAGTTTCTTAGGTAACAGTTAATTTTCTGGGCCCATATACCCATTTTACTTGTACTTTTGCTACTGACCTTTGAGGCTTTAACCCAAGGTGATACAAGACTTTATTATGTAATATATACACATATGTACAGATATACACACACATATGTGTGTGTGTATGTGTATACAATTGTCTTTTTCTTTATTGGTCCTCAGATGATCTTTTGACCTGGAGATGTATCTTCATTCAGGAGAAGGTAGTTCTGTTGATTCTGCCACTGGAGTAGAATTTTATTGTTTTTGCTCATCAAAATATTGTACTTTTGAGAACGAGACTCTGATTTTACATTGTGAGAACCACTGCTTTCTGGGTCCACATTCATAAGGTGAATAAAGCTGACTCCACCTCCCCCCTGCTCTGACCCCCGGGTTCCAGGTGCGTAGGCTATGCTTGCTGTCAGTGCATTCAATGGCCCCATCCACACAGATAGGTTCCGGGGGTAAAGAAGTGATCCCAGGCAGGGCATTTACTGTCTCCAAGAATCAGTTTTCTGACTTTTGTCCGCATGCTCAGGGAAGTGAATGGTCTCTTCTGCTGGATCAGATGCTGCATTGATAGTAACCTAAAGCCACTGCAATCACCATGCAGAACCCATTAATGTGTTCCACCCACAGGGACCAGAGCAAAATAGTGGAGCTTTGTGACATCATTTGGGCCCTGAATCATGACTCATTTAAAGCTAGATCGACTCCTGGACATTGTATCTTACATGAACATCCACTCCCCTTCTTACTTAGTTTGAGTCAGGTTTTCTACTCCTAGCTACTGAAAGAGTCCTAACTCTTCATTAGTCATGTAACCACTAACCAGCTTCACTGCTGGAGGCCCATATCCCTTCTCAGTTTTTCCCTCCACTTAATGAGAATATTAATTCTCATCCAAAAGTGCTAAATGTTGTAGAAAGGTATTTGAATAGACTATCAACTGATATGTAAATTAAGGGTGATGCCTAATGCTTCTGGCCAACATGCATTCTTTTGAATATTTAATTTTGATGATGGTTTGTGTGCTAGTCTTTTTTGTCTGAAATACTATCTATAAAAACTATCATGTACTGTTTTCAATTACATGCCAGAAACTTCTAAGGTTAAGGATACACAAACAAAAGACATGGTCACCTTCATCAGCTTTCTCTCTTCTATGGGCAATTTGAGGGGAGGGGGCAGAAATGACTATTATATCAGGGAGACAGTGTTGACTGTCCCATAATAAGTTCGTATAACTGGAGGATATATGTAGGAGGAAGCAATTGCTTCTGATTTTGTTGTAGGATAGAATAAAAATACAGAAATATCCATCAGGGGAGCAAAATTACCTTTTTTGAAAAAAAAGTTTATGTGTCATGTACTCATCATTTCTTGTCTTATTTACTGTCTCATTTAATTATAACAAGTATATGAGCTCCCTATTTTATAGGTAGAGAATTGAGGCTATCAGAGTTTGACTGATGTTATATAGTTAATTTGTGACCGAATCAGGATTCAAACCCATGTCTAAGCTGAGAATTTATGTTCTTTATGACTTTTGCCTTGAAGGCTAAGAAGGAGGTGGGAATTCAGAGGAGGAGAAAAGGGCAGTCTAAGGAAAATGACCATGAGCAGTCCTTGCACTCTGGGGGGTCCTTCATCTGCACCGGTGCAGATTTGGCAGCTTCTGTACCAACAAGACCCAGCCCTGGGTGTTAGGTGAATTTCAGGCCAGGTGACAGTGTGATACGAATGATTCTATCACTTACTGAAGATTTACAATACAGGCACGTTTGTAATTTACAGGATGCTTAGAGCTCCAGTGAAGTGTGTGAGCAATGCAGATGCTCTGAGGAGACCGGAGTGGAAAACTGCACATCCCTTCTGTTTTATCTTGAGATTACTATCTGGATTGCCATTTAAATGCGCATGCAACCTAAAATGCAGAATTTATACCTGAAGACCTCTAATCTGATTTTTATAACTGAAGCTTACTTTTTTCATAGCTAATAGACAAAAAAAAAGATAGCCGGTTTTAGAAATGCAGCTGTCATATAAAAGCCAACATTAGAGTTGCATACCCGTTAATTGTCATCTATTTCCTCAATATAATCGGTTTATGGCGGACTTCCCAGGTCCTTTACATTATTTTGAAGGGTATGGTTTTAGGAACAAGATTTATGTCACTGTAGAGTTAGGATTAACACACATGAAGAGAAGTGAGCTAACAATTTAAGATCCATTATATGTCAAGCACTGTGTTGAGTTTGCAAACATTATATCAGTAGATTCTCCCAACAATCCTGAGATAATATTTTTAGCCTATCTCACCGACAAGGCCCAGAGGGATAAGTAATCCATGTAAAATGACAATTTATAAAGAAAAGCTAGCATATTTTGAGAGCTTAATAGGCGCCAGGTGCTCTGCTAAGTGCTTACAGGGTCTCGTTACAGGGTCTGGTGTAACCCTCAGTACATTGATAGAATCCCCTCCTTGTAGATAAGAACCGAGGCTCTGAAGTCAAGGACTGCCCAAGATGACACAGGGAGAAAGTGGCAAAGCCACCACGGAGGACTCCACAGTGTCTGGGAGGCTGCCCAACACTATTTGTCCCAACACTTCCACTTTCTAATAAATATTTCGCCAGCCCCCCTTGCAAAACCATGAAACAACATTCACAGGTAATACGACCTAGTGACAAATGATTTCAAGAAAGCCAACAGAAATATCTGAATGTCATACATAAAATAAATAAAATTAGTTCATAATAAATAAAATCTATCATTCAATAAATAAAATACATTACTGTATTATAAATATTTTATGTAAACTATTATTTATGATATATAGATTTTATTTATATATAATTACTAACACATGAACACCCTAGAAGACTTAACAAATTGTGAGATGTTGCCAGTATCATAGACCCACCAGCAATGTGAGAGCTACAAATATAGGCTGATCCAAGTGTGTTATAACAACTCAAATATCACAATGTTATTACTGTTGACTATTTTCTCAATGGATAACAGTCTTGGTAACATGCTAAAAATAACAAAGATCTTTTCTACTTTACATGGTAGATGCATCCCTGGACAATTTATTTTAAAACCGTGCAAAGCATACCATGTGTATGTGTATAATCGTAATAAGCAACTTCTTAATGACTATACAGCAGGACCTTTGAAAATCATATGGGATGTAAAATAATTCTTTGCATGAGGGACTGTCCCTGACAACACAGAGCATGTAGCATCCCCAGCCCTTGATATTGATCACTATGCCCAACTCTTGGGACAAACAAAAATACACCCTATAAAATTTTAAAATACACTAGGAGACTTGTACTTCTGTCCTTGAGAACTGCTGCCATCAAGTTCTCAAGCATTGCATCTGCATCCCCTACGAATGTACAGTCATAGCAGCTGAGAGTTGGAAGGGGTCTAAGAGTAGGCAGACAGCTCCTAAATGGAGCCAGTATTTCCCAACAATCAGCCATTTCTGCATCACCTGAAGGATGTTTGTTATATATACAAAATACTATTATTTAATATTTTTCTTTTAACAGACACTTCTACTAGAAAGATTCCACTTGAAAAAAATACCAATTGCCATCTTAAATGGAAAATAAGAATCACTTACGATAAATGAAATGCAAACGTAACAGTAACAATGAATAAACCAAACACAAAGCATCAAACAAATGACGATGTCATTAAATTCTCGCTAGATTCAGTTACCATCCAGAGTCTCAGCCGGATGTCTATTATCTTTTGGCTAATCACCAGATTAAGCCTAAATTTATCTCCTCAGAACTTTAGCCCTCCTGTTCTTGGTCTGGTTTCCAGAAGAACAGAGGAAGAATCTATTCCCTTTACTTCATGATAACTCAGCTGCCATTATTCTCCTCTCTCCAAGATAAACAAGGTTATTTCTTTTTTCTTACAGAGAAAATACTTTTTTTCCTGACTATATTACCCCCTTACATCAGGATTTATTCTTTTTTAATAAGGAAAAAATATTGTGAAGTATCTGTTACTTGGTACTAATATAGAATTTAAAATATATTGTTTTCTAATGTTTTATAAATACAATATGCCAAGGTATACCTCAACACTCCCATTTTACAGATAAGAAAAGGTATAGTGCATTTGCATTTAACTAATTTGCCCCAAATCTCACAGCTGGTTAGTGGCAAAGCCAGGATTCCAGCTCAGAGCTAATTACACAGCTTGGAGAACTCATACAATTTCTTGTGTTAATCGGCCATGGAATTAAAAACCAGAGTAAGATGGAGTTGTCTAATGATACAGAAATAAGGATTTAAGCTGATTTAAACTTGTAACTACCTAAATAGAGATAGCTTTAACCTAGTGGTGCATTAATATAAAATCTAAAGGGTTTTATTTTAAGCCGCCTCCCAATACTTAAGAGGGTAACTGAGAAGACCTACATTAACCCATCGTGAAAGCTCTATTGTTTCCCAGTTCCTCTAAAATGTTCTACAAGTGCTGCTTCAAAAGCGAGCTGAAGTCTAGAAGTGAATAAAAACAAATGTTAGCTGCTCTGGAAGGTGGTGTGATCACTAGACAATACACCATAATGGTGGCTGGATCCTCCTGGGGGCTGCGCAAGGCACGAGACGGTTAAATTATGTGTCAACTGGGCCACGAGATGCTCATATATATGATTAAACATTATTTCTCAGTGTGTCTGTAGTATGTGTCTGGAAGAGGTTAACATTTGAGTTGGAGGACTGCAGAAAGCAGATGGCCCTCTCCCATCTGGATGGGCATGATCCAATCCATTGAGGGCCTGAATCGAACAAAAAGGTGGAGGAAGGCTGGATTTGCTCCCTCTGTGCCTGACTGCAGAGCTGGGGCATCCGTCTCCTCCTGCTCGCCAGGCTCCTGATTCTCAGGCCATCAGACTCCATCTAGAATCTACACCGTCAACTCTCCAGCTCTCATCACTGGCTTTCCTGGGTCTCCAGCTTCAGACAGCAGATCATGAGACTTCTCAGTCTCATAATCATGTAAGCCAATAGCTTATAATAAATAAATATCTATACTATCCATATCTATATCCCAGATATAGATACCTGTATCAATATCCATATCTGTATCTATATCTGTATCCATATCTGTATCTTTATCCATATCTGTATCTGTATCTGTATCATCTATCTCTTCCCAGTGGCTCTGTTTTTCTGGAGACCCCTGGCTAATACAAGGCAGATGTTAAAATCATAGAACACAGGATGTACAGGTGCATTAACGTCTTTCATTCTCTCCTGTCATTCTCTACTTCACATGCCAGTCACCCTGAAATTAAGATGTGCTTTTCCCCTCTTACCCTAACCAGGTCCCACACACTACCTTGGAACACTTTTACTTCAAATTTCCATTTTTCTTTTCAAACCTCTGACCCTGCAAACGTTCCCTTCTCAATCTTAGTATATCACCTTGCCTCTTATTCCCTGAGAAAATATGAGTCACGGCACATACATTTTACCTGGATCTGTATCTATACTTTCCTCGTTCCCTTCTGTCATGACAGACAGTTGGTTCTTCACTATCTAAAGCTAATCTGCTCCATACCTTGTGGATTTTAGCCCCTTCTTAGGGACCTTGCTTCAGTGATTTGACCCCACTATACATATACATATATATATATGTATATATATATACATATATGTATATATATGTACATATATATGTGTATATATATATATTCTTTTTCAGATTCTTTTCCATCATAAGTTGTTACAAGATATTGAATATAGTTCCATATGCTACACAGTAGGTCTTTTTTGTTTATCTATTTTATATATAGTAGTATGTATCTGTTAATCTCAAACTCCTGATTTATCCCTCCCCCTCCCCCCTTTCCCCTTTGGTAACCATAAATTTGTTTTCTATGTCTGTGAGTCTGTTTCTGTTTTGTAAATAAGTTCATTTGTATCATTTTTTTTAGATTCCACATATAAGTGATATCATATATTTGTGTTTCTCTGTCCGACTTATTTCCTTTAGTATGATAATCTCTAGGTCCATCCATGTTTCTGCAAATGGCATTATTTCATTCTTTTTTATGGCTGAGTAATATCCCTATGATCCTTGCTTATCCTCAACTTCTTCACCTCTGCTAGTCCCTTCCCATCGTCATTTATACATGCCAAGTTTCCTCTTCTCTCTGCATTCTCTGTCCTCTCTCTGGGTTACTCCATCAGTCACATGGCTTTAATGACCATCTATTTACTAATTACACCTAAGTATTTATATCAAGGCCAGACCCTTCTTAACTCCAGACCCATCCATAGAACTGCTTTTAGGTGCACATCCCTAATTGGGTGTCCACAAGGCATCCCATCCATCTTCCTCATCTCAGTGTTGTTCATTCTGACATGGCCATCAGCCATTGCCCAAAGCGGAACCTAGACTAGGGCAGTCTCAACTGCTTCCCCTTCCTCTGCTCTGCCAACTGCAGATGGTCAGTTATCAAGCTGCAGAGACTCCTAACCTCTCACTCCCTGTCTTGACCTCTCCACCACCATGATCTTGGTTCCAGTAGAGAAAACTAATTTGAGAATATTATTGTCTGCCTTTAACCTGCAAGATAAAATGCTGATTAGTGAGCATGACACTTAAGTCCTCTCACTCTCACCTACATCTCTCTCTATCCTGTTCCGCTTTTCCTCACGATAACAGAATCTCCATTCTTCTTCCTGGCAAAAGCCTCTCATCTTCTCAGGAGACTTACACTGTTGATCAACCCTTCTCTCTCTTCATTCAATATGTACTTCCCTACCAGATACAATGCATAGGTTTTCAAAAATGCACAAATTTTCCCACTACAAGAAATAAATACATCATTAAAGAAGTAACACAGATTGTCCTCTGTACTCTATGCTTCAGGAACACTTATATGTTTTTTGTATCTCAAATGTGTCATCATCTTTACCATTCTTCTGCATCTTTGTTCGTGCCCCTGCCTATAAATTCTGTCCTCTGCCCCTATACCGTTTCTCTTCACCTATGGATAGTGCCCATAGGAAAGAAAAAGGAAGTCAGTGGAACTATGAAAATTTGAAAGAAAAGACAAGGCACAAATATCCAGAGCTTATAACAGTGAAGAAATGAAATAAAGTGCAATTATTGTGAAAGAATTGATTTGCATTGCTGTGCAACAGTCATTCAGGAACCCTATGTGTCTATGTTCAGGCTACGTATCTGGGTGACATATATGTGCTCTAGCACATTTTGTGTCTCTCTAGCACCTTTTTAATATTTAGATATTAAAATGTTAAATATTTATATTTAAGTATAAATAATAAAATTATTAATAGTTTATTGAATTAACAATTAATATTTAATAGTGGTGATAATGCTAATGATAATAATAACAACACCATTTATTAAGTGCTTACTATTTGTCAAACACTTTGCTTAGTGATTTGTGCCTCATTTAATCCTCAAAACACCCAAGGAAATGGACTAGTATTATCATTCTTATGAATGTTCAATGACTTGCCTAAGGTCACCTAGCTAATAAATAAAAAAACAGGATTCAACTGAATGAAGTCGGACTCCAAAACCTGCACTCATAATAAATATATTGTACTGCAGTTTCTAAAAGACGAGATGGAAACAAAAGGGAAAACATTTAAATATATATATATATAAAATATGCAACATATTATATATAATTTATAACCTATAATGCATAACACGTAGCATTTTATAGTTTTGGTATTATATATTTGTATATAATATAAATATTATATGTATATCAGTTAATAATATTGAGTGCTAACCAATATTTATTAAGCGTTTACCGTAAGTACTATGCTAAGCATTTAATATATGTTATTTAATTTTGACACGTTAGGTGTCATTATACTATTATTATACATGATGAAACATAGACTGAGCTAAATTGAATAGGCTTTTGTTTGTTCATTTGTTTGTTTTTAACCTCTTTAGTGGCGTATAATTGCTTTACAATGGTGCGTTAGTTTCTGCTTTATAACAGAGTGAATCAGCTATACATATACACACATTCCCATATCTCCTCCCTCTTGCGTTTCACTCCTTCCCACCCTCCCTATCCCACCCCTCTAGGTGGTCACAAAGCACCTGTCTGAGAGCTTTTGGGCATGGCAGAGCTGGTATTTAAAGCCTGGGGTATTATCAAAGACAATGATTAACCACAATGTAATATAGAATATTTCATCCATTACTATGCTATGAGTCAAAATCCCAGAGAAGAGATTTTATGTACCAAGTAGAGCGATGCAGGTGATCCAGTTCATAGTGTTCCTTAAGGTTGAACTGAATTTTTAGGTAGAGGACGTGGTATGGACTTGGCTTTGATGTGATGGTGGAACGTCCCCCACGATGCTCTAGGCTGGCCCCCGAAAGCCTCGAAGAAGATGGACCAACATAGGTGATAGTATCATGCAGTGGCTAAGAACTTGGGCTTTGGAACCAGAGCTGAAGCTGAATCTTAGCAGAGTCACAACTACACGACCTGGGACAAGTTGCTTTACCCCTGTGGGTGCCAGTTTTTTTTCATTCTTAAAACAGAGATAACAACACCCACATTGCAAGATTGTTTTGTAGATTGATTACAATAATGCTGAGAAATATTCAGCTACGATCTGGAATGTATTAAGTGCTTAATGAGAATTAGTATTGCATCACAATGTAGCATAAAATTAGCTTTCACAGCCTTATGTCTAAGGCTATGAAGGTTATGATTTCCTCCTGTCTTGCCGTCATGAACTCCTTTAAGTCAAAAAAAGGAAAATATTTTCTTTTTCCTAAAACATCACCATCTATCCATCCATTCATTCATTTCAATGTGCCAGGCATTCCTCAAAGGACTAAGAATAAATAACAGCAAAGGATTTATGGGCCCAAATGACCCCCAGAATAACAGAGGTAGGAAGCTACATGCACAAGTTAATATATGACGGTATGACAATCACTGCAATTCAGTGCTCCATATGGCAATTTCTAACTAACCCTTCAAAATGGTTAAGTGTGGATATCACCTCCCACCTGAAGTCTTCTTTGATTTACCCATGACAAACCATTTTTCTATCTCAGCTGTCACCATCACCTCATTTATTCACTACAACCACAGTATTTTATAATTTTTCAACATTAAATAAAGGGGTATTTGAAGGATGTGTCCTACTGTTTTTGTTTGTTTGTTTGTTTGTTTTTACCCTTTTTAGAGCCTTAAAATTTTGGGCAGTGCCTAGAATGTTGGGTGACGGATGGATGGAGAGAGGGATAGAAGGAGGGAGGAATGAAGGGAGGGAAAGAGGGAGGAAGGGAAGGATGGAGAAAAAGAGGGATGGATACATGGATGCATAAATGACTTCAAGAAAAACATAGGGGAGGAAGACGTAAATTCTGGTTGAAAGTAAGACAAAGAAGGAAGACTTCATAGTTAGGGAGGGTTTGAGTTATATCTAAAGGACAAGTGAGATTTCAGCATAAACACAGAAGTCTGTATGTGATGGTGGAAGGCTGGGGAGAGAAAGGCATTCTAGATAGAGGGAAAAGTATACTAAAAGCACAGAGGTATGGAATTTAATGATGTATTAATTGAGCGGTGAGTAGATCAGGGGAAATAGAGCTGAGATTGGAAGTCGGAGGAGAAAGGCAGAAGGATGGTGATAAAATAGGTTTCAGACCTTGAAAAGCCTTGGAAACCATGCTAATGAATTTGGACCTTCAAACCACAGCGATTCCTCAATAGGTAAACTTGCCTGTCGTGCTTAAAGACTTAACCCTGACTGAGGACATTATTCCTCAGTTTCAGCTAAGTACTAATGTACTTGATTATCAAGACTGAGAGCAGGTAGGTAGCTCCAGTGGTATTTCCTGGGAGCCTAAATCACAGGGTTTTGGCATCTCCGAATTTAAAGAGAAATTGAAATCGCTTCAACACTTATTCAGGCTGAACCTACTTTTACAATTTCCAAGAAGAACAATTGAAAACACAAATCTGTCTCCTAACAATACTTAGGCTTTGGAATTCTGCCTGTGTTTATTCTGTTGAATGAGACAGAACGGTATGAATAATAATACCTGACGTGCCCTTACATTATATTTGTAGAGCACTCTCACAAAAATGATCTCATTTGATCTTCATAAAAACCCTGTAAGCTAAGCACTATTATCTTCATTCAGCAGCAAGCACACAGCACAGAAATAGTAAGGCAGGCAAGTCTTGATTCTCTCACCTCTTTCTCTGACCTTCCCAGCTGGGGCAAGTTCTGAGGATCTTCACATGCAGATAAAGGCCCCCTCTGGTGTTACAAAAGAGGCAGAAGATAAAAGGGTATGTAATATGTATTGAAAATCTACTCTGACACTTGCCGTGATTATCATTATATAATCCTCACACCTCATACCTCATATACTCCTGGAGGTAAGTGTAACTGGGTCTACTTTGTAGAAAAGCACACTGAAGCTCAGAGAAATTAATAAACTTGCTCAAACTGGTCCAGGGACAAAATGGAAGGACCAGATTTGAATCTCCATCACTAGCCTCCAATGTACACACCCTTTCATTGCCACCCCTCATTGCCAAGATGTTAGAGTGTGGGCTCAGAGCTCAGATTACTGCGTTCACCACTGATTGGCCTTATGACCTTGGGACTGGCTTTACGACCTTAAGAATCTGTGCTTCAGGTTCTATTCTCTAAAATGGAGACAATATTAGCACTTACCCCTAGGAGTTGCTCTGCAAGTAAACTGTGGCAATACATCTTGAAGTGCTTCAACAGTTCCTAGCACAGAATCCATATGACAACAGTAAGTGTTGTCTACAGTTATCAAGGATCTTATGGGTCTTAGAATCGATTCCCTTCCCCAGACCCACACTAGATCCCCTTTTTCCACAAGGATTAGCTTCTCTGGTGCTAGGGTATAGATATCAACTAGACTTGACACCAGATTCTCTGGAATGAGTTGTCCTGGGAGCCCCCCTGGTTCCCAACCAGGTCTCTCTACAACTCTCACTGTGTGAGTCCAATCTAAAGGACAGAATTACCATCTGAATATTTCCTGTTTGTCTTTCAGTCCCTCTGAATCCCATCTCATTGGCTTGGAGCTCTAGAAACACAACTTCCTTTCGCTAGACCCCTTTCCCAGAATGACGACCTAATGCCATGTCCCTAGCACGCGGGCCAGTGTTCCTCTGTGTCCATACTCTTGGAACAATAAGTCCTGCCCTGTGTAGCATTTACATTACTGCACATTGACTCTGTTACCTCCTGGTTTGTTCTTTCTTTCTGCTGGAATTTTGCATCGAACATTTATTTTACGTCAGGAGCTCTGCAAGGTCATAGAGAAAAAACTCCAATCAACCAAGCATGGCTTCTGTCCCCAGAGAGAATAGCCAGATTTTAAGCAATCAATTATACAAATAATTATCTAATTATAGTTGAGAAAATGTCTTGAAACAGAAGTAGAGAAAGCTGTGAACCAATAGAGCAGGAAGATTCCCAACCAGTCTGAAGATTCAGAGAAATCTTGAGGAAGTGAAAACGTAAGTGATCTAGCACTCCCAAGGATAAGGCCTTTCTTATTCCCCCTTTATTTATTCAGATGCTACTATGTGATTTAGAGGTAATGAAGAAAAGAGTAATCACCTCTAACAGTTTTTCAAAGCTGTGATAGACTTTTCAATTTATACATGAGTCATAGTTATAACATGAGTTTTTTAAAGAACGCTTTTTATTAAGTACATGTCAGGTGTGTTGTTAAAGACATTACATCAATCTTGTTTTCTCAGTCTGATTAAATCATGTGTCAGCCACTCTTCTAGGCTCTGCACAAATAAAGCCTTTAAGGAACAATTTCTGCTTTCAAAAAAATTCACAGTAGAATGGTCCTCACCACAAATTTGAACTGTGTGTCAGTTTGGGTGAACTAAGTTATGGTGCTGTAATGTACTAGTTTTCTACTGTTGCATAAAAATGACCCAAAACTGAACAGCGTAAAGCTCATCCATTTATTAGCTTTGAGTTCTGTAGGTCAGAAATCTGTGCAACTTTAAGTTCTCTGTGTAGGGTCTCACAGGTTGAAACCTAGGTGGCGGGTAGGCGAGAGTGGTTGAGCAAATGCTTGAATCATGAGGAGCTTTTCCACTAGGCAAGAGAAGGGAGGTAATTCCAGAAATGAGAAAAAATTTCATGTGCAGAAGACAGAAGAGGAAGGAAGGGGTCACGGTCAGCTGGGTATCTGTCTTCACATGTAAAGGGATGCAGTTTGAAGTGCACTTGACTAGTAATAAATCTGATAGGGCTGTGTATGCTCTGCTGAGGAATTTGAACTTCATCCTGTAGCAGCCACAGAAGGATTTATGAGAGACTGTGTTAATCCGGGTCTTCTGAGAAGTAGATGCCAAAATGCAATTCCACATGTGAGGATCTAATTAGGAGAAATGGCTGTGAAAGGAAAGGGGGAGGCAAGGGGCCAGGGGAGGTAGGGGGAGTCTGATACCCAGTAAAGGAAAGAGGGAGAGCAGGTGGGATGGAAATGGCTTAGAGTTCAAAGGCAACTGAATGTGTCTCAAAATGGTAACAACAGTATAGGCATATCTGAAGATAGCTAACGATTAAAAACTATATATATGTATATAGAAAGGTAAAGTAATTAAAAGTGCTTATTTATGTGGAACTGGATGGGGGGTGGTGAAAAGTGTGGGGCAAAGAGCCCTTGCTCACTGTTCTCAACCACAAGTGTGTGTGTGTGTGTGTGTATGTGTGTGTGTATTTAAACCTCATAATGCATTACTTTAGTAAAAATGAAATATAGATATGTATGTGTGTATATACATGTGTGTGTGTAATTAAAAACAGTGTTCTTTTTCTAACCTGTAGAGAAGAGGATATCATTCCTAATTGGCTTTGGGGTGTCTTCCAGGTAAGATAGGCTCTGCCTGAGATTCCTGGGCATTTTTCCTTGGGCCATTTTCCCTTTCCTAGAGCTGCCTGGGCCTTTGTGAACTATACAAAAGAAGGTGTCTAATGTAACCTTTCCAGTTGTGCCTATTAATCACTGACCTTTCTTCTTGATGAATCTTCACCCATTTCAGCCTTTGTGGGCAATTTTGGGAAGAAAAGAAGTTGCCTGAGATGGCATTCAAAAGGAGGAATAAGAAATCTGTAGTAAAATTGGACTGGATGCTAGAACATGGATCTTGCAGCTTACATGCCCTTTCATCGCTCCTGGTGACGCCCCATATACAGGCTGTGTGCGGGTTGTCCTTTCGTTACATGAGCATGGTTTTACACTGCATTAAAATGAAAATTTGTTTTGCGCATATTCCCGTTTCTACCTTTTAGGACCTTGAGGGAAGGGCAGGAGCTGTGTCTAAGTTCCCTTTTATGCTTGACACCAAGTCTGAGGCCTGGCACTTAGTAAGTTCCTGGTTAATATTTCTTCAATGAATAATTAGACTAAACATGAGTAGGGTTGGAGGGCAGCTGGGTGCAAAATGGGAGGGAAAAGATCAAGGTTTTCCTCATAATCTTCCTTCAGATCTACTTTACTTTTTCTAACTCAAGTCACATTCTCATTCTTAGATTTATTTCCTTTTCATCCTGCTTATTAGAGAAAAAAAGAAATAAGAACCAGGGGTAGGAGACTGGTTCCATTTTATTTATTTATTTATTTATTAAATTTTTTTTGGCCGCGTGGCACGTGGGATCTTATTTTCCCGACTAGGGATTGAACCCCGCACCCGCTGCCGTGGAAGATGCAGTCTTAACCACTGGACCGTCAGGGAGGTCCCTGGTTCCATTTTAATGTGCCAGTGATCTACATTATACGCTCACATTCCAAGAATTTGCCTTCTCCCTCTTCATTCTTCTTGCTCTCACAAGCTTCTTGTTTTGAGGGAAAGACAAGAAAACCAGGTGGATTGATCGTATTTTCCAGGAGTTTCGCTGGGCATTTTCAACACATTTTTTATTAAGTTCACAGTAATTCTCAGGGTAGGTACTTTTATTCTTATTTTAAAGTTGAGGAAACAGGGAATTCCCTGGCAGTCCAGTGGTTAGGACTCTGAGCTCTCACTGCTGAGGGCCCAGGTTCAATCCCTGGTCGGGGAACTAAAATCCCACAAGCCACACAGCCAAAAAATAAAAAAAAGGAAGTGAAATGAAATGAAATGAAATAAAATAAAATAAAATAGTTGAGGAAACGAAGATACAGAGAGACACACGGAGCTCGAATGGCAGAGCTGGGAGAGAGCCCATTCACAGGAGACACAGCATTGGTGCCCACGTTCCCTCACCTGGGTGCCTCTCAAGCACATTTCCTTGAGGAAGACCTTAGCAAATTTCTTGTGAAATCCCCTTGTACACATGGGAGGGTTGAGGTCCAGGGGAAGGAGGTGACTTGCTTAATATAGATTATTTTTCATACACACTTTGCTTTTTCATAGTTCTTCCCTTGCCTCACTCAGGAATATACTCATGATGCTTTTAATAGTGAAACTAATAGATCAGAGGACTGTGGAAAACAAATGTCCGTGAATGATCCTTAGGTGACTTGTTTAATGGGACATGTGAATTTTGAGTGCAGAACTCTAATGTCAGGAAGGCTCAAGTTCAAATCCCAGCCCTGCCACTTAATCAGCTGTGAGAGGAAGGAGTTAACTTCATTGGGTATCAGTTTTCTCCTAGGGTATTGTAAGTGTTAAATGAGATGAAGTATGTAAAGCACTTAGTATATTGTCTGGGGCATGGTATGAGCATCATATAAAAGTGTTGTTATCTTTATAGTTAAGCTTGCCAAGTGCAGAGGTGTGGTAAATGTGTCATCGATGGTGAACACTATGGAGAGCGGTCCTTGTTCTCTTTCTTCCACTTCCCACCATGGGAACATGAGTACATCCATTATACGTTTTCCAAATCTCCATCTAACATTCTGGGTGAGTTAGACTTTATAATTCTTGCATTCTTGGTATTTAATGTCAGTTTTCTTTTTCAAAATTACACTTTGAAAAAGAAGTTGCTCTGTTCTGATATGCCACTTTGGTCTTTCCAAGTGGCTTTAAGCTTTATTCACTCACAAGAGCGAGAACTTAAGGGAGTATTGCTATGGAGAAAATTATGATATCATTAATAATAGAAATGTTTTGAAGTCACACACATGCCTGGGGCATTGGCTTTAAGCGTTCCAAGTTGCCAGAAGTACTTGCAATTTCAGAAAGGAGAGCTATGGTCTTAAATGACAATTTGCCTGTTGAAATAGAGTACGTGCAAGGGTGGGAGTACTGGGTGAAAGGTGCGTACGCTTTGGAGTCAGGGATACCAGCTTTCAAATCCTGGGAGCATCACTTACAATTGTGTGACCTTGACAAAGCTTGGCAAGCCCTCTGCGTCTCATATTTCTCACCATAAAGAAGGGATTTCAATTCCTACTTTTCTATGTGGTTATAAACCTTAAATGTGAGTTAAATATCCAGAGTCTTTCACATTGCGTGTGCTCTCAAATATTAATAATAATTCTTTATTTTATTATTTGAAGCCATAGTACCCTGCATTTGAATCCAACTCTTCTACGTGGTAGCTATGTGATCGAGTTACTCTTTGAACCTGAGTATCTGTAAGTAAAATGGAGATAATATCTACATTATGAGTCTGTCATGAATATCAAATGAACTAACTTACTTAATAGTGTCTGGTATGGAGTAATGATTCAATAATGTCTCCCTCTCTCTTTCCTTCCTCTTTCTTTTCCTTTCTCCATTTCTCCTTGCCCAGTGATAACTATTAACATGCCCAGACATAGTCCTTTCACTCAAGGATGCGTTGCTGCAATACTGCAGCTCTCTCCTTTTCTCTAGTTCCCAGAATCAAGGTCACTAGGAGCCTGTCACCTTCATTTCCATGAGCAAAGGTCATGCAGCCAATAAAGGAAACTGGTGACAAGCCACTGATTCTCTCTGTGTCGTGTTTCTCTCTCTGGGGAGAAACCTCACGGTTTAGGGCCAGACTACCACCAATATGCTCTCATGGGGTTTTGCACTGGCTGCACTTTGTTGTTCATTCTTCTTTTGCCTATACATGCACAGTAGCCAAACATGCATAATCTAAGTGCCCAAATTTTCAGGTATTGCAAAAATAACATTGAGATGATCAAATGAGAATATATTGCATGAGACTGTAGCCCAAGCGATAGAGTGTGAAATGGTTCAGTAGTAATACCTACCCCTAATGTACTACAGCAGTAAGATAACTGGTGTTGGGACATAGGACGTAGCATTTCTTTGAACAACAGGGGAAGCCTCAAACAGGGAGCAGAACTTCCTACCAAAAGGAGATCCACGTGCCAGCCTCCACAGGTACAGATATAGAAGAAAAAGCCCCAAATAGGCCACATATTCAGACTCAAGTGTTTGGATTAGAGATGATAAAACAGCAATCTAATTAATAGTGGTTAATAATAATTGGGTGCTTATGACATACATACAAATGAAATTTTCCTTCAATTACTTCATGTAACCCTCAGACAATCTATGTAAATGGCAATTAAAAGTTCCACAAAAGAGTTGTTTTCCTATTTGTATTCATTTTCTAAATTCAGTGAATTTTCAATAAGGAAATGAAAATCAATTTCAATAATGTTTTTCAGAAGCCAAAGCTTTTGCTTAGAGGAGAAGGATGGTTCCACTCCTACTTTCTGAATTTCAACATTTCTCCAAATATTTGGAATACATTAATACCTTAGAAACAATTTCTCATCACAGTGTTTCCCACTTAATTTCTAAAACATCAGTTGTTGGGAATTAAGTCAGTATGTTCCTAATTTCTTCCACTTGACTCAGTGTTGAGGCTCTGATAAAAGAAATGGATGCCCAAAATACCTGGCAAAACTAAGACCTGCTAATGTTTTCTGATTTAAAGCATTGCTATTTTCCATATTTTAAACCAACCCTATGCTGTTGGTACAACGAATGCCCCCTCCCCCATTGTACAGAAGGGAAAATCAAGGTTCAAAGGGGGTGCTGAAATGTGCCTGACCCTCACAGTTAGTAAGTTACAGGGCCAGGCAATTTGCCTCCTAAAATTGTAAGCTACACACTAAGTGAATTCAAGGGATGATTGTTAAGATCAAATAAAAGGAAAAACATTAGAAGTGAGTTGCAAACTCTAAAGTATTTTGAAAAATTTCAAGCACTCAATCGATGATTGTTCCACGACTGAATGAGTGGATTCTTATCCCTGATGATAGCTGGGTAGAGGCAAAGTCAGGAACAAGAATGGGAATCTTGATCCCTGGCTTGCAGGCTCTGGAATCAGGCATTTATAGGCTGGAGTAATGGCTCAGCAGTTTGCTACCTGTGTCACCTCGATCAGTCACTTAAATGCAACCAGTCTCAACGTCTTTGTAGGTGTATCAGGGGCTATGACATTTCCCTCATTGGCAGGAGGAGGGATTAAATTAAAAAAGGGGCAAATTAATTGATCTGGGAGCTTGGTATATGGGTTTGCTTTTTTCTGTGCCCTATCACACTACAAAAATATTTTAATGTGTCCTCAAATTTCAGCTCCAAAGAAGTGCTTAGAAATAAATCCAAATTAAAGCCAATAATCACGTGAGAGGTCAGAAAAGAGAGATGAAATTGCTCATGACATGTGGCAGAAGTCAAAGAGGCCCCGTGGTTAATCTAAGAAGTTAAAAGGGACTATAAAACTACACCAATAAGAAAACTTTTCGTGCTGGGTTTCCTGGGATATAAATGTTACGTGGTTTTAATTGGCTATTTATTAGTGGCTGTGATTGCTGGGCCCTTGCTATGGGGCCTGGCCTTTTAACCACCAATCTGAGTTATAAAAGAGCAAAATTTAGTTACAAAAATTCAGATGAATAGTGACCTTTTGGAAGGAAAAATTTCTAACGTGTGTAGTTTTTCCTTCAATAACATATGTTTTCTTTCACTTACCTTCAATTCTAACCTTTTTATAATTACTTAAAGAGCACCACATTAGTCAGGATGAGCTAGGTTATGCTGATGTCACAAATAAACTTGGAAATATGAGTGATCTAAACAAATATATATCTGTTTCCTGTATACACTCATATTCAATGTGAATTGATGGATGGGAGACTCTACTCCACAGACTCAGTCAAGGACCCAAGCTGTTGACTTGACAATTCATTATGGCAAAGGAATAGAAAAACTGAAGAACTGCTTGGTGTTTTAAGTTGGCTCAACCTGAAAAAAATACACATCACTTCTGTTCATGTTTCATGGGCAAGAGATAGCCACGTGACCTTGCCAGGCTGCAAGGTGCTTGGAAGTCTATATTCCACTGGTCAAGGAAGGAGGAGTGAGAAACAGGATTTAGTGAACACAGCAATCTCCATGTGTCAGATAACAATTGCATGCATATGTGATGATTTTAACAATGATTACATTTCCTCCTCTCACAGGTTGTAAGTTTTGTGTCTCGTGAAACCCACTGATTCCCTGGTGCTTAATACGGTGCCTGTCTCAGAAATATTATGGTGGTCAGGATGGAGCTGTTGATTTCTAGTGCTGAATATACGTGCCATTCATCTGCTCCATCAACAAACATGTACAGACCTCCAACTATGAGCCCAATAACAGAGCTAAGCATTGAGGAAAGGGATCAAAAAAAGAAAAAGAGGTGTAATGAGCGTGTAATGACATGTGTTTAGCTTGATAACTAACAAGTCAAGCTCACTGGAGTTGTCAGAGGGATATTCAGTTGGAGATGCTCATTCAATGTGAGGAGCTATTAGGGAAAATGTTAGGATAATATCAGAGACAACGTTATATGTTCAGAAGGAACCTCCAGAGAGATGCTATTTTTTTTTGATTTTTTTATTGAAGTATAGTTGCTGTACAATATTATATAAAGATATACAATACAGTGATTCACTATTTTTAAAGGTTATATTCCATTTATAGTTATTATAAAATATTGGCTATATTCTCCGTGTTGTACGATATATCCTTGTAGCCTATTTTATACTTAATAGTTTGTACCTCCCTGTCCCCCAGTCTTACATTTCCCCTCCCCTCCCTCTCTCTGATGGTAACCACTAGTTTGTTCTCTATATATGTGTCTGCTTCTTTTTTGTTATATTCACTAGTTTGTTGTATTTTTTAGATTCCACATATAAGTGATATCATACAGTATTTGTCTTTCTCTGTCTGACATTTCTCTGACTTATTATTATTAGCATAATGCCCTCCAAGTCCATCCATGTTGCTGCAAATGGCAAAATTTCATTCTTTTTTACCATTGAATAGTATTCCATTGTGTGTGTGTGTGTGTGTGTGAGTGTGTGTGTATCACATCTTCTTTATCCACTTGTCTGTTGATGGACACTTAGGTTGTTTCCATATCTTGGCAATTGTAAACAATGCTGCTATGAACATTGGGGTACACGTATCTTTTAAATTAGTGTTTCTGTTTTTTCTTTTTTCCGGATATATACCCAGGAGTAAAATCACAGGGTCATATGGTACTTCTATTTTTAGTTTTTTGAGGAACCTCCAGACTGTTTTCCAAAGTGGCTCTTTCCAAAGAGGTGGTACTTTAAATATTTAAATTTCATGGTATTGTTCAAGACTGCATGGTATTGTAGAAAAATGTATTAGAAGGGAAGAGAAAGAAAAGGACTAGCACTGATTTTGACATGTACTGAATATCAAGCACTGTGTCAAGTCTAGATATTCTATCACTGAATCACCACCAGCTCCGGTTGTGTTAATATCTCCATTTGATAAACAGAGAAACCGAGGGCCAGAGAGGTAAGAAACTGGGCCAGAATCACAGTTTATCAGCCAGGAATCCCATATTTAAACTCAGGTCTTAACACCTCGGAGTCCAGCCCTCATTTCTATGCCCATCACTGCCTAAAGAAGATGGGGTTCCATAGTGAGTTCATTGTCACTGGAGGAATTCAAGCAGAGGCCGAAGCATTGTCGTGTTGGGGATAATGTAGAGCTGGGGCAGTGTTGGGTTGGGCTTGGCGTTAGATAGCCTTCAAAGTGCCTTCAGTAGCCAGTGGGACTTTGTGTTTGTGGGGTTGAGCCTCAGGCATTCCTACCTTCAGAGGGTGGGAGAAACAAGAAGTGTCCGCGATGAAGAAGCCACTTTGCCGGGTGAGGTCTGACTCAGACCCCAGTGCTGCTCAGCCTTCTCCTGGCTGCTCTCAGCACTCAAGCCTGGCAGGTGCCCTGAAAAAGGAGCCCAGAGGAACATAATTGCTGAGCGACTGGGAGCTCTAAGTGTCCATTCACCCTCTAGTTTCCTTGTTAAATCTGTTCAAGTGGAAATCTTTTGACAGGTGTAATCAAGGTCATTTCAAGAGCAAGTAAACACTTGTTTATCTCAAAGTCACTTATTCCGTAGTTTCCCTGGACATTTACCAAGCTGGATCCAGCCCCAGAAGCTGCACAGAGCAGTCAGTAGATGAAAAGAGAATGCCAGGTGCTCACCACAGGGTCATAATTTATTGTCCTGGGCTCAGTGCAGCCTGTGAAGTTAGGGATGGGGATTCTTCAGAGAAAAGCAAATGCCCTCTGCATGTGCTGTCCCCAATCCACCAATTGTCGTGATTTAGGGAGAAAATAAAACACTCATGGAAATGTCAGGAAACTCCATCTCAAACACTAGCCGGGCACATTATAGTAGCTAAGTCACTTCCCCTATCCAGGTCTCCATTTCCTCATTTGTCGTGCATCAGATAAGTTCTTAAAACGGGTGCCTACTAATCCTTTTCATGTCCTGTGTTGTCTGGAGGACCAAGGCAACGGTCTAGGGCTCTGTTTTCTCACAGATGGGAAAGACAGTAACTCATGGAAGAGAGCGTGATGCAGTGAGTTCAGTATCTGAGTGACAAAGACGTGACTTCCAGCTCTGTCACTTACTGGCTGTGTTGCCTTGGGGAAGTTCCCTCTGAGCATCTGGCCCATATAGAAACAGGAATAGTGTTAGCTACATCACTCTGTTATGGTGAGAAGTAAATGGTGGAAAGAGCCTCTAGCCCAGTGTTTGGCCAGACACATCACACATGTTAATATGCCCCCCTTCTCCTCCTCCTCAAAACTCCAGGAAATAAGACGACCCCTCGGTATCCTCAGGAGTGGATCTCATGGGTCAAAACTATCCAGGGGCCCAGGCTGCTCTGGGCAGTGGTTGAAAGGGAAAAGTAATTTTGAGCACTGCCCAATTAACAGCTCTTAAATTTTCCTCTGTCGTAACCGACTTTCATTTTTACACTCCCTCATCAGACTTATGGAAAGATAGCTCTAATGGAGATAAGAAAAAAGAGAGCTCCAGTGTCAAAAAAAAATGAACCCAAGTTTCAGAGGGCACAAGTCAGCAGTGCAGGCCTGTAACAGTGGATTCCCAAGCAGATGAGAAATTTCCCTCATCTTGACCCAGTGCAGAGGTTTCTCGGGACCCAGCTGGGAGAGCAGGAAATATATCTGCAGGAACCTGTTAACACTCATCCCAAGCTGGGAGCAGCAGAGGGGAAAGACAATGTATGCATATCTGACTGCCATTGGGAGTATATGTGAGATGCTCCAAGTGGATTTAACTTCCGAATTCATTCATGTAAGATTTGGGGAGTGGCTAGGGCTCAGCAATTTAGCTGTTGAGGACTAGAAGTTAATTACCTTTTTGATGCTATTTTTATTATTTTGTTTCAACCTCAGTGCACACCTTCATCCCTCCATGCCCAGTGCCAGCAAACCACTGTAGCCCGGGGAATATTGAGTGCTCATGAAGTGTCAAACATTCTCCCAGTACTTCAGTGCAAAGGCCCTGAGGTCAGGTGGGCCTAGGAATATTTGAGGAGTCAGCTGCCTTGACAAGAGGGAGAAGAACAAGATATGAGGCTGGGCTCTGTTGAGTTTCATGAAAAAGTAAAAGCCAAGAATCACTTTGTGTTCTACACCTCAAAAATAATTGAATCTTCCTTCACGTAGAATCAGAGTCATTTTGTTCTTTTCTGGTCCTGTCAATATGTCTTATGGCAATATTTTTAATTGAATTTAGCCTTCTCTATGCCAGCATGACACCTACAGTATCCAAAGAACAGGGGGTTGTTTATGAGAATACAGAGATGCAAAGTAAGAAACCATAATATAAACATTGACCACAAAATTGGTGATAGCTACAATTGTAATGATTCTCAACATCATTGTTATTATAGTATTATCAAACACTCTTAGGTTTTACATGACAGAAACCCTACTCAAACTGCCTTAACCACAAGGACAATTTATTACAAATGGTCTTGTGATTGCATGAGATAGGAATGTGCTTGCACCTTATCAGAAGTCAGAACCAGAAACTTGAATAGTATTGATACAAAGATCCTTGATCAATTATATTTGCTCCTGTTTTTGAATCTGATTTGCCTACATTTTTTCTCTCTTTTTAAGCTAGGTATCCTTCACTCTCATCCCTGCTTTATTTCTCAGGTTCACCTTGTACGATAAATGGCAAATGACAACTCCCAAGCTTTTCATATATTTCCCAAGGTTAGTGTTGATAGCATGAGTCCCTCCTTTCCAAGTCCAAAAATCCCAGGGAAGGGACCATTAGCCCAACCCCTGGACCAATCAAATGTACTCAGAGGGTGAGCTCATGTATGGGAGCTCCTCCTACTTCAGGCATGTGAATAAGATGGGAGAGGAAGTAATCTCAAAAGAACGAGGAGGAGTAGAGATGCCCTCATTAGAAGGCAGGATGCTGAGAAGAAAACAATGGTTGCCCACTATAATCATATTTATTTTTATTTATCATCATTATTACATTTCTGACAAAATTTTTTAGTATTTATAAATTTATAGGTTCTTAGAAGGAGTAGACTGGAAGGGACTTTATCACATCAGTAATTCTTTACAACCTGACACAGAACAATTGCTAATCCTTTCCAAGAGTTTGATGAATAATGTTTCTCCCAACGAGACTTCATCACGTCCCCATGCTTTGTCCACCTCCTTTGCTATGAAGATTGGAAGCTCTGCCTTTTCTCCATTTCTGGCATTTAATGTAGATTCCTCTGCTGTTATTCTTAGAGATGATAAGGAACAGCTGGTCACCATCTTCAGCCTAATAATGTTTGATATGTCTGAAAACTGCTCTCAAGTCAATCCCTTTGCCTCCCTTCAGACTATATAAACCCAACTGCTCCCGCCATGTGTCTGAGCCTCATCGTTGTGGTCACTATCCTCTTGATTGTTCCAGCTTCTCCTTTTCAGAAGGCGGGCCTCTGCTTTGGCTATTGGTCATTGGCATCTCATTGCTTCGTCAAGGACAGTTCATCCCTGGAATATTGCAGGGAAGAGAATCAATAGCTGCACAAGAAGTCACATTTTGATGTGGGGGAGCTGTGTGGCCAAAAGTCTCTGTGTGATTTTCCTCGTTGCTCTTAGTGGGATGCCAATGTCTACTGTGTAGAGTTACATGAGCATGGATTCAAATCCTGGCTCTAATGCTTATTGATCATGTGCAAGTGATTCAATTCTCTGCCTCATTTTCTTCATCTGTGCTGTGGAGATAAGAATACCAATAATATTTAGAGGATTAAATAGGACGATTCATGGAAATGGCTGAATAGTTTGCCAGATACATAAGAATTGCCCCATAAATCTTAGTTCTGTTCCTTTTCTCCTTGCCTGCATGGAGAAACCAGCAGACGATGGCAGCCAGATTAATGAACAGAAGAAAACTCAGATTCTGGTGCCAGCTGTACAAGGAGGTATGGGACCTTGGGAAAGTTTCTTTATTGTATGACACTCATCTCTAAAGTAGAGAGCTGGAAATAGAGATGAAATTGATTCCTAGAGTTGCTGACAACTCTAAAAATACAAAACCTTAAGACTATGAGTTTCCTTATATAGTTTGGCAATTTTCAATTTCAAGAACACCTCCTAACCACACACACATTGGCCACAAAAGCAACACTGAACATAACAGAATACCTTTAATTCACAGAATAATATTTTCTGCATCTTTAACTGTATTAAATATCTCCACTGAAGCAATCCTGTACCCTCAAGAATTCTGATTGTTTCTTGTATCCTATCAAGGGGCAGAACCAGGGAGTGAGATAAGAGTGGGAAAAATCAGAAGTCCAAGGTGGCTGTGATCAATTCTGAGAGAGGTCAGAGCTGATCTCCATAGTGACCACCAATAATGAGGGAAGGTCTTAGTGCCAAGATCCAGAACCTCAAGCAGGGACAACCTGAGAGAGGCAGAGAGCACAGGGGTTAAAGAATGAGTCTGAGAGGCATGCACACCTGGCCTGGAATCCTGTCTGTGCCACTGCTTATAACATGAAGATAGTAGCAATTATCTAGAAGGGCTGTTGACAGCATTAATGAGATAATATATGCAAAGTATTTAACATATGGCGAGAGCTCCATCAACTGTAGCTTGTGTTATTAACAGAATCTACAATAGGAGCTTGGTGGGACTGTATCAATAGGGCCTAGAAAGACGTGCTGGGGGCCCCTCTCCTTCTCCAGTTGGTGTGTGTTTATCCTTAATACACAGTCCTTTCTTTTGTGGAAGTTCTTGATCCCAATAAACCAAGAATTGTCTGACATTGTTTCGAGAGTGGATAAAAACAAAACTTTACTACATTTGCCTTTTAGAAGGAATTTTATTAGATGGTTATTTTGGGGGCACAGTTTGCTCTTAACTGATATGTACTAGCGCTCTAAGTTAACAATATTATTAAATGAGTTTGCTTTCCTCAAACGTATGCCAATGGATGTAGGGGGAGACAGTCTTGAAGTCTGGGGTTAAGGTTTTATCACAGACAATCTTTGAAGGAGAAAAAGCACATGGAGATAAACATTCATGAGATTAGCATATTTAGTTACATCAAAATTAAAAGCTTCCGTTAAGTGACAAAGAAAGCAAAATGCTTAACTAAAACAATAAGATAAATGACAGGCTCAAGAAACTACATTCAATGAAAAGTTGGGACTCTTCTGACTGATCATTTAAAGAGAATAAACAGGATGCTACGAGCCTAATACATACACAGGCAAAAAACATAAACAGATGTGTCCCAGAGAGAAAACAAACAGAAAAAATACTGTTGCAAATAAACCTGAGATATGCGAAGTAAAACACCAAAGTGCTTGATTCACCTATTAATTATTACCCCTTTCTCAAATAATTAGACTCAGTGGTAATGACAAGGAGATGAATGAAATAAACATATACTGTGGATAACATTTTGAATTGGTACAATAGTTTGAAAAAGCCTTTTGATAATTTGACTCAGGAGACACTTCTGGGATATTGACCTAAAGAAATAGTCCAAAATATAAAAAATGACCTCTGCACAAAAATGTCCATTTCTAATAGCAAAAAGCTAGAGGCAACACAAATGCTCAAATAATATACAAACGACCACAAATTCATTCCATGTGACATTATATAGCCATTAAAAATTATCCGTGTACAGAAGCTGATGCCATCATACGTCATGGGAAAAGTAAGGTGCAAAATAGTTTGTCAAACTTGGACATATTTTAAAAATGAGAAGTAAATGTACTAAAATATGATTATTATTGCGGTGGTCGAATCATCTACCGGAAACAAACAGCTTTCCTGTTTCCTTCTTCCTTGAATAATTACAGGCCCATTTCTTTGCTCTTCTTCCCAGCACAACTTTTCACATCCCATTGCCCCTGTCCCCGCAGTTCTTGTCAAGGCTTTCATATATTTTATTCTTTGGTAACTTTTCTATTCTCATATTACTTGACTTCTCATCAGCCTTTGACAGAGTTGACAATCAGCTCCTTTTTGAACTCTCTTCCTTGGGTTCCCCTGATACTACCCCCCCCCCGATATTCTTCCTGCCCTCCTGACTGCTCTTTCTCTAATTCCTTGCTATCTCTTCTTCTTTCCCTTGACCTCTAAATATTGGAGTGCTCCAGGCATTCGTTTCTGGGCTCTATTGTCTTCTCTTTTTGCCCTTTCTCCCAAAATTAGTTCATCCAGTATCATAGCTTTAGGTATCATCCATATGGTAATGATTTCCAAATCGGCATTTCGGGTCCAGTCTTGACCTCTTACTGAGCTCCAGGCTCATACATCTAACTACTTCTTTGCCATCTCCACTTGCATATTTCTCATGCATCACAAACACAACATGACCAAACCAAAAGATTGATTCTCATTTTCCCCTGTCCCAACCTGTATCAATCCCAGTCTTCCTATGTCGGAGAATGGCATGACTATCCACCTAGTTGCTCAAATTAAAGACCTAAGGGTATTCTTTCACTCTACACATCTGATCTACCAGCATGTCTTGTCAGCTTTATTCTCTGAATCAGTATAATTCTCTTCATCTCTATGTACATCATCTTAATCTCTAACATTGCAATTTCTCTTCTGAACCACTGCTATAGCATCTAAATGTTCTTCCTACTTCCCCCCATATGTCCCATCGTTTATTCTTCACAAGCAGCCAATTTGATCTTCTAAAACATAAATCAGGTCATATTACTCCCGCTTAAGATTCTCCAATGACCGTCCATTGGCCTCGGGATAGAATCCAAAGTCCAAGACAGGATGTTTTTGTCTCTGTCTGAACTCATCTCTCATTCCTCTTCGTTTTGAAATCACATTGCTTCAGACTCTCTAACTTCTTTCAGACTGAGCTCATGAAAACCTTAGAGTCTTTGCATTAGTATTCTTTGACCGGGCAATACAGATGATATACACCTAACTACAGATCATACTAAACTTCCTGTCATCTAGATTTCACCTTAAATACCACTTCTTCAACCACATCTTTCCTGACCTCCTCAATCCATTTTTTTCTCCCACTAGATTAACCTGTTTATTATCATTCCATTTCCGTCACATTCTATACCACTACAGATTTATTTGTTGAGTTGCTTATTGTTTTTCTACATCCCTCAAGAATATGAGCTTCAGGGATCAGGGGACTTATCTGTTTGGATCATCACTATGTTCTCAACATCTAGACCAGTGCCTGACACATAGTAGAGTAGATGCTCAATGAATATATTTTGTATAATTGTGGGATTTCTCCTCCAAACTTTCCATATTTTTTCTGTCAATTTTAGAGTTAAAAATAAACTTCTATGTATAAAAAGAAATGTAAATGTGCATGCCATTATATTTTAAGATTCTAGTAAAGAAATCATCGCCATTAGATTATTTAGCTGCTCCTTTACTTCTCTGTGTCTAAATTATTTAAATTCTCTAAAACTCAGTATACTAGTCTGTAAATCAGGGCTAATAATTATACTGGACTTGCCTTCCTTGATGATTTGTTAATAGGAGACAAATGAGACAAGGCACAGGAAAGTGCTTATTGAGTTGTTAAATGATTCAGAAACATCTAGTGTTATTTGCTTTTATTATCCTGTTTGCTCTTTTCCAGCTCCCATTCTTCTATAGGGTAAAATATATTCAGGAAATTCCCAAGGGTCCTCAGACTGAGTTGAGGCTGGTGGGGAAGGCGGAGAGATTGGTTATAATTATAAAATCAAATGTAAATCAGTCTTCAGATGGCTAATCTCCTCTATCTGCAAGCATCTTTTCTTTGATTTGAGGGAAAATTCCATGCATGAAAAAAGTCTGATTTGAGCCTTTTAGATGTATTATCTGCATTACCATCTATCCTTTCTCTTTGTTCCTGGATGTATTTCACTCTGTGTATTTTAACTACCAGCAGCGCTTATAACCACCCAGAGAGATGTCAATTGGTTGTGCCACCAGAGTAGACATTTGACAGTAGAACAATGAATCGAATGGCTATAAACCAAATTACCACTGCAGCTTCCCATGGTTTTTTAGAGGTAATTCTGCACAGGTCCCAAAAGGAAAAAGGCTTAAGGAAATCAACAAGACTGAAGCCTACCATGAAAGGCAGAGTTTGGCATCTTGAGTTTAATTTTCAGCTCTGTCTGTTTACCAGCTGTGTGACCTTGGGGAATGAAACTAGGGACACTGAGTGATTACAAGACGTAATTTGAATAATATTTGTGAAAATATCATTTGTAAACTATAGCATGCTAGGTAAAGGGAAGATATTAACAAAAGCAATCGCTCTAATCCACTGAATGGGCATCTTGGCTGTCAAAGGAAATAGATTTAAAGTAGCAACACAAATCCATCTCTCCACTTAACGCTGGACTGTGCAAGTTTGGGCAACTCAGATCTCTCTGAGTCGAACTCTGTAACTTGGTCTATAAAATATGAAAATTGGGACCCATTCATCCCTACCTTTTCCTTGAATTTTTTTTTTTTTTTTTTTGTGAGGATGTGATGTCTGGAACTGTGCAACCATCCTTTTTTTTTTGGTAACTTTATTTCTTTATTTATTTTTATACAGCAGGTTCTTAGTTATCTATTCTATACACATCAGTTTATATATGTCAATCCCAATCTCCCAATTCATCCCCCCCTCCGCTTTCCCCACTTGGTGTCCATACGTTTGTTCTCTATATCCATGTCTCCACCCCTGCCCTGCAAACCGGTTCATCTGTACCATTTTTCCAGATTCCACATATATGTGTTAATATACGATATTTGTTTTTCTCTTTCTGACTTACTTCACTCTGTATGACAGTCTCTAGGTCCATCCAAGTCTCTACAAATGACCCAGTTTCATTCCTTTTTATGGCCAAGTAATATTCCATTGTATATATATACCACATCTTCTTTATCCATTCATCTGTCGATGGGCATTTAGGTTGCTTCCATTACCTGGCTATTGTAAATAGTGCTGCAATGAACATTGGGGTGCATGTGTCTTTTTGAATTACGGTTTTCTCTGGGTGTATGCCCAGTAGTGGGATTGCTGGGTCATATGGTAATTCTATTTTTAGTTTTTTAAGGAACCTCCATACTGTTCTCCATAGTGGCTGTATCAATTTACATTCCCACCAACAGTGCAAGAGGGTTTCCTTTTCTCCACACCCTCTCCGGCATTTGTTGTTTGTAGATTTTCTGATGATGCCCATTCTAACCGGTGTGAGGTGACACCTCATTGTAGTTCAATTCTTATTTCATTTTTTCTAAGGATACAGTGGCAGAAACGCCAGGTTCCTGTGTCTTCTTCCAGTAGGTGGCGTCATTGAGCACCAAATTTTCTCAGAAGTAACATTTTGTAATTTTTTTCTTTTTTTTTTCATGAAAAGAGAGAGAAAGGTTCATCGATGTTAATTTTTACTATCTGTGAACCATTTCCCAGAATAGATCCACTAGGCCTGAAACTATCAGAAATATAAAAATTGAAACACATAATATGCTTCTTGTTAAAATCATGAAAAGGATACCAGTTTGTTAAACAAATTTTCTTACTTTTTGAAAGCCTTGTAATTTTGTGTGAGACCAAGGACATATACTGAAACTTGATTATACTCTCTGCCATGGAAAGAAATAGGCAAGTTCGTTTTTCCTCTATTGGAAAGTTTTACATTTATTTAAAAATGGGCATGATGCATGATCTCCAATAGGATTTTCCCAAGGCTCTCATGCAGGTGGATGAAATGGGATGATAATTAGGAAAGAAGGGATATTAACACTTTAAAAATACCTACTATTTATTATCTTCATATATTATTTTTTAAAATATTAATTAAAATTAATTAATTATTTTGGCTGTACCGGATCTTAGTTGCGGCACACGGGATCTTTTTTTTTTTTTTTTTAGTTGCGGCAAGGGGACTCTTAGTTGCGGCAGGCATGCGGGATCTAGTTCCCCCACCAGGGTTTGACCTGGGCCCCCTGCCCTGGGAGCGTGGAGTCTTACCCACTGGACCACCAGGGAAGTCCCTGTCATATTTTATATACAGCTACAGTAACAATTATTAGAGTTAAATATTCTCCCCTATATTTTATTACATGGAAACACGAGGCTGAACGACGTTAAGAGATTTGCAACTAAGAAGAAGTAAGTGAACACTTGAATGTAAATCCACTCTGGCTAGCCTCAGAGTCAGAGCATTTGCAGACTACAGAGCTGTCTCCCTGAGGAGCAAACGGGGTGACACAGATTTGGGACAAGGGAATATTTTCAAGCCTTCCTCAAAGGTATACACTGAAGCGTCTCTGTTTTCTTGATGAAAAATGTTTGGAGAGGGTATAGATTGAACTAAATCAAGGTTTATTGTCCATTTTCACTAGGAGACATTCATCACAGAAAGAATAGCCAGGCACTTGGAGCCTACCGTAAAACAAAGAATGTTGCCCACCACCTACAAGACTCAAGTTATTAGCCACTGCAGTCACTGACCTACAGAGAACTCTGAAAAGAATTCAGGAGGAAAAACAGGATAAGGCACTCTGTGCTTTGGAAAAACAGGCCCCTTAAATAGTTAGATATTTCTCAGGAAATATTGTAATGAACCTAGATTCTTGCATCTTCCCATACATAAAGAAGCACTAAAATCATTAACTAGGATATCTGTTCCTTGTAATGAGCAGTAATCTTTTACCGAGTTGTAGGCTTGACTGCACACATTCCCTAGCCAAAATCATATATAAACTGTTTTTTTCCCCCTTCCTCTTCAGAGCAGTTCCTCAGAGCTATCTGAGAGGCTGTCTCCTGGAATATAGTCCTCAGTAAGACCCTGAATAAAACTCAACCCACAGCTCCTACATTGTGCCTTTTTATTACAGCTGACACTACCTTCTGTCATATTGCATTTATCTATGAAGGGGAGCAAAATATACTATCCTGAAATATGCTACTTTGACATATTGATTATTGTGAATTAAACTTACTGAAGAAATAGCAGGTGCAAGAAGAACATTCTGACCATCCTTTGTCCCCCTCAAAGCAGGAAGTAAATCTCCCATGTGAAACATACCTTCTCTGTACCAGGGGTAAAGAGACATCCTTCTTACAGGAATAGGAAGTTCAGGGCTAAGAAGTCTGTATAAACAAACCTTGTTACTTCTTCACTACTTAGCTACTCCAAGCCCAAACCCCTTTGTTTTGCAAATTCTTCCCAAATTTTGTTTCTTTGTCCAAAAAGTATAAAAACTGCTTGCTTTGGTCACTTCTTTGAGCCTCATATCTTTGGGGATCCCGTACATATGAAATTAAATTTTTTTTCCTGTTAATCTGTCGTATGTCAATTTAATTGTTAGACCAGCCAAAGAACCTAGAAGGGGAAAAGTTTTCTTTCCTTACACCTACATCATCCCAACCCCAAGAAAAACAGGCGACAAGAAAGAGTCAATGTGCTCAGGGTTGGGATAAAGTTAAAAACCCCAGGGGAAACTGAGGCAGAATCCCAGGTATGTACATTAGGGCAAATAGTGGGGAACCAGTTGACCATGACAGTGAATACATATGTGCAAAGGCTGACTCCACGCATATTGGATGCCAGGTTCATGAAAGAAAGTCTCATTCTCAAGTGTGATTTTTAAGTGGTTATGTGGATGGGCTCTGGCATGACTGTCCTGATTTCAACTTCTGTCTCAAGATGCTCTGAATGTACTGACTCAGCAAGACGTTACAAGCATACTGTAAGCAAATAGGGTGAGGGGTCCCCAGAGAAAGAGAACCAGGCATGGCTTTCTCGACAGAAGAGAAATTCCTCCTCCCAATTCTCCCAAGTCTTTCTCCTCCACCATGCCGCTCACTCACTCTTCTTTAAAACCTTAAAGAAAATATTTCTCCCTCCTCCAACTTTCTAGCCTGAAATTCTCAAAGAAATCTGAGGATTTCCTCCTCAGACTAGAATTCATTCTGCTTCCTCCTACCTTTATATTCTTCACCCTGGGCAGTGCATTTTTGCTATTGATGTTTCCCCCAGAGGAAATTATTATTTTTCCTGTCACCTCTTCCCTCACCTACTTTCTTTTGCATTAGGTGTGTTCTTCAGAACCCATGGATAGCCTGATCAGATGTTGAGGAGTTCATAAAACATATTTTTTTAAACAGAGTGTATGTGGGGAATAATTTTCCCTCTACTCTCCTAGTTTTTGTCTGAGACCCCCCCTGCAATAAAAGACAGATTAATAGGAGAAAAAAAGAAGTTCAATAACATGTATACCACCTACATACATGGGAGATACTCAGGAAAACTGAGTAACTCCTGAAATGGTCCAAGCCATCACCTTAAATACCATCTTCAGCTAAAGACAAATGAAAGATGTTGGGTGGGGGAAGGACAGCTACGGGAAATTACCAGGAAAAGTGCAGTAAGCAAGAGCGTGACTGCAGTGCAGATCTGAGTGAGTGCCTTCTCCAGTGAAAAGAGTTTTGAGAGATTTAGAATCATCCTCCTCTTTCAGGTACAGAGAAGGAGACACTCTTACAAGTGAAGATTTCCTTTATGAATGCAAATGTCTTTTACATAAGGGTAACTTCTTCTCCTTTTTTAGAGCTTTTCCTGTGTCTGCTGTTCCTTAAAAATAATCAGCTCAAGATAATCCTCATGCCAAAGAGACATATTTTGGGGTGGCAGATTCTGCTCCTTTTTCAAGTGGAAAATATAAATATCACTCTCCTAATCCTCAGAAATCCCTTAGGAGCTCACAGTAGGACAGCTGCCCCTGCTTAAGGTCTGAGCACTTCCTGCTCAGAGAGCCTGGAGGAGCTTAGCAGAGGTCTCCCTGCACATCAGACTCCATATCACAAAGGTGGGTGTTGAAAGGATCTCTTGACAAAACTGCTCTCCCCCTGGTCCAAGCTAAAATTCTCCCATCAGCTATTTCTTCATGTGTGAGTATTAAAATATGACGGGAGTGAGCAGAGAAAAAATTAATAACTAAATTGGGTTCCTGCTTTTCCGCAGGTGTTTGCACATATATTACTTCATTTAATCCTCACATAATTGTATGAGCTGTTGTTATTCCCATTTTTTAGCTGAGGAACCCATGAACAAAAAAAGAACAAGGAGCATCACTTATCGTCCAGTTATACAAGGGTTAAATTGCAACCCACTGCAGTTGTTCAGGATGAAAAACAGGAGGAGGCACTCTGTGCTTTGAATAAACAGGCCCCTAGATAGTCGGATGCATATCACAGGAAGAAGTTCAACGACCCCAGATTCTTGCACCTTCCCATATATAGAAAAGCACTAAAATCATCCAATTGGGGGATATCTGTTCCTTATGACTATCAGTAATCTGTAATATTTTACCAAGATGTAAAATATTCTTTACTAGCGGAGGGGGGGATGAAGCTGATTAGAAAGAGTATGGACTCTGGATTTGGATCCTGTATTCTAAACTGTGTGACTCTAGACAGATGATTGCACAGCCCATCTGTGTGTCATTTTTGCCCAGGATGGAAACTGCAGGCAGCAATAGCACAAGCGTCTTATGATCCTGGTTGGAGTGGCGGGGGGGCGGGGAACAGAGAAGTGGGTAAATGAAAGGCGAAGAAGCTGATTCAAGATGGACAAAACCATCCTCCAGTTTCCATTTTGTTTCTGGTCAATCTGTAACCCAGCAGTCTCTGCTTCCCAGGTCAATGAAGATCCAAGAGACGGTGCTGTCTGCTGCCAGCTGTTGTAGCCTTGGCACAAGGAGATGTTCCTTCTCTCCTCTGCTGAGACTGTTTACCCCTGATTCAGGCAATATAGTTGGGAGACTTCAGAGGAAACACTTTCTCTATCCTCATTGTATTTTTAGCCGTGCATTGCGATGCAAACGCAAAATATTGCGAACTATAAATTAGCACCCAATCAACGCATGCCCAAGAAAATCTATTGCATTTATACCACTACTAGTTTTGAAGGTTTTGCTTTTGAAACAGAACTGACTCCCTCTACATTTGTAATCCAGTTTAGGACACTTTTTCTAATCTAGCTAGACTCCTTTGGGGGTATCAATTTCCCACGTACTTACCTAGCCTCTGTCTCTTCAGTTTATTTTCTTAAAAGATCCTTAAGAAATGCTATTTAGTATCTTCCTGTTGGCCATGGGGTCAGCATGGTGAACTCTTCTAGGAGTGGGGATACAACAGGTTATATGTTGGCTGTGGCAGCGAGTGAAGGTGGGCATAGATATCATTTGGTCCTTTGGGATTGAAAAATAACACCTCAGTGTTTAAGACTGAATTATAGGAGAGCACCTAGCCCTCAGTAAATCCACCATGTGGGCAAATGACTGTCATTCTCCGAAGGCCTTATTGGGCATCCCCATTACTGTCATGGCTGAGGTATTGTCACTGACTTAAATGGGAGCTCAGTGCCTGAAGAGGAGACAGGTGGCCAAGAACCCCCTTTATTCCCTTATAATGCAAAGAATTTGGCAGGAGTGAGGCAAAGAAAGACTATTTTAATACCTGCTTATATCTGGGGAGTTAAGCAGTTATGGCTCTATTTGTGGCAGAAAAAATCATTTGTCAGCATCTGGAATTGGTCTTTGCCCTGTATTAGTAGAATGGACTGACTAATATAAGAGAAAGAAACTGCACATTTCAGGGGCTCCTACAGACTGAATGTTCCCCCCCCCCAATTCATATGTTGAAACTTAGTCCCTGATATGATGGTATTTGGAGGTGAAGACTTCGGGAGGTGATTAGGTCATGAGTGTGAAGCCCTCATGAGCGAATTTGTGCCCTTATAAAGAGACCCCAGAGGGCTGCCTTCCTCCTTCTGCCATGTGAGGACATAGCGAAAAGTCGGCTGTCTATGAACTAGGAGGCTGGCTCTCACCAGACACAAAATCTGTCTGCACCTTGATCTTGGACTTCCCAGGTTCCAGAACTGGGACATATAAATGGTTGTTGTTTATAAGCCACCCAGTCTATGGAACTCTGTATAGGGTGTCCAAGTGGACTAAGAGAGGAGAATAATAGAATAAACTTTTTCTTCTCATTCACATGAAGTTTAGAGTGAGGTCAGTGGCCCTCTGCCATCTTCTAACTCTACTATCTATCACACTGGGCCTCCAAGGGCAACATGGCAGCCAACAAGTGACGGAAGAAGCATAGGACTCTTCACCTTCTTGGACAGAATGTGACATTTGTGGTCTATTGACCAGAACTAGTGACTTGGTTCCAACTTTAGTGCAGGGGTCTGGGTAATGAAGGGGCGCACAGAGAATATTTGGTGATTACTGTTTCTGCACCATCATTTCATGTCTTTCTCACATGCAGACATGTCACCAGGGGGATATGGTCCATCATCCTGGAACATGGCTAAGATTCTGCACCCAATTACAAAGTGTGGGTTTCTTTCCCTGTTGGTTTGCAAACTGGTCCCCATAAACAAAGGGCAAGGAGGAACTGAAGAAAGAGGCGGACCATCCAGCATGGTAGGTGTCAGTTTTAATAAGTAAGGGAACTTACACAGGAGGATTGTCTTGAGCGGCTGCAAAATGAGTAGATCTCCACACCTACCACTGTAAATATTAGGTTCTCATTTATAAATTGATAAAGCATTTCATAGGCAAGGAATTTTGTTCCCATTTTACAATGAAGACACTAAGACTCAGAAAGGTACTGTGACTTATCCAGAGTCACATAGCTAGCAAGGGGAAGAATAGGGGTTTGACTTCTTGTTTTCTGACACCAAGCCCCATGTTTGGTTATATCATAAGTTATAAGTTATATCATGTTATAAGTTATATCGTAAAAGTTATACCGTAAGTTCCCTAAGTTTGGAGATCCCTAGCTGTGAGAGAATTAGCAGTGGATTATAAAAGTTGAGTAGTATCGGAAGAGCAACTAAAGCATTTTCTACAGGAAAATTGAGGCAGCCTCATAAAGATTAAATCCATTTTTTTCAATTGCCTTAATAGTCATCTAACAATTACAGTTTTAAATGGTTGCTAGAAGTATTAAGTGAACAAAGTAATTGGGTCGATCATTTGTGTACCAGTTATTTTGGTCATTAAGTGTGGCCTATGTGAAATGAATTTGTTTATCTGCAAATAACTTCATACTCAAGCTCCCCAGATCCAGCCAGTCTTTAGAGCTGAGCAAAGCAGAGTTTCCACAGCTGCACTGATTACATGTGTTTCCCAAGGCATCCCAGAGACCCAGACAAAGGACCCAAAATAGATACTCAGACGGATCCCGGTCTGATTTGCTTCCTTCTCCCAAGAGAGGATTATTTTATCATGATTCTAAGTTGATGAAACTTCTCCAGAGGTCAGCACAAATTAGAAATGCCAGCTTCTACTTTAACTACTGATAGCCTACTTAACCCTGAGTATCTTAAATTCTACTCTCATAAAAAATATTTAGGTTGGAGAGAATTAAAAATCAGAGACTATATTTTATTAGAGTAACTGAAATATACTAAGTTCTATGGCAGATGAAAATAACGATAAATTATCTAAGTATCCTACCCTAAATGAAAGGAACGATTCTTTGAGTGTGGGGTTAGTGAATCCCTTTCAATGAGTACAGTGTGGAAAGTGGAAAAAAAGAATAACTTCACAGTGGCGAAACCTGACAAACACTGTTTCAACCAGGTGATCAAGGTCAATATCCACAGCCATACATCATATGGATAATATGTGCCCTTGATATTCTGTAATGAAAATGACACTTTACTTCTGTGATCTTCCTTCTCAAACCTATAACTCCTATCTAATCAGAAGAAAAACATCAGGAAAATTCCGATAGAGAGATATCTTACAAAATACCTGACCAGATCTCCTCAAAACTGTCAAGGTCATAAAAAACAAGGTGGGTGTGAGAAAATGTCACAGCCAAGAGGAGCTCAGGAGACAGGACAACTAATTGTAACATGGATATTGGATGTGGATTCTAGAGCAGAAAAACTGAGGCAACAGGAATAAACCATGGGCGTTATTATTAATGATGATAATGGTGATGATGGTGGTATTGTTGATGGAATTATGATGCTTAAGGTGATGATGGGGGGTGCTGGAGCTACCAGAAAAGTGAGAGTAATTAACATGCACTTGTGCGGAATTCAGATGATATCTAGACTCAGAGCCTGTAGCTCCAGCCTCATCCTTCCCTGTGCCCCTACAAATCTGAACTACTGATTACTTGCATCTTACCAAATGTAAAAAATAATAAGCAGAAACCTCAGGTAAATAGAGCTGAAAGCCTAGACGGGGGCGATCTCACACTCTGTGATAATGGTAGAGCCCAACAGGAAGAAGAAAAACTCCTCTTCTTTCCTGGCAACAATTCAGCCAATGAAAAGCCACAGACTCTTTGGTTTTTTTTTTAATTAATTAATTTTTATTACAGTATAGTTGTTTTACAATGTTGTGTTAGCTTCTACTGCATAGCAAAATGAATCAGCCATACATATACATATATCCCCTCCCTTTTGGATTTCCGTCCCACTTAGGACACCACAGTGCATTAAGTAGAGTTCCCTGTGCTATACAGTATGTTGTCTATTTTATACATAGTATCAATAGTATATATGTGTCACAACATTGTAAAGCAATTATACTCTAATAAAGATGTTAAAAAAATCGTATATATGTGTCAACCCCAATCTCCCAATCACAGACTCTTTGTTTACAATAGCCCTTCCACTTTCCCTTGTCCCTTTTTAAAAGACTTCTCCTTCCCTTGCCATGCAGGGACTTGCACATGGCTCGCCATGGCTGCAGACCCTGAATTGCTATCCTCTGCTGATCACGGATATACCCATCTTTGTTGGAGAAATAACTGGCAGTCTATTTGTTTTAGGTCAACACAAGTATAACTAGTGTATTCATTCATGCTTCTGTGCCTTTTCTCTTGCTCTTTCCTTTCTGTGGAAAACTGACTTCACCCCTTTCATCATCTGACAACAACACTCACTTTTCATAACTCAGTTCAAGGGTCACTTCCTTATAATATTCTTCGTGACAATTATTTTCCACCTGGCATAAAATTGGTTTCTACCAACTATATACACACAGCTATCACAGTACCTCCAGCCTTTTATCTGATCATTTATGTATCTTCCTCCTTATCTAGACTGAGATTTTTGCAGGCTGGAGGTGCATCTTATTCGCATTTGTGCTCTTACACTAATCATAATGTCTGCCATATAGCAGAACCACCAGACATTCGCTGAATGAATGTGTAAGTTAATGATGAACTAATATTCCATCTGTGGTAAGCTAGAGAGGATCTGGGTAATGTCCTCTGGCCATTTCATCTTACTAAAGTTACTGAGGAAATTCATGGAGTATCCCTGATTTACACTGTTTTATTTTTATCCCCTTATTAGAACATATGGTTCTCAAGGGCATCTATATAAATGGTCCCCAAAGTGTGGTTCTCAGACCAGCAACATCTGCATTACCTGGGAACTTGTTAGAAATGCAAGTACGCAGGCCCCAGCTGAACCTGCTGAATCAACAACGGGGTGTGAGACCCAGCAGTCTGTGTTTAACAAGTCCTCTAGGTGATTCTGAGGCACATTCAAGTTTGAGAACTACAGACATATATCATTCACTGCTGTACTGTAGGCATTAAGAACTATAAAGTAGAAACTGTTGTTAATCTTACCAAAGCCTTCTAGTTACCCATTGTTGATTCCTATCGCAACTCAGCAGCAACTACCCTAAACCACTGCCATACTCTTGAAGTACCTAATTCCTCTCCATACTCCCTTGTCTCAGCAGAAGGCCTGGTCCTTTACCAACTGGAGAAACTAGAGGTTATCCAAATGAACCTCTTTCCATTTCTCTCCCATTCATTCCAGTAGTTCTCAGTTTCAGCACCAGGTAAAATTTAAACCCTTAAACACTGATGACCAGACTTTTCATGTCATACGGTGTCTCCATCTTCATTCTTTACCACTTGTCCAGTTATACAATATGCCCCAGCCATGCACAAAGATAGGTCAGTTTCTTGGCATTAAGACCATAAGCATTGTCTCATGGAAAAAAATCTACTCTTCTCTTGCTCCATCTCAACACACACACACACACACACACACACACCCCCTCTTGGGTCATAGTTGGAACTCTGAATATGTTTGTTGAATCAAGAAATAGGACAGGTGCAAGTTAGAGCCCTTGATTGTAAGGAAAAGAAGCTTATTTTACCTAAATTAAGCTAAGAAGAGTTTTCTGGAAAAAAAAATCTATTTGACCTCACATACTTGAAGGAAAAGTTGAACCATCAAACCTTGGAAAGGACAACTATCTAGACCAATCTTCAGGTTTTGGAAGCAGCAAACACAGAGCAGTGTCTGATGGGAAATAATGTTATTCAACCATCTCCAACTGTTCCACATCCTTATATCATTGCTCCAGATTTAAATTCATGAGAGACGTTCTAAACTGGCTAAATATGGACTTCTCCAATAGCAGATTCAGACTCAAAGGGTTGGGTACTTATAGCTTATTTGGGAGGAGGTGCCAGGAACTAAACATAAGAGAGAAAATAAGGATATGGAGGGAGGAAAAGTAGAAAACAGCTTCTAATAAACCACATAGAACAACTTCTGAATCATCCTTTTGGAGGATGGGAAGCTGAAAAATTTATTCCCAGACTGCCAGGCCCCATTGTTTGAGATTTTTCCCAAGTGCGTTAATATCCCATACTTCTGGATTGCTCTGGTTTGCAAACGAATGAGTTTCCATGGTAGGAAAACCACAAGGGTCATGGGGATGTGGAGCAGGAACAGCTGTAGAATCCACTTCAAGAACTTAGCATATCTCTTTTTAAGAATCCCACTAAGACTACATGAATTAACCAGGACTAGTTCTCCAGAATAAAATTAAAATGCTGTTACCAAAAGAAGGGAGAGTAGATTCTGGGCAGACGAGATTATCAGATACACACTTCAGAGGAGGTAATCAATGGATAAGAGAGGTTCAGAAAAAAGTGCTTAGGGAGGTCCGTAGGGTGAAAGATTTTTATCCAATAGGGGGAAATCATGGAAAAGTTCATGAAGAAGTTGATTTTTGTTGACCAAATGCACCCTCCTGATCTAAGATAACAAAGTCTGCCTTCCTGGTCTCTCCTTTTCAAGCATCCAATACAAGTTGTACTAGATTGCCACGACCACTGCATGGTTCAAAAATAATTTATGTGAACTTAACAAATCATTAGTGCCATGTGTTTGCTTAGATCTCCTTGATGCTATTTTCGGGTGAATAATTGCTAATTTAATTCTTGCTGGGAGAATAACATTACACTCAAATTCCTGTGTGAAAAAAAAAAAGGTGCTAATGACTAGACAGCCTTAGGTTTCCATGGCAACATATTGCTCTCAAAGATCAAGTGGAATATTAAAATAGTGGCTCATTAGGTGGCATAGGTTTATTTTTAATGTATTACATATGTAATATATAACAACAGTAACGTGGTCCATGAATTAGGGTCTCTGATATACCCTCTAGAGCAGTGAGGGAGTTTTTTTTTTTAAGTACTTTCACTTTGTGAAGAATTACTTCCAAAGCTGTAACTATATCATTTTTTATCTATTCATATTCTTTTACCTCTGTGCAGCTGAATATACATATATACAATGGATATCTGCCCTGCTCTTCAAAAGCCAGCAAAAGCCTGAGAAGAAGGGAGCCACACTGTGTGAGCCTGCGAAAGAGTGTCATTGAAACATTCTCTGGGCTTAACATTTGAAAGTCTCTGGGGTCTGACATCTCGTTACTCTATTCCTTACATCCAAATAGGGTTATTCAAGCCTCTTTAAGAATGTTCTTTGCTTTTCATTTTCTAAACCTTTGATTAAGTTGTACCCTCTTCCATTCCTACATTGCTTGGTAAGAGTTTACCATCTTCAAGGGCCAGTGGAAATGTTCCATTCTCTGTCCTCCCAGGTCTTCTTCAAAGACCTGATGAGAAATAACTTACCACCTTGCTGCACTGTACAGACCTTGATTTGTACTTCTCTGATGGCCTTATTAGGTTGATCTATTGGCCCCAATGTTAATCAATGTTAGTGATGCTTCTGAAACATTTGATCTCGTAGTTTAAGTCTTTCCTCCCATCTATAATATAGCATTATAATGAATAGCGTTAAAGTCAGAATGTCCTGCTGTGAATCCTATGTTCTCCTCCATTCATTATCTATGCCTCCCCGAGAAAGACATATAACCTTCCTAAGCCTCCATTTTCTCACCTACAAAGTGGGGTTAATAATAGTTCCTATTTCATAGGGTTGCAAAGATAAAATGAAATACTTATTGATGATGATGATTATGATGATGACAGTGACAACGGAGAGGGTAGTATAATTAGATGGGTTTAGGTGTGTGTAAGTATCTGTACAAACTTTAGATTGTATAAATGAGGAATACATTAGGGGCCCATGTGACTTGAAAGAGCAGTAAATAGTACATTAATGTCTGTAAGAATGAATGCATCTCCTGAAATCCATTTCCATGTTACGGCCTCTAGGGAAAAAGATAAACACAGTAGGTGCTTAAAATCCTGTAGTGATGCCCCAATCTATCAAAATTAAATTATTTCCTAATTTAGAATGTAAGCATGACCTGAGTCCTACTAGCATCTCAAGAATTTCTTTTCTATCATTTTTTTCTGTCATTTTCCTAGATTTTGCAGTTCTCTTATACTTCCATATTTTTTCCACATATAGTTTCTCTTTCCTGGAAAGCTTTTTTTTTTCTTTCTTTCTTTCTTTCTTTTTTTTTTTTTGGTCTTCTTCACCATTCTCTCTTCTAATGTTCCCTCAAGATTTAGCTCACAGATAGATTATGATTCACCTCCTCTGGCCAAGTTTCTCTGATCCACCTTCCTCTAAGGCTTGGCAAAAAGTCTCTTTTTGTTTTTGTAGCTGCCTATGTATATCTGTCAGTACACTTTTTTTTTTTCTGGATTTTAATTAATATGTTACTTAACCTTGCATGCAAATAAATTGTAATTACTTCTTTGTCTCTATAGCCTCAGCATTTAGTACTGTACCTGGCACTTAAAATGAACTCAATAAAAAACATGTACATAGATGAATGTAGTAGTCATTAGTATTATTTGACAAATGTGACAAATAAGTCTATATTGTTCAGTAAATTTCCACTCCCACCTCTCTCACCCTCATGGAGGACATGTATTTCCTTGCCTCAGTAACAGTAGGTTTGGCAATACAACTTACTTTGGATGTTAGTTGGCGTGGCACAAGCAAAGACTAGAAATGTGTTTGTGTGATCTGGCTCTTATCTTGCATTCCTGCCTTTTATGAGAAAAACATGGCTTAGATAATCATTAGCTCCAAGGAGGAAAAGAAGGATATAGAGTGGGTCTATGCTTAATCAATAACTTGAAGCTGACCCCCATCAAAGGCAGCCTAGATCGGCCATCTGCCATCTGACCTACAGACACATGAAGATAACTACATTCTTCTTATTGTATGTCACTGAGTTTGGGGTTGGTTGATTAGACAGCATTTTTGTGGATATAGTAAACTGAGAAGAAAATTGATAGCAAACTGTGTAGCACTGCCGTAACAAAAACCTAAACTATGTGAAATTGGCTTTGGAACCGATTCGCAGGAAGGAGGCTGGAAAAATGTCAATTTATGTTATATAGGGGGGACCATTAGGTAAAACTGTTGCTCGTGGTAAGTGGAAGATAGGAAGATGTACCTAATTTATTTTAGCACCAGGCAAATACATTTCAGAAAACAATGTTGATGCTGTAAATTGACTCTTGCTAGCTGCATTTCATCAGATATTATAAAAAGAGATGATTTCTGAAAAGTATAAGCTAGATTACAAACATAATTTAAAGGGAAAAATAGAAGTACCAGGAAGTGCGTGGTTAGAAATTAAAATGGTTTCTTACCAAATACGGCCTTAGAACAAAGGGTCCTGCCATTGTGTTATGCTCTACAAAAAGCAAATCAATGGTGTGGCTGTAACATGTTTTATTAAGTCCTCTGAAGGAATTGATGTAATGTTCAGTAGATCTTTTTAGGTAGAAAAAGGAGCTTCTAGAAAGCTTGAGAGCATGGCCCAGAGTACCTTGATATTATAAGAATGAATGAGAGAGAGACACAGAGACAGAGAGAGAGACAGAGTGAGGGCGGGGGAGGGAGAGAGGGAATAAGAAGGAGGAGGAGGAGGGGGAGGAAGATAAGAAATAGGAGGAGAAAAAGAGTCTCAAAAGAGTTGTGGAAAAAGCTTTTGGCACATGGAATGCCCTGGAATGGAACATATAAAAAAAATCCACAAAGGTTTTGAGAAAGTGACATTGGAAAACACACACACACACACACACACACACACACTGAACTAAAGGATACAGAGACTGTTAGAGATGTGAAAATACTCTGCTCCCTCAGTTACTACAGGGAGGAAGCAGGCTGAGAAACCTGCTGATACCAAAGAATATATCCTTCAATGCCTTTATTAGAAGTGGCCAAGGAAGATGCTCTCCTACAAAGCGGAACCATGAGCAAAGTAGAACAGTGGACTAAGGAGCCACTTCCAGAAAGCAGAAAGAGGACCTAATCAAAGAACGGTTTTTACAAGGCACTATTTGTCCAGTGAGATTTCAGAAATGCCAAAAGCCTTATTCACTACCGTGTACCTCTCATTCACCCCCTGTTCAAAGGTGTTGTGATTATTCTGTACGTGTTCCAACACGGTAGGTTGGATGCAAGGAGCACAAATAATTTGCCTTTTTGTTCATTAGTCACTGTATCAAGAGGAGTTCAAATTGGACTTAATGTAGAGTAAAAATTCCGGACTTGAATACTGATGTATTGATGAGATAGAATTTTGGAGCTCTTAGGGTTGGTTCAGTGTATATTGTAGGTGGGAGAGATGTGAATATTTTTAATTTTAGTAGATGCTGTACCACTCTATCCGGATCTCCCTGTGCAGGATCAATGTACCCATTTTCCCTGCTGTCAGGAAGGTTGTCTGATGATGATTCACAGCTGAGGCTCTTGTAGGGAATTACCATCAGCCTAGGGAAGCTGCCTCACAGAGTACTATGCACTCCCTCCCTTGAGACAGTAACAGATTACTTCAGTTGGGGACAACTCTGAAGGGCTCTCTGGATGAGGTCTCTGCTGGACCCCATCACAATTTATCCACAAATTATTTCTCTTTGTCTAGCCCTACTTCCTTCATTCTCATAGATGTTGTTCCTGAGAGAACTGCCAATAAAATTCCTCTAAGAAATTAATCTGTCTCATAGTCAGTTGCCAGGAAACCCAACCAAAGACAGTTGGAACCAGGAGTGGTCTAAGAAAGTAGAATCTCAGATGGGATTTGGGATCTGGATCACTTGTGGGCAGGCTGACCCTAAGGACCCAATCGGCAGTGGTAGATGCAGTGTGGCTGCAGCAGTGCAATTTTTACAACTTTTATAAAAGTTGTACTGGGATAGGATAGCAGTGGGGAGGAATACACGGGCTAGTGCAATATTTCAGGCATTTGAAACGTTCAGTGAAAGTAGTACAACTTGAGTGGAAAGAGAATAAGCTAAAGTAGACATGCATACACACACACTCATGGGAAATGGTGAATTGCCTGGCTTGTTTACCAAGTTTCTGGATGGAGAAAGAGTGAATGATCAGGGATAAGGAGACCTGAGGAAGTGACATGTGGATGAACCTTTGAAAGTGGGCACAAACTGGGAAAAATCTTTGTCTCATGTGTTGATGCATGCTAGAGAGCATCCATCATGGAAGAAGTAATAAATAACAAAATAGAGAGAGAACTTGACTAGTTGACATCAACCAGCACAATGGACACAGGAATGGAGGGGACTTGGTGACAGGAAGGGAGGAAAACTAACAACAAACAGACAGTTGTAGTCTTTGTAATGATGGAGGAAAACACAGGAGATTGTGGGAGCAGAGGGGGTGGATGCACAGTTGAGACTATATGCGGGCGGGTGGTGTAGGTGTTGCTATAGAAATGCTGTTACAGTGCTTATGCCAAACATTGAACATGTAAACTGTGTAAACCTCACAGAGAGGTTGGGAGATTGGAGGGAAAGTTATAGAGTCGACTTGCTATCAGAGTACCTTAACCAACGGGAAGGTTTAGTTCATTATCTACTTATTCCAGCTGAGGAAATTAGTGCAAATCTCTCATCCAACATGATTCCACAACTCAGCGACAGAGAGAAGACAGCTGGGCAGATTCATGAGGTTAGACAGAACAGCACGTATTAATAAGCCCAACACTGTAAACTTTCCCACGGAAGTGTGATTTTACACTATGTGCTGGGGACAGTCTGTGAGGGCTGTGGATGAGTGAGTGAGTGTGTGTGTGTGTGTGTGAGTTCATGGACTTGCTATGTGTGATACTTTCTGGGGTACCTCCGGAAGATAACTGAACTATACTTTTAAACTCTACATAACGTGAAACTAGACTCTCTTGTTTATTGTTTGAGGATCCCAATTATTTTGTTGATTGTGTTCTTCTTGAAGAAGAGCCAGAAGTTTTATTCATCTTGTCACTCCAGAACTCTGCGTGGGCACTGGCATAGAGTTGAGGGGATGGAGAGAACGTGCCAACCTGTGAAGTGGATATTTTCTTCACTACTCTTCCTATTGTATGAGTGAGAAAAAAAAGGCTCAGAAAGGTCATGTCCCTCAGCTACAATGTAAGTGTTGGTATTTGGGTACAAATCCTGGGATCCAATGTTCTAAAGCCCATTAATTTTCCATGGTGTCATTTTATTTCGACACGCTTCTTGGATTTGGCCAAATAAATTATAGGTCTCTTAATATTTTGCTTTTTAATCACCTGGATCTGTTAGTCTGCTTTTTAGCTGTCTGATACAAAAAGATAACTTACATGATCAATGATGATGTGGACCCTATAATTATATCATGAAATAGCTCCATTACATACTAGGTCTAAAAAATTATGGACATGTAGGCAGGTATGTTAAGCATGGTTGCATTTTGGTAAAATCCGGTGCGTGCACGCGTGCGTGAGTGCGTGTCTGTGTGTTTCTGCCTGTCTGCCTCAATTCTGAAAGGTATTTACATAAATGTTAATAATGTTTATCTTTAAACGGCAGAATCACAGGTAAATTTTACCTTTCTTTTAATTTTTCTGTTCTGAATCTGCTTCTTTTTGGAACAACTCCGATGTTTCACTTATACAAACAGATAAAACAATAAAGTTATTTCCATTTCAGAAAGAAAAATCTCCTATACGTATTTGGTCCTTTGTGAATTGGGATTTCAGTGTTACAGGAGAAGCCTGGAGATTAGGTACAACTAGCAAAGCTGCTTGAAATGAAACAAATGCTGAATGAGGTTCTCACAAACCCCAGTTTATTAAATCAGTGTGTCCAGGTGTGATTTCTGATTGACCTTGGTCTCTGTTACAACAGTCTGTTTCATGGGTACAGCTTCTTCAGTTTACAAGGTCCTTTTCCTTATCTCTTCTTTCAACACAAACACCCTCTGTATAAGGAAGAAGGCCAGGAATTGGTTTTTTTCCATATTTAGGTCAAGGAAGTGAGATCCAGAGAGGTTAAGTGACTTGTAAAGTCACACACTAAGTCGAATGATGGAGTGGTGAGGAGCATTGAGAGAGGGTCAATAAAGGCTCATAACTACTGTCTTTGCAATTTGTTTTATTTTCTCAGACTTCCCCCCAGTAGAATTATATACTCCCTCCTCTAATAAATATTGCATATATCTGTCAACCTAATAAAGCATTTGTTTACATGTGTCTTCTTGAGGGAAGACAGCATTTCAATTCCATAGTGCTTATCTCGATATCTGGTATGCAGCAAGTTCTCAACAAATGTTTACTGAATTAATATATGTCTTGTATCCTGGAGGCCTTCAATGCAAAAGCAATTATGAAAAAGAAGTGCAGGCTATACCTCAGAGATATTATGAGTTTGATTCCAAACCACCATAATAAAGCAAATACCACAATAAAGCAAGGCACACAATTTTTTGTTTTCCCAATGCATATGCACCACACATAGTCTATTAAGTATGAAATAGCATTATGGCTAAAAATATATATACTTAATTTAAAATACTTTATTGCTAAAAAGTGCTGTCATCTGAGCCTTTAGCAGGTTGTAATCCTTTTGCTGGTGGAGGGTTTTGCCTCAGTGTTGATGGTTTCTGATTCCTCAGGATGGGGGTTGCTGAAGTTGGGATGGCTGTGGCAGTTTTTTAAAATAAGACAACAATGAAATTTGCTGCATCTCTTCACGAACTTGACTCTGTTCACGAATGATTTCTCTGTAGCATGCAATGCTCTTTGATAGGATTTTACCTATGGTAGATCTTCTTTCAAAATTAAAGTCACTCCTCTCAAACCTTGCTGCTGCTTTATTAACTAAGTTCATGTAATATTCTAAATCCTTTGTTGTCATTTCAACACTCTTCACAGCATTTTCACCAGGAATAGAGTTCATCTCAAGAAACCACTTTCTTTGCCTACTCATAAGAAATAACTCCTCATCCGCTCAAGTTTTATCATGAGATTGCAGCAATTCAGTTACATCTTCGAGCTCCACTTCTAATTCTAGTTCTCTTGCTGTTTCTACCACATCTGCAGCTGCTTCCTCCCCTGAAGTCTTAAACCCCTCAAAATCATCTATGAGGGTTGGAATCAACTTCTTCCAAACTCCTGTCAATATTAGTGTTTTGACTCCCTCTTCCCAAGAATCACAAATGTTCTTAATGGCATCTAGGATGGTGAATCCTTTCCAGAAGGTTTCAATTTACTCTGTCCAAATCCACCAGAGGAATCTTTGTAGCTATAGCCTTACGAAATGTATTTCTTCAATAATAAGACTTGAAAGTCAGAGTAACACGTTGATCTATGGGCTGTAGAATAGATTATTCAGAATGGTAAATGAGCATTGGATTCAACTTAGTCACCAGCTGCTTTAGCCCCTAACAAGAGGATAAGTCTCTTTGAACATATGAAGCCATACATTGACTTTTCCTCTCTAGCTATGAAAGTTCTAGATGGCATCTTCATCCAATGTGAGGCTGCTTCATCTACACTGAAAATCTGTTGCTTAGCATAGCCATCTTCATTAATTACCTTCACTAGATCTTCTGGATAACTTGCTACAGCTTCTACATCAGCACTTGCTGCTTCACCTGGCAGTTTTAAGTTATGGAGATGGCTTCTTTCCTTAAAACTCATGAACCAACGTCTGCTGTAAGTGCTAGAGATGGGATATAATCCAGGACTGTTTGGCTTCAGAGCAGGGGTTCTCTAAAGAGTATTGGTCATGGAGCTGATGATGGTGATGGCAGGGAAAATCATGTTACCTCTCTGGTAATATGGCTCCTCATGCAGACAGGGTCTCAGAGAAAATGAGCAGGATGTTTTCGGTTTCCTTCCATAGAAAGAAAGTCAAGTTACACAGTCAGAAGTCATAAAACCAGTGGAGGTAGAGATCATGATAGAACTCAAATCTCTCCTTGCATCCTTAGACCTTCTTCTACAGCTTTCCTCTCAGAAGGATATGTCTGTCACACAGCCACTTGGATTGCTGGTCTGTTCATTAAAAAAAAAAAAAAAAAAAAAAAAAAAAAAAGACATAAGCTGGCTAAGACTTAGGAGTCATGAACTAGGGGCTATGATTTCTAGTCATTCACTGTTTGGTCTTAGGCCCCCCTTCCCTCCTTTCCTCAAGGTAAAATGGTGTGCTTTGGGGAATAGACTGAGCAATTCCCACAATGCCTTTCAGAACTAATATTATATCCTAAGTTTAGCTGAGTAAATATAGTTTGCTGAGAAAGAGTCTACAGCTTTGGATGGGAAAGAGCTTTATGATAGGAGATTTGAGGGAATTAAGAAATCAGCTGAGCATCATGGAGTGGGCCATGAATAGAAGAATACTGGCAGATCCTTTGAGACACAGTAGTTAGACCAGAAGCAGATTAAAGTTCTTCTAAAAGGATGTCAGCAAAAAAGCAGTGGATGTGCCTAGAGCCTCTAAGGAACCTCCCTAAAGGTTTATAGGTAAGAGAACCAGTGCCAGATCCTAGAAGATGGAGAACTACTCTAGAGCAATTACTGTGCAAGAAAAATAGTGAAAGAGGGCCACATCAATACAATGAAGCAATGCTAGAGAACACTAAAATCAGGTGGAGACCTTCTTTCACCTGGAGTTATCAATTATGAGGAACATATGAGACTTAGGGGAAACCCTCATGGTCTTTGCTGAACCTCCATCCCAGTAATGGTGATAGAACTTCAGGTTTGGAGGTGCTGTATTTTTCAGTTTATAATAGACTGGAACCACCACTTTACAACTTTGCCATCACTTGTTTGACGTGGGGGGTGACAGAACCTGAGAATGAATCTAACACAGAGGAAAGTTGGAGCAAAAATCAAGCAAGACTTAAAGCATTATTTGAGGTCCTAGATCTAGCCATTCCTAAAGGCATACTTCATCTTACAAGGGCTCCTCAATAACCCTAACTTCTTTTATGACTTAAGCCTTTTGGGTTAGTTGTCCTTCATTTGCAATCAGAAGAGTCCTAGTGCCTAGTATAAACTCATGATTTTATGTAAGTCGATATCCATACCTGTGTATATTGAAGAAGCCCAGAAAAATGTACTGCATAGTAATGAGCACTGTATTGCCAAGATCTTGATTTCTAAATACCATCATTCAATAAAGAGCCAGAGGTCCTTGCAGAAATGGCTTATTCCAGGTCTGAGATAGGAAAAGTACAAGGCAAGCCTGTGCTATCTTGCGTCAGAAAGCAAGAAAGAACTCAAAGATCAGAGGACCATGTCCAAAGAACACAGGGACAGAGGGAAGAGGCTCCCACTGGCCAATTTTTGGAAGTTTAAGCATCAAAAAGAATAATGACTATAACTGATTGTAGTCATTAAATTTTAAAAAAACCCATAAATCTATAATGATGACAAAGAGAGAGAGAGGAAAACAAAAGGGAAAAAACTCTTCTATACGGAAGGATATTAGTTTGAATATGTAGAAGGAATTGCAGAATTAGGAAAAAACATTTTCATTGATTTAGACACTGATTACCAACAGAAGCAAAAACCATTACATGGAAATTTGGAGGGAAACCAGATATTCCAAGATGCCAAAAGACTCCTGCCTTCAGAGTCTTCCCAAGAGCAGGAGGAAATGTTTACCATCTTAAATGTTGGCCACCTTCTTAACCAAATGGTCATCCTTCGCCTCACTAACAGCAAGAAAACCCAACATTATTTTTCTCCTTTTGTGATATAACTATCCTTGTCAAAAATGTTTATCTTGAATCTCATCAAGCCTTTTATAACTAATGCTCAATTTACAGAAAATGTAGGAGGCAGGAAAAACAATGCTTAATGATGCCAGAAGGAAACACTTCGATAAACACAGAGGTGTAATATTCTCCAAGACCACTGGCATGGACTCTTCCAGAAGGCAATATTAATTGGGAAAAAAAAAGAAAAAAAAAGAAGGTTGGTAGGTTTGTTTTAGATCAAAGAGATGGAAGAAATGTAATAACCAATAGAGACACATACAATCTGATAGGGTATTGATTAAAATAAATTAAAAAGCTATAGAAAGATTCTGAGGACAATTGAGGAATTATGAATAAGAGCTGTCTATTAGATGGCAATTATGAAATAATAGTTTATTTGTGTGGTAGCATATGGCTTTATAGAAGAGTGCCTTTTATTCTTATCAGAGGCAAGCTGAAGTGCTCTGAGAGGAAAGGTCATGATATCTGCTGCCTACTTACATACGGATCAGGAAAATATACATATATGTGAAAATAGAGAGAGAGAAGAACCATGATGAAATCTTAACAATTATTGACAATTGTTAGAAGATATACAAGTGTTCATTGTGCTAGTCCTGGTGTTGGCAAGCTTTCTCTGTAAAAGGTAAATACTGCCTTGTAGGTAGTATTTAAAGGTAAATACTACCCTTTACGTGAAAGAGTGAATACAGTAAATAATAGACATTTTTCTGCTTTGGGGGTCCATAGATCTCTGCCTCAGCTCTTCAAAGCTGCCCTTGTAGTGCCAAAGCAGCTGTAGACAACACGAAGAGAAGTGGGCATGGTTGGATTTAGCCCTCAGACGTAGTTTGCCAATCCTTGTGTTACTCTAGCTTTTATGTGGTTGTAAATTCTCATCATATAAAGTTAGGAGAAAAAAGGAAGTCCTGATGTCCATATCATAATACTCATCAAGTTTGCAGTTTGCAATACACACAATGGAATAGTGATGGCCAGTGGTTGGGAGGAAGGTACCTTGTGGTCTCTGCTAAGGGCCTTGAGCTTTGTGTGTAGGTAAAGGAGAGCCAGTGAGAACATTCTCTACTCTCCTTTCAACTGCTTGTTTTCAGAGCTTGAGCTCCAAATCACGATGTGTTTTCACATTTGATCCTTTCTGATTTTCCTTGGCTTCTTTATCTGTTATTGTTATTTCCTACTTGCCTCCAGATGCTTCTTATATTATGGAATAAGACTCAAAAGTACCCAGACTTTCTCAAGTCTGCCTTTCTTGATTTCCCCACTTAGTGACTGTGTAAAACGAAAGGAAAAGCTTTGACAATATGTGAACTGGTTGTAGGAGATTACTTCACTCCTAAAGACCTTATCTCAATGTTTCCTCCTTCAGCAAGACTTAACTACTTTGGCAGCTGGGGACTTTGGGACTTCCTCCTGCCTGATATGAACCACAGATAGACATGGAGCTATTAAGGGAGTTCATTGATTTGGAAGAGAGCACTCAAAGGTCTCAGATAAATGGATAGGAAGTGCTGGAATTCTCTCCCTTCAGGATCAATCAGTTCTTAGGTAGAATCTTATCCAAGTCAGCATGGCAAAGAGAGTTTGAGGTTCTTCTATTTAGTAAAGATGCTGTTTTCAAAGATCTCCATGCACCTCTGCTTGGGCAATGACTTCACGCGTGCTCTCTCTGGAGTAAGACAGTCTTATCAGACAGATAGCCTCTTGGAAAGAGTCAGTTGGTCTCATCTGGCAATTAGGCTGAAGATAAGCTATTCATCTCTTTTGCATTTGCAGATGAAGTCATGCTTCTCTTTCAAGGGGTTAACTCTTCAGGTAGATGACCTTTCTGACAACATGGCTTTGGCGTTGGCACTGGACTGGAAATCGAGAGACTGGAGATCTATCCATGGCTAAACAGCTTACCATTCACTGACCTTGGTAAGTCACTCCTCTTCCCTGAGCTGAGATTATTTCAGTAGGATCAGGCGGGTAGATCTGATGACTTCCAGTTCACACCTACCTAGTACAAGTCTATTGACATGTCTATTTTTTGGCTTGTTTTGTTTTCTAGTCATGAAGCTAATTTTATATATCTCAAATAAGAATCCATTGCAGAGGACGAGTTTAACTGTTAATTCAACTGTGCAGTTTAACACATGAGGAAAAATGGTGACTAAAGTGAATACACACACACACACACACACAAACATGCCCCTGAAGGGTTTGGAAATAATACCTTCTGATAATAAATATGTCAGAACTTGAGCACAGATTTTATTAAATTGTTGTGCCATTGTTGTGTTCAACCAAGTAAAAAGAGAGAAGGAAATCTAACATGATTTCTTATTTAATCTGTGGCACGTCTATCAAAATTTTTACCCTGTTGTATAATGCATGCATTTTATTGTGAGCAATCTTTGTGTGTTACTTTTGTTCCTCTTGTTTGTCTCTCTTATTAAACTTTAAGCTGAACAAAGGTAGGGAATCTCTCAGACACCGCTGTATCTTCAGTGTCCTGTCAGTTTACAGTACATGTGCTCAATAACCGTTTAGTTAGATGAAGTTGAATTAAATCAACGTCTTCAGGGATTCTTGGAGTTTGCCATTTACAGATAAAGAAAGTGAGAATCAATAGAATCAATTATTAGAAAGAGACGCAGTTAGGATCTGAAGCTAAATGTTCCTGATTCTAATCTACTTTCATTCCACTAAACCATTTTCTCTTGTAAGGTTATTATTTAGTGTAGCCAAGTTAGTGAATTTGAAGGACTTTATTTATTTATTTATTTTTATTTTTTTGGCCACGTGGCATGTGGGATCTTAGTTCCCCTACCAGGGATCGAACCCAGGCCCGCTGCATTGGAAATGCAGAGTCCTAACCATTGGACTGCCAAGGAAGTCCCCAATTTGAGGGACTTTAAACTGCACACAGAAAATCCCTCATTTGCCCCGACTGCTCCCACCAGGAAGCCCATTTCAAACACTAGCTTATATCAGCAATTCTACCATGATGTCATAATTTCATCCTGTGAGTTTAAGGCTTTGATCGCTTTAATGCTAATAACTTTGGGGCATCTCACAAGTAAATTATCAGACATTCTTTTATTTAAATGAAACACCTTATTTCAGCAGCACATGTCTCTTTTCTTTGAAGAGTTTAAATACCAATCTCTATGGAGAAACAGATGGGGGAATGAAAATCAGGAATAAGAAGAAATTAAGAAATGGAGAACAATCTGACACAGTTCTCACAGTGATAGCACTTTCGTTTCCCTCTTAGCACCCTTCTCTTCTCCTGGTGTCACTGATATCCAAGTCATTAGCTGGTAAAACTTAGCACCCCACCGAGGGTGTGCATTACTTCACTCTTCAAGACAGAAAAGTTGTCACCACCTAAAGGAAATCAACCACTGATGGGAACAAAAGGATTGCTGTTTTGGGATTTGGGGTTCTGCCCAGCAACCTCCAAGTCACCTTTTTAAAAAAATTGTGGATATGAGCTCATTGGAGTTACATATACAAATGCTTATGTGAAATTAAATTATTTAAGACAAAAGGAAATTCTTTTTCCCCAGGGGAAGACATTTATATAAAGATATACTTCTCATTAGGCTCATTTGATTTTTAAAATTATTCCGTTATTCTCCTTTTTTTACATTGAAGTACAGTTGATTTACAATGTTGTGTGCTAATTTCTGCTGTACAGCAAAGTGACTCCGTTATGTGTGTGTACATATATAAGTATACACACACACACATTCTTTTTTATATTCTTTTCCATTATGGCTTATCCCAGGAGATTGGATATAGTGAAAGAGAATGGAAAACCCTTTATAATTCTGTAAACATAATATTCTATGACTCAATGATTCCATTTTATACTGGGCATATTGGTAGTCAAAATATAGAAATCTATTTTTTAGAAGAGTTGTTGCCAAATGAAATGGATTCACCATGTGGGGTAGAGATTTTAGCATTCCTAGAGGTGTTCAATCATAAACTAGATCATTATTTGGCAAATAGATCATAGAGGTCATTCAGTGGTTCTCAAAGTGTGATCCCTGGTTCATAGACTTGAGAATCACCTAGGGTGTTTGTTAAAAAGTAATAATTAAAACCTCTGGTGATACTGTTCAGAAATGTGTATTTTAAATAAGTTAACAGGGAAATTCTGATGTAGTCTAAAATCTGAGAACTCTTGGTGAAGGGAATTGAATATGATGATAATTAATCTGATTTTAGGCCATATTTCCCTTCTTCCTTTATGTTTTCCTTCAAATAATTCTGTTCTTTTGAAAGAAGTAAGGGTGGAGTGTTACATCAACTAAGGCTCCTTAAAAAGTTAAAGAACTACCATAGAACCTAGAAATACATAGACAGTTGACCCTTGAACAATGCAGGGGTTAGGGGTGCTGACCCTCCACGCAGTTGAAAATATAACTTTACAGTCAACCCTCTGTATCCACAGTTCTGCATCTGTGAATTCAACCAGCTGAGGATCGTGCAGTACCTACTGTGATAGGTACTTCATACTTTTTTTAATAAAAAAAAAGAATCCACGTATAAGTGGATCATGCAGTTCAAACCTGTGTTGTCCAGGGTCAACTATATACGTGTATATATTCAAAAGAATTGAGAGGAGGGATTCAAACAGATATCTGTACACCAATGTTCATAGCACCATTATTCACAAAAGCCAAAGATGGAAAAACCCAAGTGATGATCAACAAATTAATAGGTAAACAAATTGTGTTACATGCATACTATGGAATATTATTCATTCATAAACCGGAATGGAAATTTTATATAGGCTGCAACACAGATGAACCTTGAGAACATATGTTAAGTGAAATAAGCCAGACACAAAAGGCCAAATACTATAGGACTCCGCTTATATGAGGTGCCTAGAATAGGCAAACTCAGAGAGACAGAAAAGTAGAATAGAGGTTACCAGGGGCTGGAAGGAGTGAAGAATGTGGAGTTATTATTTAATGAGAACAGAGTTTCAGTCTGGGATGATGAAAACCTTTGGGTGTGGGTAGTGGTGATGATTTTACAATATTGTGAATGTACTTAATACTACTAAACCGTACACTTACAAATGGTTAAAGTGATAAATATTATGCTATATATATTTTACCACAATAAAAAAAAAAGGGGAGAAAATACCTTAGGAGAAAGAATGCTATTATTAGCCTACCGTCGGATGCTACGCCCACTCCTTGGCTGGGGATAGGGGTTGCAGGGTGGGGATTAGGGCAGGGGAGCAAAGTACAACCTGACTGTGGATCCCATTTGGACTGCCACAGTGGGGAAGGATTATTGCCCCGAAGGAAACTCAGGAGGGGGTACAGGAAGCTGAAGCAAATGATGTTCACTGCAGAGGTATCTGAAGGGACATGAATTCTCTATATCCACAAACTATTAATCTCTCAAATTCTGATCTGTATAACAAAAGAATGATTTGGCTGGCTCCAGCAAATGTAATTTGTATCGGCTGCTCTAAACATTTCTTTCATTCCTAGCAATTTAACACACATCTCAAGTAAGTCACTTAAGCGTCAAAGCCTTCTTACAGAAGGGATCAAAATGGTTGTCCCAAACAGGAGTGATTTATGAATAATCATACTTGAATTTGTTTATCTGAAGCAGATAATATCCAGTACATGTCAGACCTCACAACACCTCTCATGTCTTATACTTCACCCAACTCACTCATTAGTGGTAACTGTGTGGTCCATGTAGATATTTAAATTGAAACCCTGGGCTTACAGTGAGTTGGCGAGTATGTGTGAGAAAGACTGTATTGGCTTAATCAGCTTTGATTCCAAAAGAAGGGTAATGTGACCACTCTAGCTCCAGATACCTGATGGGTTGAACACACCTGCAGGCAAGTCTGCATCTTCAAAGCATTGGAGGAGAGAGTGAGGCAGGCAGAAAGATGTCCCAAGGACCATTCCCTGCACTGCCTCTCTTTCTGTAACACTCTTCCAGATCTTCTCTTAGCTTTTATATATTATATATTTATTTGTTTACTGTCTGTTTCCTCACTTACAATGTGCCTGGAATGAGGAAAAGAGCTTTGTTTAGTTCACCGCTTTACTTAAAGCACCTAATACAGTGTGATCACATTTTACCAGCAGAAAGTAGGCAGACTATACATATTAGGTGAAAGAATAAATGCAAATTCATATTCTTAAAGGTCAACTTTCTTAAGTTCCTCCAGCCCTCCCTCTCTCACAAAAATAAAAAATATGCCTGAGTCAGAGGTTATCATATAGCGATACCTTCTACCTTCTATCCTAGGAAATAAGCAGATGCTATAATAAAAGACACTATGTTTGTTCATTTGCTTGTCTTCTCACTGGATTCTCAACTCCTCAAAAACAGGGAGTGTGCCCACTATTCATTGAACAGTTATGGAATGAATGAAATAAAGCATGATTTGGGAAGTGAAGTTTAACCAGGAGTAAACACTAGCAAGTGAACTTAAGGTAGAATGTAATGCTTTTCTTCTCTTACTATCAGTCAAATTCAAGATAGTATATTTGTTCTGATTTGTTGTCCTAGTTATTTAAGCTTCTTGCTTCTAGCAGAGAATATCTAGATTAAAAGATAAAGGTTGAGATAAAGGTGGATTGTAGAATGCTAAAAATATCTGTTATTGTCTTTTGAACAGTGTCAGTATAGTAGGATCTAAATTAATCCTGGATTACTAATAATTCATGGTAAATCATATGAGAGACAAATCAAAGGCCATAGTAAAATTTTTGATCTTTACAAACTAGCTCCCAAGGTTCAAGTAAGTTCAAGAATGTATGAATACAAAAATCTGAGCACATTTTAGAAAACTATAAATTGAGAAAGTTAATTTTTTGTTAATTGTCACAATAATATATAAATTTAGAATTTAGAAAATATGAATTTAGAAAACATGGGTAATAAATATATGTATTTTTATATATGTACATATCACCATATACCTATATGTGTATATTGTGTACATTAATATTTTGTGTATTTAATTATACACATGGTATTTTCTGCCATTTAATTATTCTTTAAACTTTCAATAGCTGTTTATTATTTCAATAGTTGGATCATTCACTTATTCAATCCCTTATTGTAGAGCACTTACGTACTGATGGCAAAAAATGGCAACACTTCTCTGTATTCCTGCAATGCTACCTTGAAAGTCCTTCGATAAAAAGGTGAAATCTGTTTCCCCATGGGTCTCAATGGCTTGCTTTGACCAATAGAATGTAGTGGACATGAGTGTGTTCTCTCTGAGCCTGCATACCCAGAGGGTTTGCCACCTTCCACTCCTTTCCTTGGTACCCTGACAAGCCTGGGATAAGCTTCTGATGACAGTTACATGGGAATCATCAGAAACATGGGCCCAGTTCCCTGATTCCCCCAGCTGACAGCCAACTAACATCCAGAGGCAGAGATGCCCAACTAATGCCAGTTGACCACAGATGAATGAGCCAGCCCAGCCAAATAGAGAAGTTAACAACCAGCAGACCCATGGACAATGTTTTGTAATCATCATTTATTTATATGAATTCCATTTTGTTTCATTCTAATTTTTCTAATGGGAGTAGGACTATTTTTTCTTATTGTGGTAAAATATACATAATGTAAAAATTTACCTTCTTAACTGTAAAATTCAGTGGCATTAAGTATATTCACAATGTTATGCAATGTTTACAGTATTTCCAGAATTTTTCATCTCAAACGGAAACTCTATACCTATTAAGCAATAACTCCTGATTCTCTCTACCCTTAGCCATCTCTTTTCCACTTTCTGTTTCTATGAATTTGCCTCCTTTAGATACTTTATATAAGTGTAATCATGCAATATTTGGCCTTTTGCTTCTGGCTTATTTCACTTAGCATAATGTTTTCAAGATTCACCCATGTAACATGTATTGAAAGCTCATTCCTTTTTTTAGCTGAATAATATGTGTTCATATACATACATTTTGTTTATCTATTCATTTGTTGATGGACACTTAGGTTGTTTCCACCTTTTGGCTACTGTGAATAATGCTGCTATGAACACTGGTGTATAAGTACCTGGCGGAGTGCCTGTGTTCAACTCTATTGGGTATATACCTAAAAGTAGAATTGCTGAGTCAAATGGTAATTCTATGTTTAACATTTTGAGGAACTACCAAACTGCTTTTCATAGTGGCTACACCATTTGACATTCTCACCAGAAATTCACAAAAGTTCTTATTTCTCTACATCTTTGTCACATTTCTTATTTTCCGTTTTTCTTTTTTTAAATAATAGCCATCTTGTGAGTGTGAAGTGGTATCTCGCAGTTTTGATTTGCATTTTCTTAATGACTAATGCATCTTTTTATGTATTTATTGGCCATTTGTATATCTTTGGAGAAATGTCTGTTCAAGTCCTTTGCCCACTTTTAAATTTGGTTATCTTTTTGCTATTGAGTTGTAGGAATTTTTTATGTATTCTGGATATTAATCTCTTTTTAGATAATATTTACAAATATTTTCTCCCATTTTGTAGGTTGTCTTTTTTGTCATGATAGTGTCTTTTGATGCTCAAATTTTTTTTGAATTCTGATGAATCCAATATATTTAATTTTTATTGTGTGTAGTTTTGTGTCATATTTAAGGGACCATTGCCAAATCTAAGGTCATGAATATTTTATTTCCTTTATTTCCTATATTTCCTTCTAAGAGTATTATAGTTTTAGCTTTAAGTTTAGGTGTGTGACTCTTCCAAACTATTTTCGCAAGGTGTGTATTCCTTGTTGTGTGTCGTCACTGAAGTCTCTGCCCCATTATCTCTGTTATCAGCCAGTGACCTGAAAAATATTTCCTTAAGTGTCTGGCTCTAAAAAGGGAAAGAAAATAAGAAGAGGTCCTGTCTCTTCAGGTCTCCTGATAGTTGCTGCTGAGGGATGTTACATATGCTGAAAAGCCAAAACCAAGGTAAGCATCTGCACAGGTCTTTTTGGGTACTGCCAGACCAACCTAAACACACAGCCCTACAATTTTGGAGGACAAATTTCCACTGCCTGCCACTCCAGCATATGAAATGCTCTTCCAATACTGAGGAATGAGAAATGTAGTTGGTTCTAGGGTGTCACTCCTCATGAAAGAACAGCAGCCTCTTCCTTTATTGAGCACTGTCTTGGTTGTGATAAACGTCAGATCAGGTTCCAGAGTTCTAATACAGTTGATTCCAATGACTCTTTTCAGCTCTATGGCTGATTTGGTGGAAGGACCAACTCCTTCTCCATAGGAGACATTTTTACTTTGCCATTGTGGGTCATCATTCCCCTCTCATTTTTTAAATTAAACATCTTATTTTGAGAAAATTGTTGATTCGCATGAAGTTGAAAGAAATAATGCAGGTAAATCCCATGTATTCTTGACCTACATCGTCTTTTTGAAAACTTTCCCCTTGTACCTGTCATGTTAGGATTTTTAAAAATCCCTAATCTCATTAGTTCTTGCAATGTTCACAAGCTCGTATCTACCCTTTGAAGCTCTGTGCTTGCCTCACATCCTAACTCAAGATCCAACTGTAAGAAAATACTTTTCATTCTCAGTATCCATATATATATATTTTTAACCTATCTACACTGGTGTTTTCCAGCTTTGCAAAATTAATAACACTTTTATGTAAACCTCTCCTAATAAACCATGAATCCAGAGAGTGCCAACCATTTACTACTAGTGCAAATGTAGAATTTTGCAAATAGCAGGCTCGCAACATATAGTGGATAAATTAAATTCATTACCAAATCATGATAACTGCACATGACTACCAGACATGCTGACAGTTCCTTTTAAACTGGAGTGCATTCACCTCCGTGATAGAAGCTAAGTGCTTCTAACCTTTGTCAACACTGTGCATAACACTGGGCTATACAATAAACATTTATTAATCAATTTGGGGGCCTTAGAATATTCTTTAATTTAAATTAGTATTCTGATCAAAAGAAAAAAACTGAAAGATTGAGGAAAAGGAAAGAAAGAAGGAATAACAAAAACTGAAGACTTCTAGGCCTATCTAGTAAGAAAATATCTAGCAATTTCAGGTATATTTTGCAGCAAAGAAAGGGAATGTTAGAGCATATTCAGTTTTGAGAAAAGGCTCACAAAAAAACATAGGTATGTTGGAATTCATATGAACAGAAAAGTGATGGAGAGAGACTATGAAAATAACACACTGGTCCTCTTGTGCTTCTCCTTATCTGATGATCTGAGGTTGAGGGAACCAAGGACAGCCAAGGAAATTAGGTCTTCCACAATTTTCATTAAATGCTCAAGGAGCCTGACTAGTGCTGAGCTGAGCACTTCAAGGGCTTTGGGAAAGGATAGTGTGGTTACTTATTTCGCCACCTTCATTGTGCTGAAGGAAATAGAAATAGCTCTGAGGCTAATAATAATAGAAATGGCATCCGAAGCAGCAGAACACAGTGGCACTTCCTCAAGGCAGTATAAATAATTAAGCATCTCTACAGGCAAGCCACTAGGAATATAGGAAAAAGGGTTGCAAAGTGCTGATGCCCTTTCAACTCAGTTCTGCCCATATTCCTTAAAGGGGAAGGGAGTTGGGGTGCCCGTTATAAAGTCTTGGAGTTGGAAAGAACATTTGCTTACTCATTGATTTATTCATTTGTTCAGTCATTACTGAGTACTTATCATCAGAGACCAGTCATTATGTGCCGGCTAGGAGCTTTGATATCATCTATTCCTACTTCTTCATTCTTTGGATGAAGAACCATCCTAACTGTGAACCCAGAAGTGAAGTGCTATGCACAATTTGACACCTGGGTTGTCCAAACCTAGAACTACAACCTAGTTTTCCAATGCCCCAGTGAATATGTTTTTAATTACACTCCACTTTATTTTTTTTAAATGTGGCTTGTGAATTACTTTATGAATGATTTTATTTTCTTGACCATATTAAGCACTAAAATAAATAAATAAAAATAAATAAATAAATAAATAGACCTCTCCAAGGTTCTCCTTCTGAAAATGACTTCATGGTTGTTTTGTCTATTTGAAACATTTAGTTTCTTTGACCTTTAGGTCCAACTCTCTTTGGATTCACCTCTTACCTGATGCCTGTCCCTTCTCTGTTACCTGTGCTTTATCTTCTCTTTCTGACCTCTAGATTTTTTTTCTAGACTCAGCCCTCTGACCTCTTTGTCATCTCTATACACACTCTAAATATACCCATCCAAGCAGCAGCTTTAAAGAACATCAATATTCAGATGATTCCCAAATTTATATACTTTAATTGTCAGGGTGATCTAGAGAAACAGGATCAATGGGATATAGACAGATAGATAAAAGGAGTTATTATAAGGAATTGACTCACAAAATTTTAGAGACCAAGAAATTACATGATCTACTGTTTGCAAACTGGAGACCCAGGAAAGCCGGTGATGTGGTTCCAGTCCAAGTCCAAAGGCCTTGTAACTAGAGAGTTGATGGTGTAAGTTCTAGTCTGAGAGCAGAAGACCAAGATCAATGTCCAGATCAGGTAATCAGGAACAGAGAGTGAATTCTCCATTCTCCACCTGTTTTGAATGGTTCAGGCTCTCAGTGGATAAATGAATGATGCTCACTCACATTGGGGAGGGTGATTTACTTCAGTCAATCTACTGAGTCAAATGCTAATCTCATCTAGGAACACCCTCACAGACACACCTAGAAATATATTTAGTCAAATATCTTGGCATTCCTTGACCAGGTCAAGTTGACACTCTCCCTTCAGGGGAAATGGCCAAGATGGCAGAACAAGAAGACCCTGAGCTCAACTCTCCCATAGGCATACCAAAATTACAACAGTTTACAGAGCAACTATCCATGAGAATGACCTGAAGACTAGCAGAAAAGATTTTCCAAAACTATAGATATAAAGTAGGAATCACAATGAGATGGCCCGGAGGGGCGGAGATGCAGTATAGTCAAGACAAATACTCCTGAGTGGTGATCTACAAATGGGAGGATAATTAAAATTGCATAGGTTCTCCCCAAGAAGCTAGGGGTCCAAGCCCCACATTGGGCTCCCCAGCCTGGAGGGCCCTGCACTGGGAAGATGAGCTCCCAGAACACTTGGCTTTGAAGGCCAGTGCAGCTTACTTTCAGGAGAGCCAGAGGCCTGTAGGAAATACAGACTCCACTCTTAAAGGGTGCACACAAAATCTCACACACTCCAAGACCCAGGGCAGAAACAGTAATTTGAAAGGAGCCTGGGTCAGACCCACTTGCTGATCTTGGAGAGCTGCCCAGAGAGGCAGGAGGCAACTGTGACTCACCCTGCGGATATAAACACTGGCAGAAGCCATTTTTAAGAGCTTGTTCTACCATGAGGACATTGGTGCTGGAAACCACCATCCCTCTAGCTTATTAGCACTGGGACCTGGCCCTACCCACCAGCCTGTTGGCATCAGTCACAGGATGCCCCAGGTCAAACAGCTAACCAGACAGGGAAACAGCCCTACCCACTAGCAGGCTGGCTGCCATAGCAAACTATCAGAAAGAGAAATTAAGAAAGCAATCCCATTTTACAATTGAGTCCCAAATAATTAAATACCTGGGAACCAACAAGTCAAAGACCTGTACTCAGAAAAATATGGGACATTGATGAAAGAAACTGAAGGTAACAAAAACAAATGAAAAGATGTTTTGTGCTCTGGAAAAATTAATATTGTTAAAATGATCATACTACCCAAGGCAATCTACAGATTCAATGCAATCCTTATCAAAAGACTAATGGCATTCTTCACAGAGCTAGACCAAATAATTCTAAAATTTGTACAGAAACACAAAACATCCCGAATGGCTGAAGAAATCTTGAGAAAGAAGGACAAAGGTGGAGATATCATGCGCCCTGATTTCAAACTATACTACAAAGCCACAGTAATCCAAACAGTACAGTGCTGGCACAAAAACAGAAACATAGATCAATGGCACAGAATAGAGAGCCCAGAAATGAACCCACACTTATATGAGTGATTAATCTCCAAAAAAAATGGAGGCAAGAATATGCAATGGGGAAAAGAGAGCTTCTTCATTAATGGTATTGGGAAAATTGGACAACTACATGCAAAAGAATCAATCTGGACCACTTTTTAACACCATATGCAAAAATAAACTAAAAATGGATTAAAGACTTAAATGTAAGACCTGAAACCATAAAACTTCTAGGAGAAAACAGAGGCAGTAATCTCTTTGACATCAGTCTTAGCAATATTTTTTTGGATATGTCCTCTCAGGCAAGGGAAACAAAAGGAAAAATAAATGGGGCTATATCAAACTGAAAATCTTTTGTAGAGTGGAGGAAACTATCAACAAAAAGAAAAAACTGCCTACTGAATGGGAGAAGTAATTTGCAAATGATAATTACTGGTAAGGGGTTAGTATCAAAAGTATAGAAAGAACTCATACAACACGTCATCAAGAAAAACAAACAACCCAATTTAAAAATGGGCAGAGGGCCTGAATAGATACTTTTTCAAAGAAGACATATAGGGAAACTCAACATCACTAATCATCAGGGAAACGCAAATCAAAACCACAATGAGATATCACTTCACACATGTCAGAATGGCTATTATCAAAAAGACAACAAACAATAAATGCCGGAGAGGGTGTGGAGAAAAGGGAACCCACATGCACTGTTGGTGGGAATGTAAATTGGTGCAGCCATTATGGAAAACAGTATTGAGATTCCTCAAATAATTAAAAATAGTACTACCATATGATCTAGCAATTCTACTTTGGGTATTTATTTGAAGAAAATGAAAACACTACTTAGAAAATATATATGTGCCCCTATGTTCATTGAAGCATTATTTACAGTAGCCAAGATATGGAAGCAACCTAAGTGCCCATCAACAGATGAATGGATAAAAAAGATATAGTATATATATAACAAAATACTCATCCACACAAAAGAATGAAATCTTGCCATTTGTGAAAACATGGATGGACCTAGAGGGTATTCTGCAAAGTGAAATAAATTAGACAAAGAAAGATAAATACTTCATGATTTCATTTATATGCAGAATCCAAAAACCCAAATGACCAAATATAATGTAACAGAAACAGAATCATAGATGCAGAGAACAAACAGGTGGTTGCCAGACAGGAGGGTGTTGGGGGAGAAGAGAAATAGGTGAGAGAGATTAAGTGGTACACACTTCTAGTTACAGAATAAATGAGTCATGCATATGCAATGTACTGTGTGGTGAACATAGTCAATAATTATGAAACATCTTTGTATGGTGACAGATGGTAACCAGACTTATTATGATCATTTTGAAATTATAGAAATATCAATTCACTATGTTGTGTACCAGGAACTAACATAGTGTTGTAGGTCAATTATAGTTCAAAACAAATGAACAAACAAACTCACAGAAAAAGAGATCAGATTTGTGAATACCAGAGGCAGGGGTTGGGTGGGGTGGAGGAGGGATAATTGGATGAAACTAGTCCAAAGGTACAAACTTCCAGTTATAAGAAAAACAAGTACTAGGGATGTAATGTACAACATGATAAATATAATTAAGACTGCTGTGTGTTATATATGAAAGTTGTTAAGAGGGTAAATCCTAAGTGTTCTCATCACAAGGAAAAACAATTTTTTTTCTGTTTCTTTTTTTTTGTATCTATATGAGATGACGGATGTTCACTAAACCTATTGCGGTAGTTATCTCATGATGTATGTAAGTCAAATCTTTATAGTGTGCACCTTAAACTTATACAATGCTGTATGTCAATTATATCTAAATAAAACTGGAGGAAAAAAAGAAAGCTGAAAACAATTAAACTATCTCATATACTCCGCTCTGACCTCTCCCTTTAATTTACACTGATATCAGATTATTTCTCTGATATTCCTACAGTGATGTCCAACTAGCATCATAACCTTAACATGTTTAAAATAAACTCTGTGCATGTCCCTGTCTGCATCCCCCATGCGTACAACTCAAATCTGTTTCTCCTGTGACCCTCCCCCCCATCTCAGAAAAACACTTGCTCAGGTAAAACACTTTTAGTAATTAACTACTCTCATCTCTTCGTTCTCCACATTCAATCCATCATCAAATTTTCTTGGCTCTAACTTCAGAATATACGCGGAATCCAAACACCTCTCTCCATCTCTACCATTGCCACTCTGAAACCACCATCTTGTTTCACCTGAATTATTGCAGCAACCTCCCAACTGGTTTTTCTGCATCTCCTTTTGCTTCACTCCAATCTACTCTCCACATAGCAGCCTAAATCACTCCTCTGCTCAAAATGCTCCAATGGCTACCCACCACACTCAGACTAATAACCAAAGCCCAAACTGTGGATTAAGTGACCCATCACTACCTGGACCCCTCTTTCAGGTCACATCTCTGTACTTTCTCCAACTGAGAATCCAGTTGAGCAGTAGAGTTGACATAAAACATTATGTTAGTTTCAGGTGCACAACACAGTGATTCAACATTTAAATACATTAAGAAATAAGCACCATGATAAGTCTAGTAACTGTGTCATCATACAAAATTATTACAGTATCAAAACTATATTTCTTATGCTGCATAATACATCCTTGTGATTTATTTATTTCATAACTGGAAGTTTATACCCCTTAATCCTCTTCACTCATTTTGTCCAACCTCCTACCTTCCTCCCCTCTGACAAACACACAATCGTTCTCGTATCTATGAGTCTGTTTCTGTTTTGTTTGCTTTCTTTTGTTTTTAGATTCCACATGTAAGTATTTGTCTTTCTCTGTTTGACTTATTTCACTTATATAATATATATAATAATATATATATATTCCATTGTGTATACATATATCTATATATCTTTTTTATCCACCTATGGATGAACACTTAGGTTGCTTCCATATTGTGACTATTGTAAATAATGCAATGAACATAAAGGTGTGTGTATATATATATATTTATTTATTATTATTTTTTTCTAATCAGTGTTTTTTTTCCCCTTTGGTTAAATACCCAGAATTTCTGGATCACATGGTATTTCTATTTTCAATTTTTTGAGAAACCTCCATATTGTTTTCTATAGTGGCTTCACCAAGTTACATTTCCCTTATTTTAATATTATTATCAAAAATAAGAAAAAAAAAGGCAAGGATAAATGGATTACCACTTTTGGTAAATATGTCCTGGAAATTTTCTGCCAAAGACATGAAGTAGACATAGAGTTATACCTATTTGAAAGCATGATAACTAAATTATTATTATTATTATTTATAGGCAATGAGATGAGCAAACTCAAGAGTCATCTGAAAACTATTAGAACCAATGAAACATTCAAGGCAGTGGCTTTATGAAGAATAGAAATATCCAATGTTTTCCTACACTATAACTATAACCAGATAGAAATTTTTATGAATAAAACCACATTCTCGTAACACTAACATTGATTTAAAGGAATGCGTGGTAATATACTTGAAAAATATTCAGGACTTATATGCAGAAATTTTCAAAGAGGAAATATAGCTTGAGTAAATGCCATAAAAAAGCTGTATCATTGAAAGGAAAGACTCATTATTGACATAATATCAGATCTTTCTAAGTTAATATACTCATTGATGCATTTTTGGTAATGAGTCTGTAATTTCCCTATAATAAACTTGCATGCTTTTGTAAAGAGAAAAATATATTTAAATATTAGAATTATTGAAGATACCTGAAAGGTTAGTCAACACTTAATCATATGTCCCATGACTGATAGAATAGACAGCTTACAGAAAAATGATACAGGGAAAAATTACTTTATAGAAAATCAGGGGTAAATAAGGACTGAATTTTAGTAACTATAATTTCAAACAAAAGAGTCTTCCTTGGATAACACATTTTGCTTTGGAAACAGATCATTTGTGACCATTGATGAATGAAAGAGTTTAAATCTCATACATCTACTACTCATCTTTGCTAGAGCAATACACAGTCCATAATCCCAGGAGCTTATAACAAGGAGCCTTCATTTCTCACTCAGATTACACATCAACATCTGCAGGGTGGCTGCTATTCCTCTTCTTTACTATCTTCTCATTTTGGGGGCCCAGGCTGAAAGAGAAGCCCCTCTTTGGAGAATACCATTATCCTGGGAGCAGGAAACAAAAGCCTAATAGGAAATGACACTAACCTTCAGGTTGGACTAACAAAGGTCCCATCCACTCACATCTATTGTCCAAAGCAGGTCACAAGGCCAAGCCCAATGCCAGGGGGTCACGGATAAATAGTCCTCCCATGGTGAGGGTGGACATTGGAAGTCACACGGCAACAAGAGTAGATGTGTCATACTTTTCCAAGGAAAAGGGGGTGGAGTAGGATAATTGGGGGCAATAATATAACCTCAGTACATGTTTCCTGTCTGAGTGAAGAGGTCAATTTCTAGGCTGGTAAACAAGCTGCTCTCTCCTTCAGTCCTTCCTCTGCCCCTGTCCCTCACCTTTTGGTCAAAGAATAATTTATGCTGAAAAGAGTTGCTTTACTGAGCTACTTTTTTACAACCTGAACCCTATAGACATTTATTTATAAGTCAATGATTTATCAAATTCAGTGTATATGTCTTGAGGGTAAAACATACGTGGGGCGTCATGGTAAATAGCAAATTTTTTTTTTTTCATCGTCTGCTTATTTAAACCCACTTGACTAGAATATAAAAACAGTCACACATACACATATGATTACATAGATAATCACAGTGGGTTCCTTGGTGTCACAGAAATACATTTTCCTCTTGAAAACTAACTAGCTAGAGGAAAAGTAATATAGACTGAATAAAAAAGAAATAAGAAACAATATTAAATAAGAGAAACATGATAAGGTATTTTTCAGATGAGCACACATTATTGACCCTGATTTATTTCAAGTATCTGTAGTTAAAGGAAATTGAGATAAACATTGATGAACTGGTGAGCTAGCCATTGAATCATTAAGAAAATGGAATTGGCAAAGATATGTAATATGCTTTTAAAAAGATGAAACTTGGATGACTTGAGGGTTCATAGCTTGGGTAACTGCCCAAGTAATTCTTCTAGAAACTGGCTCTTTGACCTTGAGTATGTCTCTTTCCCTCTTTGTGTCGCAGTTTCCACATTTGTAAGATTACCAAGTTGAATGTTCTTTAAGGTTTCTTCCAGCTCTCTTTTCTTTACTTGTAAATCTTTTCTTTATACGGTTTTAAATTTCTTTCTGCCTCCAGAAGCTTCTGTCATTCAGCCTGTCTGTCTCACTGGCCCTGAGTCCAGACACCGGCAGCAATGTGGTCAATGTGACGTTGCTATCACCTGAGTGCTGACCCCTTCCAGCTTTGTTGGTGGCACTGTGACAGATCGTTCATCTTGATCACAGGAAATAATGAGCTGAGAGTGTTTTCATAATCAGGCTCATTTGAAAGCAATTAAATCCAAGTTAAATGATAAGGCTTTGTATTACTTCTGTCAGGGTTGGGGACAGTGGGTGAACATATCATGTTCAGTTGACACAAAGAATAAATAATTGTAAGGGAAATGTTAACTGGAAATATACTATTTCATCTACCAGAGTTGGAACAAAAGTGGTAGTGAGTACACATAATCAAACCAAAGAGTGCAGTTGTCACAAGGATCACTCCCCCATATGGAGGGCCAATTGTTTTACATAAGAAACTCGAGCATCTGCAGATTTTGGTGTCCTGGGGGGCCCTAGAACCAACTCCCTGGTGTACCAAGGGAGGACTGTATTAATGCTACAACTTGGAGAATTCTAAGGGATTTTGCTGAGTGAAAAAAAGCCAATCCCAAAGGTCACAAACTATATGACTCCATTTATGTAACATTCTTAAAATGAAAATTTAAAAATACATAGCATATTGGTTCACCAGAGGTCAGCGATTGGGTGAGGCAGAGGAGAAGGTGACAGTGGCTAAGAAGAACAGCACAAAGGGCTTTACCAAACCCCTCCCCACACTCCAGTCGCCAGGTGAAAATAAAGCATAATGTGTAAGAGGCATCTTTGTGTACGTTGGGGTGACAGGCATTTTTGATAACATATGCAATCCTTCTCCCTTATTTCCATTTATATGATTTCCTGTAAAGTCAGTGATTGACTCTGATTGGAGACACTGATGAGAGAAAACATGAATGTCTAAAATATGGGCTGTCCCTTAGAGGAGGTTAATCCATGGAAGATAAAAAAGGACTTTACTAATTTATACATTTAGGCCCCCTCTAGCATGAATTGTCTTCCTGAAATTTCAACAATTGCCAAAGGAGGCATTGTTTGACAGGATCAGAGAGGTTAAGGAATTTGCCCACAGTCACACAGCTGGGAAGTATTGAAAGTGGAATTTGAGCCCAGGGATAAATAGAGAGACCAAGCCTTTAATCACTGAGGATTACTCTTGTTCTGCCCCTTACTAATTGAGCAAGGTCACTCATTCATTGCATCTCTGTTTCATTATCCATGGGATGGAATTAAAAACCCCTACCTCTTGAGGACTTTGTGAGTTTTAAATGAGACAGTGTAGTTAAAGTGACTGCATACATTTTAACATTGTCTATAAATATTAGGAAGTGAGCCTATTTTATCTAGTACCAAATGTGTGAGAGCAACGTTTAATAAAATCTTCAATGGACTGAAACGAAGGCTTTCCTTAATTAGCGGGATAGTATGCTTCTAATTTGCAGAGAAAGAGGAAAATCACAAGAAAATGAGCTGACATCTAGCACTTATTAAAAAAAAGTCTAAGAAAAATACCCTGGGGCAATATTAATTCAATTGCATCCAGAATATCTTTGTATTTCTTCCTGACCTTGATAATGAGGATTAATATTTACAATCCACAGGGCCAAAATGTTAAAAAAAAAAAAATGTGTGTGTTTGTATGCTGGTTGGGGGTTGTTTGTTGGCATTCAGCTAAGATCAGTTACCAGCGTGCAGTTGTCGGTAGGAAAGGGGAAGGGGAGGCATGGTAAAATGAGAGAGCAAATAAGAAGGGCAAAGGGCCTGTAAGTTGTAGCAGCAAACACTAACATCTGCTTACCTGGTGCCACCCACTGCTCTAAGTGTTTCCATATGTAAATTCATTTAATCCTCAAAACAGTTCTAGGAGGTGTGTACTATTATTATCCCCATTTTACAGATTAGAAATAAACGTACAGGAAAGATAGGTATCTTGCCTAAGACCACACAGCTAGAAGTTGCTTGGGCCAGGACTTGAGCTCAGGCAGCCTGGCTCCAGGGACCATGACCCACACATTTTGCATTCTTTGCAGTTTTATTCAGCATTAACTCTGAGTTGGTGATAAAACTTAGGTGAGAACCAATATTGATTTGTTATCTACTATACTCCAGATACTTTCCCTACTGCCTAATACTTCCTAATACTCCTATATTTCCTAATCATTCTCCCAATCGACTGTTGATTTAGGACCCTTTTACTCCCATCCCCGTTTGGGGAATAATTTAATGTTCAGAGATCCATTATAGTTCCCCAAATCACACAGCCCAAAAGTGACAAAGACAGAATTTGACCTCATATCTTTATGACCTTATTCCACTACCTTGGAATATGAAACCAAATATTCCAGGTACATAAGAAACAGAAAGAATATTTTCCCCAGCTTTGATGTACTGATTGTGACTTTTGAATGATATACTTTGCATCAGTTTCAGGTCTCTGAGAAATATGCACCAAAATGGAATTAGATGAGCAAGATATATATTGAGGGAAATGCCTGTGAAGGGCAAATGGGAAAGAGAGCAGGAATAGGCAGAGAGGCCCTTCAGATGCAGGTATGACACCTGTAAAAGGAGAGAGGGAGATAAGGATGATTGGGTAGGAGTGGCCTCAATCTGCAGGGCCATTCTGAGAGTCTTGGTCAGGCCAATGGAAAGATCTCTAGCAAAGACTGACTGTTAGAGGAGTGCTGTGTTGGGCAGGAATGGCCCAGCTCTAGTAATCCCATCATGCTGGGTCACTGCCTGGGAGCTGGGAGCAGCCCAGACATCTCATGGCGCTGGTATGAAGATGGCAGCAGAGTCAAAGTTGCAACAGCAGAACACTGTCAATCAATTACAATTCTCACAGCAGGTCCTTTGAAGGGAGATCTGAGTGGCACACCCAATAGCTACATGGACTTCTTTTGTACAGGTGCACACAGGGTGATGCATGGAGATGACTTATTCACCAGGATATTTACCGTTGGACTGTGGATGTGACTTTCCTTCATATTAGATGCCAGTGTTGAAACGAGTACCAGGACACAGACATACAGGAGGGAAGCAAGGGAAACTGACAGCCTGATTTCGATGGAATTACCTTTGATGAAGTCCAAGTTACCCGAAAACACATCAGGGAGGAAGAGGGCAGGAAAAGAAGCAAAGAAATACTGTTTACACCATTACACTAAATTCAAGCAGGTCGAATTTTAGGGAAGCCAGCGCAGCTGGGCCAGTGGCTGAGCAGTTGTTCTAACTACTTAGAGCTGGAATGCAGAGAAGGAACATCTGAGCCATAACTCTAGAAATTTGACATTTGTCACTTCTGCACTATTTCATTACCTGTTGGTATTTAGTGAGATTTTCCTAGTAAATGACATCCAAGCCCATCACCCTACACATTTCTTGAGCATCTGCTGTGTGCCTGAAACTGTACTGAGAGTTTTGTATAATCCCACAATACACCTGCAAGAAAAAGAATAAATGTTCCTTCTTTATAGGTAAAGAAGCTAAGGCTAAGAGAGTAAACGACTTTCCCAATGTCACGCTGGGACAGTGTACCAGAATCACACCCCTGCCCCTCCCTCGAATGGAAACCAATTGCTCTTATCTCAGTTTCAGAAGGAAGCTGCGAAGAGAAAAACAAGAACTGGTTAGAACCAAGTAGGCCCAGGATGGCAAAAGATTTGACTTCCAGTAGACCTTGAGCCTCATTATACGCTCATTGTATAGTACATTAGCTAAATGACACACCCACAAGCACCCTGACAGTTGACAGTTGCCATGACAACAACGGGAAAATCCCATACAAGGACTAAAAGGATTGTTGCATCAGTTCTGGGTCCAAACCACACCCCTTTTCTCAGAGAAGTCATTAATATTCCTCCCACCCTTTCCAGTTCCCTAGCTTTTACCTCAACCCTCCTATTTATATGGTGTCTCCACCTGAATCAGGCTGAGAAGTTGATTTGTGAACTAAGTTCCTGCTTCTCCATTCTTTGGTCATTGAATAAAGCTTGTGCTGTTCCAGTCTCAGCATGAGTTTTGTTATTGGCTGTGTGAATCCGAGCAGAAAAAGAACGTCCCTGGCGGAGGCAGGGGGTCTCGGCCCAAGCTAGGACTCCTGCGTGGGTCCAGGCAACACATTTGGTACTAAAAGCAGGGCCAAGAGAGTTGGGTGCCAGTGTTCAGTGCCTGGATCAAGCCATGCCTGAGAACTTATTCAGGACATTTATTCAGATAATGCACTTCATAGTTGCTTGAGCTCAAGTTGAAGTTGGAATTTCTGCCATTTGAGAGAAAAGAAAAGAAAGATATTCACATCTACAGAAAGCATTTGGCATACTCTAGACCAGAAGAAATCACGAGATTTTGAACTGGACATTATCTTGCCACATCACTTTTCTCTGGGTCTCAATTTCCTTATCTACAACATGGATTTGGTTCCATCACTTTTAAGGTGCCTCCTTGTCTCAGACGGTGTGCAGTGCTGAGTTTAACACGGAGGCGTTTGTTGCTGTCACATAGATGGAAGATGCCTCCTCACCACCCAGTTGGACTTTCCCAGAGTTTTCTTGGTTCATCCTTGAGAAATAAACTTTAAACTTAGCTGAGATCCAGGATTCATAGCTAAAGGGCAACTTTAAAATGGCTCCCCAATTACCCTCATTCCTGTAGAAGTTCATGAGAACCCTGAGTTGGCTGTACATCCTCTTCCCTTCACAGTAAGGAAGATTGTTCCATGAAAAATTCATTAGTGCTTTGGAGTCTCAAGTGCTGAGTTCTCCCACCCTGAAGGGTTCATAACTCTCCTGAAAAGGGAGCGGATTTAATCTGCACAGAAGAATGCATCTGAATACTCAATCTTGCCAAGACAGGAGGTAAGGTATGCATTTGCTTCTTTGTGACATTCTGCGTAGCATTACCTGTCTCTTTCCCTGTGTTTGCAGAAGTAAGAACATGGAAAGGTTATTAACAGATGGTGCAAAATGTGGGTTAGGTTGAATTATATGACAACATCCACAGCATGGAATTTAAAGTCTTGTGCTTATGTTTTCATGCACAGTGATAATTCAGTGGGTTATAGCCCTAGTACATTTGAAAGCAAGAAAAAATTTTATCCTTTCTGATACAGGCTTGATGGAAGCCCTCCCTACACTTGCTTAATGAAGTCATGCCTCATACTTTTCAGAAAACACATTCCTTTCGACTCAGTTCCTCAAGCATTACTGAGCCCTGTGTTAGATGCTGGGAATATAAACATAAAAAAGACATGATTCCTGTTCTCATGAAGCTCAAAATTTGATAGTGGAGAGAGGCAAGTAAACACAGATTTAGAGTCCAGCACAGCAAGTGCAATAAAATGGCCCTTTGAAAGCACAAGGATTTCACAAAAGGAATTTTGGAGCGTGTAGCAGGAGGAATTGGAAGATGCAACATCTGGGATGGATTTAGATAAAGGAGGTAGAAGAAGTGAATCAAGCAAGGCTGTTACTGTACTCCAGGGAGAGAGAACAGTATGTGCAAAGATACAGAGGCATGAAACAGGTAAGTGTTTTGTAACGTTAAGTGGTTCACTATGGCCATGATTGGAGAAGATGCTGAGAAGACTCAAGATGGGCAGGAGGAAAAATGGGAGGGGACCCTGATGCAGTAGTCCAGATAAAGACCAGAACTACAGCAACTGTAGTAGGGATGGAAAGTGGGGGGGGGGGGGGACTGGGGAAATTTTAGGAGGTAGGACAGGAAGGATAGGGTGACTAATTAGTCTTTGGATAGATGGAGGTGATGGAGTGGGTGGAATCAAGAATGCATTGTAGGTCTGTCTTTGGTAACAGAGTGTGTTCTTGTACAACCACACATGTATCTTTACATGTGTGCTTTTCTTGAGCACACATTTTCATGGGGTTTTTGGCTCCACAGCAAATATAGCATGGAGCTTCTTTCCCAGCAAAATTGGCCCATAGTTTCAGGAACTAAGTCTAACTTTTAGGTAAAGTATTTAGAAACCCTCTTAACCTCACACCTAAACTAAGTTTTTTAATCTTATTAATATAAGTGACATGTTCATCTACATCTGCCTGACTCCTGTACCTCTGTCTCATTTTATTTGCAACTTGGCTTAGAAAGAGAGGAATATTATTCATAAGCACCTTCAAACACCAAAATATGAGTTCAACTTTCCTTTTTCAACCACATTCAGTTTTTTCCTCCTTAATTTACTTGGAGAATACATTATTCAAGCAAAGAAAGACCTCTTTAGTGCTGTTATGTTTCTTCCTTTATGTCAGTTTCCTTCGTGCATACACTCCTATTTCTAAAGCAGTTCATTCTCCAGGCTTCTGACTTGGCAGAAAGCATAACTTCATACAACGCCCCTGGGTATGTAGACCCTGCTCTGTAATGAGCCATTTAGCTGAGGCTTTCTGCCATTATGTCTTTTGATTGGAGTATTTAGTCCATTTACATTTAAAGTAATTATTGATAAGTATGTACTTATGGCCATTTTGTTACTTGTTTTGGGGTTGTTTTCGTAGTTCTTTTTTGTTCCTTTCTTCTTCTTTTGTTCGCTTCCTTTGTGATTTGATAACTGCAGTTTGCTCAGTTCTTTCCTGGGGTTTTGTCTTAGTCCTTCTTTTGGAATATACTTCTCTGCTGCCTCATTTTGCCTAATTCTGTGTTTTTATTTCTACATATTAGGTAAGTAGGTTACATTTCCTGATCTTGGAGATCCCTTATTAGGACATGTCCACTGGGGCACCCCAACACACTCCCCTCTTGTCACCAGAGCTGTACGCTTTAGGGGCACCCCCTATGTGGCTGCATGGGCCCTTCCTTTTGATGAGGGTGACTACTGCGGGCTCACTGGTGAGCAGTGCTGGACCCTGGCATGACTGGCCACCAGGTTCTGCCTCCTGCAAAGGCTGCTGGCCTGCTGGTGGTTTGGGTCAGTTCCCAGGGCAGCTGGCATCAGGGCTTGGTGGGGTGGGGGGGGTGTTCCCATGGCTGGTGTTGGTCTGCTGGTGGGTAGGGTCAGGTCCTAGGACAGCTGGCTCAGGGCTGGCTTGTGGGTACTGCTTAGTCCCTGGGTCGTTGCCTGCTTGCCCTGGGGGGTTCTGGGACTGGTACCAACCAGCAAGCGGGGGTGGGCTAAGCCCTTAGTGCTAGTAGGCTAGAGGGAGAACTCCAAAATGGTGCTTGCCAGGACCAGTGTCCTCATGGTAGAATGACTCCTATAAATGGCTGCTGCCTGCATCAATGTCCCAAGGGGAGTCCCAGTTGCCTCTTGCCTCTCCAGGAGGCTCTCCAAGATCAGCAAGTAGGTCTGACCCAGGCTCCCCTCAAATTACCACCAGTGTATCAGGTCTTGGAGCATGTGAGACTTTGTGTGCACCCTTTAAGGGTAAAGTCCCTACAGCCTTCTGGCTCTCCTATATGTAAGCCCTGCTGGCCTTCAAAGCCAAACGTTCTAGGGGCTCATGTTCCTGGTGCAGGATCCCCCGACTGGGAAGCCTGATGTAGGGTTCGGGTCCCTCACTTCTTGGGGGCAACTTGTGCAATTGTGATTATCCTCCCATTTGTGGGTCGCCTACCTGGGGGTCTGGGTCTTGACTATACCAGGTCTCTGCCTTTCCTATCCATCTAGTTGTGGTTCTTTCTTTACATCTTTAATTGTAGGAAATCTTTTCCGCTAGTCTTTAGGTTGTTCTCATTGATAGTTGCTCTGTAAACAGTTGTAATTTTGATGAGCCTGTAGGAGGAGGGGCACTCAGGTCATCCTATTTCGCCATCTTGGCCACTCCACTCAAAACAACTTTTTTTTTTTTTAAATTACTTTCCAGTGGTGCCGATTTAATGCAGCTCTAGACTATTCTGGCAAATGATCCAGAGATCCTGCCAACAGAATTCTATCAATTTAGACTTCTTTTGCTGTTTCTTACTCTAGGTACTTAAGCCATAAAAGTTTATTATTACACATTGATTTTTACCCAGCACCCAAGGTTGAGGAATTAAGTGAGTATTTATGACGTTTCTAATACGCATCTTATTCTTAGTTTAAAATACATTATTTCATTCAGTTCCTTCATATCTCTTTTAAGGTAAGGAAACCAAGGCTCTGAGAGGTTAGGTGATTTGCCTAATGTAACACAACCAAAAAATCTTAAAGTAGCTACTTGAAACCAGGACCCCAAAACCCATGTCCTTTCAAGTCATAAAATACTGACCTCAATGAAATTTTTTCTATTTTAAAATCAGAAAGGTGCAACAATGCAGTAATGAATTTGAATTCCCATGACATCTCCATTATCACTTTTGTTCTTTCTGAAATTAAATGTGGATGAATTTATTAACAGACAGCTTTTTTATAGAAGAAATCTACATATAGAAGAAACGTAAAAAGAGTCAAATCACGTTCAGTTATAGTTATAGGATTAAAAAAGTGCCTATTTCATAGTTAAGAAAATGACACCCTTTTAGACAATTCAGGAAAAAATACTTCTTTTGTGTGCAAAAATGGGAATCTTTCTCTTATAATGGATCAGTTTATGGATTTGAGGTACATCAGAGAAATGTGCACAGTATTTTATGTATGTCTGCTAAGGGAAAGGTAATTTAATCATTGTATTTAGGCCAATAATGATTATGAAATGCTATAGTATTGTTCTGTTTCAATAATATAAATGATTCCCTTGAAAATATATGCTGCTCTTCCTTTAACAAAATGCTTTATTAATGTAAGTCTATTTGATTTATTTGATCCTCACAACAGTGCTAGCAGGAATTAACATCGCAATTTTAGCAATAGCGAAATTGAGAGTCCTATACTCAAATAGTCAAATGCTATGTTTGAGCCACACAGGAAGCTTATACTGGGGATGGTGGCCAGGATTTGGACTCCTGGGCTCTCCTCACTATCACATGTTGCCTGTAGCAAATTAGCTATCTAATTTGTTGGATCTTAAAAGAGCATTTGGATTCTATTAGATTATTTTAAAGTCTTAGAATGCTTGGGGTTTCTGAAAGTGCCTGATAAATAACATCCCTCTTTGCTATCCAGGTCCTAGACAAATTGATAGTAAAAAAATACATTGGCTGATAGAGCATCAAGCTCTCCCTTTCACTACTGTAAAGGCAGAGCTGGATAACTTAGCTTAGAATGAGAGACTAACAGACCTGCTGCCTAAACTCCAGGATTAAGCTAATTTACCCCTGGGGTTATAGACAGCCCTGGATGTGGGCAGATATCTTCACAGGCTGAGAAGAGGCTTCCCCTGGAGGAGAAGAAGTAGAATGTGGTGTCAGACAGCTGACTTGCAGAGAAAAAGGACAGTCTGAGCCGATCATGACCAGCTTATGCTTCCCAAATTTACCAATGAGTTAAATTCCTCTGTCTCCTTTGGGGAAGAATGATTGAAAGAGTGAAGTGTAATATAAGTAGAGATCAAGTCTTCACAAGAAACATTGTGCTTGGGGAGAAAGAAATCAAGCCTGATACTTCTGTATATTATTGATTTCTTCACTCATTCATTCATTCAATCATTCATTCATCCAGTATTTATTGAGTGCTTCCTCTGTGCCAAGACTGTTGACACAAAGGCAAACAGTGCTATGACGGTCCTGATATTCATAGAGATTACTTTCCAGTCATGATTAGGATGGCTATGGTCAAAAGAAAAAAGATAACATAGGTCAGTGAGACGTGGAGAAATTGTAACGTTTTGCACGTTGTTGGTGAGAAGGTAAAATGATAAAGCTGCTATGGAAAAGAGTATGGAGGTTCCCCCTAAAACTAAAAAAAGAACTGCCGTATGATCCAATGAGTATCTCAAAGAGATATCCATACTCCCATATTCATAATAGCATATTCACAATAGCCACGATATGGAAACAACCTAAAAGTCCACTGATGGATGAGTGGATAATGAGAATGTTATACACACACACACACACACACACACACACACACAATGGAATATTATTCAGCCTTAAAAAAGAAAGAAATCCTGCTATATGCAACAACATCAATGAACTTGGAGAACATTATGCTAACTGAAATGAGCCAGTCACAGGACAAATACTACATAATCATACTTATATCAGGTATTTAAAGTAGTCGTATGATCTACTATATCATCTAGTCATATGATCTAACCTCTATGCCAGAGGTTAACTGGCATAATGAGACACTAGAGAATAATGGAAAACAATTTTCAAGCAGAAATAGCATTCACTAAGTATTGCTTTGTTACTGCTATTCTCTAAAGTGTAGAATTATGTAAAATGGCATTTTTAAGGAAAAATGTCACCTGCTATAAAGTAGAATTTAAAGTTTAGCTGTGATTTATACATAACCCTGGAGCTTTTCATCAAGCTCTTCTCTGAAGGAACTCAATTGTATGCTTTAACAAACCAGTTTCTACCATAAAATTAAGTACAAGCAGGGTCATATGGTAGTTCTATTTTTATTATAGTTTTTTAAGGAACCTCCATACTGTTCTCCATAGTGGCTGTATCAATTTACATTCACACCAGCAGTGTAAGAGGGTTCCCTTTTTCTCTACACCCTCTCCAGCATTTATTGTTTGTAGATTTTTTGATGATGGCCATCTGGCCGATGTGAAGTGATAGCACATTGTAGTTTTGATTTGCCTTTCTCTAATAATTAGTCATGTTGAGCATCTTTTCATATGACCCAGTAATCCCACTCCTGGGCATATACCCGGAGGAAACCATAATTAAAAAAGATACATGCACCCCAATGTTCATTATAACACTATTTACAATAGCCAGGACATGGAAGCAACCTAAATGTCCATCAACAGAGGAATGGATAAAGAAGATGTGGTCCATATATACAATGGAATATTACTCAGCCATAAAAGTAATGAAATTGTGCCATTTGCAGAGACGTGAATAGACCTAGAGACTGTCATACAGAGGGAAGTAATTCAGAAAGAGAAAAACAAATATCGTATAATATCGCTTATATGTGGAATCTAGAAAAATGATACAGATGAACTTATTTGCAAAGCAGAAATAGAGACACAGAGGTAGAAAACAAATGTATGGATACCAAGGGGGGGAAGGGGGGATGGGATGAATTGGGAAATTGGGATTGACATATATACACTGCTATGTATAAAACAGATAACTAACGAGAACCTACTGTATACCACAGGGAACTCTACTCAGTGCTCTGTGGTGACCTGAATGGGAAAGAAATCCAAAAAAGAGGGGATGTACGTACACGTATAGCTGATTCACTTTGCTGTACAGCAGAAACTAACACAACATTGTAAAGCAACTATACTCCAATAAAAATTAATTTAAAAAAATTAAGTACAAGCAGATTTTGTTTATTAAGCACTTGCTAACAAATCTACTGGTAATTGATTTGTTGCTTTTAAAACAATATATTACTAGAAAATAAAAATAACTTTTCACATAGTCCTAGTGCTTAGAAATCCCACATAATGATATATTTCATCAAATTTTAGCTTGGACTATCAATAAAATACGGAAATTACATGAATTATATAATGAACAAATCTTATCACTTATTACAAGACATTTGTGTCTGCACTTTGGAAAAACAGACATAAAGTGTTATTAAAAGAAAAATAGAAAAGACAAATACAAATAAGTGTGGAAGAATTTACATTTTCATTTCTACTTGGAAATTGCCACTCTGTCCTAACAATTCAAAAGCTAAACAGACTGAAAAATCAGAAACTCTTCTAGGGTCCCTATGAGAAGTGAGGACACAGGGCAAACTGCTTCCCCCAAAACTGAAGAGACCACAGGTGAATAGAAAGAGTAACAACTGAAACCATATCTACACAAAACCTACAGCTCATATCATGGTTAATGGTGAGAAACCTGAATCTTTCCCACTAAGATCTGGTACAAAGCAAGGATACTCATTCCCACTACTCCTTTTCAGCATAATACTGGAAGTCCTTACTAATATGGTAAGGGAAGAAAAGAAAATAAAAGGTATACGGATTGGGAAGAAAAATATAAAACTGTTTTTGTTCACAGATGACATGATCATCTATGTAGAAAATCTGAAACAATCACAAAAAAACTCCTGGAACTAATAAGTAATTATAGCAAGGTTGCAGAAAACAAGGTTAATATACAAAAGTCAATGGCTTTCTTATATACTAGCAGTGAATAAATGGAATTTGAAAGGAAAAACTCAACACCATTTACATTACCACCACCCAAAATGAAATACTTAGCTATAAATCTAACAAAATATGTATAAGATCTATAGGAGAAAAACTACAATACTCTGATGAAAGAAATCAAAAAACTAAATTTATAGTGATATATACCATGTTTATGGATAGGGAGATTCAATATTGTAAAGATGTCAGTTCTTCCCAACTTGATTTATAGATTCAATGCAAACCCAATCAAAGTCCCAACAAGTTATTTTGTAGATATAGACAAATTGTTTCTAAGATCCATATGGAGGGACAAAAGACCCAGAATAGCCAATACAATATTGAAGGAGAAGCACACAGTTGGATGACTGACACTACCTGACTTCAAGAGTTGTTATAAAGCTACAGTAATCAAGACAGTGTGGTATTGGTGAAGAAACAGACTAATAGAAGACTGTTCCTTAAAAAACTAAACATACTCTTACCATATCATCCAACAATTGTGCTACTTGGTAGTTACCAAAAGGAGTTGAAAAACTATGTCCACGCAAACCCCTGCACATGCATGTTTATAGCAGCTTCATTCATAACTGCCAAAAGTTAGAATCAACCAAGATGTTCTTCAATAAGTAAATGGATAAATAATCTATGGATAAGTGAGGTATCAAGTGATGAAAACTCGGAGGAAACTTAAATGCATATTACTAAGTGAAAGAAGCCAATCTGAAAAGCCTATATACAGTATGATTCCAACTATATGAGATTCTAGGAAGGGCAATATTATGAAGACAGTAAAAAGATCAGTGGTTGCCAGGGGTTGTGGGGAGGGATGAATAGTCACAGCACGGAAAAATTTTAAGGCAGTGAAACTATTTTGTATGATACCGCAGTGATGGAAACATGTCATTATATGTTTGGCCAAACCCATAGAATGTACAATGCCAGGGGTGAACCTTAATGTAAGCTATAGACTTTGGTTGATTATGACGTGTCAATGTAGGTTTAATCAATTGTAAAAACTGTACCACTGTAGTGGGGAATCTTGATAATGGGGGAAGCTATGCACATGTGGGGGGCAGGGGGTATAAGGGAAATTTCTGTACCTTCCCCTCAATGTTGCTGTGAACATAAAAATGCTCTAAAATATAAAGTCTTTTAAAATATGGAAAAAAGAGTTTTGAGAAGAGCCAAAGGATGATACCACGGAGACCTAAGTTAATGACATGTCAAAACCCTGGAGTAAGTCAGAGTCTGTAAGAGATATTGCCCTCATAGTACCTGGTAGCTGAGAGGGAGCATGGAAAGGAGTAACAGAATCCCAGGCATGGAGAAGTGACGACCGTGTCCATGGGTCCCAATGTCCTCACAGTCATGGCCCTTGCTCTGTGCAGGTCATTTCTTTCCCCAGCTCTCTTTCGACCTTGCCCTAGCAAATACCAAGATCTTGCTTCTCCAACTGCATTTGCCATCAGAAATCAGGGCACTGTTATGGCAGAATACCAGGCGCCATCCAGATGGGGAATACGATTCCTGGCTCCTGCAGCCCACGCCTGACTGAGGAACGTCCCCTTGGCATGTTCTTGATCTGTCCCAGGGCTACTCCTATACTCTACAGTATCTTAGTCCACAGTACCTTAAAAGTGAGAACAATTTCTTGTTGTCGTTGAAGCCAAAGACAGCACTGCCACACCCTTGTCTGATCTTACCAAGTAAGAATCTCCTTCCAATTTGTACTTGGAAGAAAAATCAAGCGCTACCAACTCCAGAAACTTGGGAGATTTCCTTGGTTTAACTCCTGAGCAGATCTTGGTCTCTGTTAGCCTGTAACCACCCCTACCTCGCCCTCATGGGTACTCTGTTACTGTGTACGTGAATGTTGGGGTTACTCTAATGTACTTGTGAAGGGTAAGTTTTGAGTCCCTAGAAGTGCAATGTAAATTTCTACCATAAATCACTTGAAGAAAGTCAGGTTCTTAAAAAGGCAAAACCAGAACTCAGAAGACAAATCCTAGTGATACAGGAAATGGGAGTTCCTTCTTTGCTCTGCATATCAATCTCTTGTGTCTGGACTTTAAAGAGGGTGAATTTTAAAAGTGTGATCCTGGATAAAGATACTAAGATGGTGTTCTTCCCCTGCTGGCAGGCTGGGAGCAAGGAAGTAATAGTACCCAAGAATATCCAAGCTTCTCTTTGTTTCCTGTTTATTGTCTTACTATTATCTGCTGAAACATGAAAAACATTTTGTCTGCTTGCTAGAATTTGGTCTCAGCTAAGTTTCAAAGCGTAATATTGAAAGATAAAGCTAATAATGAGCTTGAAAATGACCCTTTCTCTCTCTTCCTACCCTGTAATTCCAGAGATTAAAATAGTCATGACAGCGGCAATCAGTAAGAGATTGCCACAGGAGTTGCAAGGTGAATAGGTACCTCTCCTCATCGGAGAAATGTCTTTTAGCACTAATCTTGAAAGATCTGGCTTTTCTCTTCCCTGAGATAGATTCAATTTTCTGTTCACTTGATTAACTTGAACTTAATTAAGTTACTAAATTACAAAAATATTTTGAAGGACTGAAGCTTATTGATGGCTCTTTATTGTTTTGGTAAAGATGTAAAATGCATATCCGTCTTTATGGAATAATAAAGACTTTTAAAACAAACAAAAAATTAAAAACACAAATTTTTATTTAGATCTCAATCATAGAAATGCCAATTTAAAAATAGCTGTCCAACGTTACCCTTGGTGAGGAGAGGATAGAAGTGGGGGAGCATATGGGGATTCCAGTTGGTGCTGGGAATGTCCTATTTCTTGATCTGGACAATGGCTACAGGATTTGTTCATTTTGTGAAAATTATTGTGACTTGTACACTTATTACCTGTGTACTCTTCTATATGTATAACTCCATTAAAAAGTTTTTAAAAAGTTTCCTCAAAAAGCTGAAATATTGAGTAATGGTTACCGTTAAATCCATTAACATACATTTATGGTTTATGCATTGTACGTGCAGTGCATATTTAAGAATTAAAGAGATTTTATCATAAAGTCTCAATTGTTTCAACCCAGCAACATCACTATGAAAACAAATATAACCTAGAAATTATTAGTCATAAAAAAAAAATAGCTGTCCAAAGGAAGTAAGAATTTATATTTGCTCATGCTGGTTTTTTTTTTTTTCTATGTTTATGTAAGCTTTCCATAATCTGAAAGACTTTTGCAAGAATGACTTTTAATTTGTTCACAAGGAAAGAGATGTTCAGAAAAAATGGAATGATGAGGGAAGCCACACAGCATCCTATTGCTGAAAACAGAACGGAAGCCAGCTCGGTATAGAAATCTCAGGTCTAGGAACCTGAGGCTGGTGAAAGGAACGATAATAGGTAAAATGACTTTCTTCTTGGTCTCAGGAGAGAAAAAAACAAGCTTTGCTCTTCAGACTCCCCGGGAAGAGGCAGACTGGCATTGCCCAGCCTGGCATGTCATATACAGCATAATATACAGACTTATTGTAATAGTTACACATTTATTTTAAAGACAACATATTACCAATTCTTCAAGCATACTTAATTTTAAAGATATTTTTGCTCAAGTCTAGATTTAAAGTCGGTTTGAAGAAGAATATCAACCATTGCCCTGCTGGTACACCAATGCGTTAAAAGTGTTGGCATGCGAATGACTTGAGATTGGAGACATTGGTAATAAAGAAGCCAGGAAATAAGAACTGAGTTTCAGCTCTATTGCGGATTGGCTACACTGACTTGGCTGGTTAGTCACTCCAAGCCTCAATTTTCTTGTCCGTATGACATGAGGAATTTGTTAGATGATCTCTAAGCAACTCTGTACCACTATGGTGCTGCAGAAAAAAAAGAAAATCATCTTGGATAAGAAACCTGGAGTCTTCCATTCCTTGAAAGACAATAATCTGAGTGTGGTCTATATTATCCTGCTCATCAGAATATTTGATTATCTGGATCCCCTTCTTTTTTCCCCAGATAACTTCTGACATGCTGGGTATTACAGATGAGAGCGGGCGTGTTCAGGGTGGTATGGCCATAGACCATGCTGGGCGTTACAGAATCTGCAGTTTCACAGTCCTCATTGCCTCAAATGGACACTATTTCCAGATTTACCACAGCCCCAACCCCATGGTACACCATATAATAGAATTCTTGAAAAACAATCAGAAGAGAAAACCTAAAGCAGTTAGAGAAATAAGATGTTACACCCAGGGAGACAAAGTTCAGAAGTCCACTGACTTATCAGAAATAATGCAAGCTAGGCGATGATGGAAGTGACTGATATTTTTTAAGTGCTGTTTTAAAATAAAAGTAAAATCATCATCCTAGAATTCTATAATCATATAAAACATCCTTCAAAACTAAAGGCTAAAAAAAAGTATTTATAGTAAAAGGCTTAAAGAATTTGTCACCACAGATCTTCACTGAAAGAAATACTGCAGGAAGTTTTTCAAGCTGGAAGGAAAGTGAAAGTAGATGAAAAATCAAATCTACCAAAGGTATTAAGAGCACTGGAAGTGGTAAATATGCGGGTAGAAATAAATGGAGAACGGATTGATTGCTACCTATTTAGCAAAAAATTTGATAGTCTACATTCATTTTTAATGATGATAACATCAGATTTGGGGTTTTTTTAGTGAAGAAATGATGTCTGAAGAAGTTCACAACCTACTGTTTGTCATCTAATTGTGGGTATTACGTATTTGCAATATTCCCTGCTAATTATTTCTTTAATCATTAGATCCAGTGGAAATATTTTGCTGAGCATGGGGAAGAAAGTGGGAGACTTGAAGATATATCCAATTATTGAGCTCTTTACTCTGTTCTCATATAATTTTCCCTGTAATTTGGATAAGTAAGCATCATAACCCCATGATAGAGATAAGAAATTAGGCTCAGAGAGGTTAAGCCATGTGTGCAAGGTATACAGCTACTTGCTTCTCATTTGGTTTTGAATTACAGGTTCATGTAACACTAAAGTCTTAGTTGGTTTATATGGAGACACCATATTTTAAGATGCTTTAAAGGTCTACCTGAGAAAGGGAGATCAAAGAGTAAACAGCATCTCCTAAGTGAGCAAGTGACTACACTCCTCTGGTTTTCAGTTTTTCCATCTATAATGTGGGAAGAAGGGGCTGGGATTCAATGGTACATATTTTCCTTCCCATCTATATCATCTGTCACTCTAAACTCAAAGGACTTCCCGGTGGTACCACCATTCACCCGATTGTCTACATGAGAAATTGGACATTATCCTAGACTTCTACCTAAGTATCTACCCTATATCAGTCACTAAGCCCCATTGATTCTAGTCCCCATATTTCTCAGATTCATCCATTGCTTTCTAGTGTCATTGTTTTTATCCAAGCCCAGGGCACTAGCATCTTTATTTGGACCAATACTTCTTCATTAGTTTCCCAATGTTCAGTCCATGCATCAGGTATGTTGGAATTTTTTTAGTCCTTTAAAAAATGTGAAATATTTCAAACATGCAGGAAAATCAGAAAGTAATACAAAATATATGCAGCTACATTCAGAATTAACAAATGGGAATTTTGTCATTTGCTTCAGATAGCTTTGAAAGAAATATATATATATCAATAATTTCTTTATATATAAAGTCCCAAAGTAAATATTAAAGTCCCCATATCACAGTTTTTATTTCCTTCCTTCCCTCACAGAAGTAAACACTACCCTACAGAAGCTGTGCAGCCATCTGAGCTACTATTTCCAATATTGGAACCATGAGAAAATTCACATTTTGTGGGACTTAAAACTTACGCAATTTTTATATAGAAAAAAATACAATATTAAGAATTTAAAATTAGGCACAAAAGTTTATATTTATTTACAAAGTGAAACATAATGGAAAAAAAGTTAAACTGACAAATGTTACATAAATGACAAAATCCAGAAAAATAACATAACGTTTTATTAACTAAAGGCTTGACTCACCTCTATAATACTTTTTCCCTACAGTTTTGGCTGCATATTCTTTGACTGACACTTCAAATTGGAATGCTTTAGAATATCATTTTCTACAGAGAGAATAGAAAGATAATTCAATCTTTTCTCCAACACAGTGGATTACAAGTTGTTTCTTTATTATTGATAGTTTAGAATAACTTGTTTAAGTTTTACTTCATCTTGGGAATGTCTTGTAAACTTGGGGGATAGTTGTCCATTTGGGGAAAATTTAAGTTTTCTTCATATATGAGCTGTAATATTTCAAGGTAAATCAAGTTTTCTTGTGCAGTGACTTATCTTAATTACTCTTTGAGTTGATGACACTGACTAATCTACCCATGTCTTCTGGTGCTGGATACCTTTAGGTGACATTCATGTTCACATATGACCTCTGGCCCTACACCTGTATGTGCTGATGCTAGGTGATTTAGCACAGCGGGTGGTAGGAGTGCTCCCAGAAGCCATTCCTGCTTGGGGATGTGCATAGAAGGGAAGTGACTGAAGTACAAAAACATATTCCCCAGATGAAATATATCTCCGATTCAACTTTCCCTTAGCAGCTCCTAAAACTCCTCATGGCCATTCCAATGTCACTAGCACCAGAGGAAATGCAAAGGGTAAAGTAGAGTGGAAAGACTAGGTCTTAACTGATTACTGTTAAAATATCTGAATTTTGCAAGATTTACGAAAACATATGACTATGAGAACAGCAGACTAGGATGTCTCCCAAGACTTTGGAAGGGGTCTATAAGGGAGAAGTCTGCTTCTGAAGTTTCCATTAATGTCATAGCAAATCTGCCTTTGATGACCACATATACGACGCCGTGTCTGCAGACCACCCCCTCCCTTAGTCTATCATGGTGTCTTTGTGCAAAAGCTGCTCCTCTAGGGGGATGCATCTCCATGAGTGAATGGCTTTATGATCAATAGCATCTTCGTACAAGTAACATGGTGCTGCATCCTTCAAGCAAGTGAAAACCAGAGAGGGGCAAGGCTTGGCAAGCAGGCTGGGAGTTAGATTTTGTCCCCTGCTCATTCTTTCAGCCTGTTACTCCACATGGGCACAATCCTATGCCCTAACCCTGTATTCACGCACTCATAAGCAGGATGTAGTATATTCTCATGTGATTTAAATTTTTCTTTGAATGGAATCATGCTGACATATCATTCTGCAATTATCTGTCTCATATGGTAGGTTTTCGAGAAATACTCGTGATAATTTGAATAGGTACATGGATAGATATAATTCAGTCATTTTGCTTGGAATACTGTATTCCATTGTTTGAGTATTTCAAATTACATTTATCGTTCCCCACTCTACTTAACATTAAATCTATGGTCCCCTCTTTTTTCTTTTAGAAATAGAGCAGCAGTGAACATCTTGGATGTATTTCCTTGTGCTAATGAAAGTTTCCATTCTATTTAACTGGAAGTGGGATTGCTGGGTTGTACAGTTAGGTACATATTTAATTTTACTACATAGTTCCAAACTCTTCTCCAATGTATTTGAAACTATTTATATTTCCTCCAGTATCATATGAATTCCTGACTCCATACTTTTAAAAAAAATAATTGTTTTTGTAGATTTATACTTTCGCCAGTTCAAAGAGGAGTGAAATTGTATCTAATTTTATTGTAAAGTGTGATTTTTGTGAATACAAGAAAAGTTGAAGAATTTAAAAAATATCTATCAATGTTCTAGTTTCCTTTATTGTAAATTGAATATTTGTATGATTTTTTTCCATTGAGTTGTTTGATTTAAAATAAAAACCTAAATTGGCAGCATTTAAAAAAATATTTTATGAACTCTAATATTTTTGGGGTATATGGGTTGCAAGTAAATTTTTCCATTCTTTGATTGTCTTTCAATTTTGTTATAGGGAATTTTTCACACAGAACATTTTAATGTTAATGTAGTTATATTTATTAGTTATTTTATTTATGGTTTTCGTTTTTAACATTTTTTTCTTAGGTATTCATTTCTTACCCCAGGTTAGTAAAAAATATTCTATTTTATCTAAATTATCTAAAATAGATTATTATACCTTAAATTATTAGACATTTTAATAGTAATCTTTAATCCATTTAATTTTTTTTTCTGTGTGGTATGAGGTAGGAATCTATTTATGTTTGTTTTTAGTTAGAAGCATCCAGTTTTTCTCCAATGACGTTTATTGAATGGCTCATCTTTCATCTCTGACCTGCAATCCCAGCTCTGCCACATGCCAAGTTTCCTTGCGTGAGTGGGATGTTTCTGGGCTGTTTATTCTGCCCCACATATTAGTTTGCTTATTCCTATAACATACTGAATATATATTTTTAAATTTTATTTATTTATTTACGGCTGTGTTGGGTCTTCGTTTCTGTGCGAGGGCTTTCTCTAGTTGCGGCGAGCGGGGGCCACTCTTCATCGCGGTGCGCGGGCCTCTCACTATCGCGGCCTCTCCTGTTGCGGAGCACAGGCTCCAGGCGCGCAGGCTCAGTAGTTGTGGCGCACGGGCCTAGTTGCTCCGCGGCATGTGGGATCTTCCCAGACCAGGGCTCGAACCCGTGTCCCCTGCACTGGCAGGCAGATTCTCAACCACTGCGCCACTAGGGAAGCCCCATACTGAACATTTTAATGCCAACTTCTTTAAAATATCTTGATATCTGATTAAATAGCCCTCCACCCTGCTCCTTTGTCTCCTGCATCTGCAAAACTGCTTGGCCATTCTTGGCTCTTAACTTTTCCATATACATAATAGAATTAGTTATTTAAGTTACAGTAACACAACATATTGGATCTCTTGTGATTTTGTTTGAAATTTCATTGTGTGTGTTGATTACCTTGGTATAAAATGACACCTTAATGATAGTTTATTCTTCCTACCTATAAACACAGTCTATACCTCTATTAATTTGGTCCTTGGACCAAAGTAGTATCAGAAGCATTCAGGGACAGATGAATCAAATTCACCTAGGAATGGAGTCCTTGGTCTATAAGTGGAAACATTCTGGAGGCAGATGACTTTTAAGTGATATCTGGGCACTGACTCAGCTTTCTTTGCCTGGATATTGGACTGTAGCCTAGCGAGAGTTTCATGTTTGTAAACATTGAACACAAGTGCAGAAATTGTTAGTAGAGTTTATAATTCTAACACTCACTTATGGTATAAGACGAAGAGTGTAAAAGTACAAAGGGGTACCATTTTTCCTTCTTTCTCAGGTCCAGCAGGACTTTCCCCACGTGGAGGGAGCCATCCTCCTTGTGTGTGCTGTAGGTAACCAAGAGCCAAGGGAAAAGCTGAATTCAGAGCCACCTCAATTCCACTAAGTTCTGAATCTTAGCTAAATACAGTTAGAACTTATACCAGAAATAATGGCATACACTTCCACCATTGCATTGACGGTCTGCAGTTTCACAGAAATTAGTGGGTTTTTTTGTTTGTTTGTTTTTTGTTTCTGTTTTGTTTTTAAATCTTTCTCAGGACTTGGTGAACTCATGGAATCTAAGGACTCATGTGTATGGAAGTTCTCAAGCATTATATCTTTGAATGTCATCTCTTCCCCATTCTTTCATTTATTTGACCTAGAATTCCTTTAAGATGTATTTGGATCTCCTCAATGTTTCTCACAGTGTCTTTATATCTTTGTAATAACTTTCCTTTGTTTACATCTCCGAGCTATTTTCTGCATGATGTCCTGAGGTTTCCACTTGAAGAGCTGTGAAGAATTTGAGATTTTACACTTTTTGCAATCAAGTTAGCTTGTCACAATTTTACACATACACTAGTAGGGAAACAGAAGACCTATGGGTCAGAGACAAAGAGGTTCTCTATTCACAGCAAAAGCAACAGCAAGAGTTACATTGTAGCTTTGGATGGACAAGCCTCAACTCCCTGAAGTGTCACCGTGAAGGCCAAGTAATACCTACATACACAGCAAGCAGTGATGTGTTATAGAAGAGAAACCCTGAATTGAGTAGACTCTGATCTTACATAGAGGCTGCTGGCCAGACTGCCTTTCCTCTTCTCCAGAGAGAGAGACATGAGTTTTATCACCCTTGCAGGAAAGCAATTGTCTCTAGGGAGGAAAGGAAATATCTCTAGGTTTATTACCTGAATTATCTCCAGGGAGAGAAATCTCAAAATCTCTCCAGAAGGAATCACCATCTTTATCTTTCCTTACCCAAAATATTAATAAATTCTCTCTAGAGGGAGTTTCTCTTATCTTTCTGGGGCTGCCTGCTTGTATAAACATTCCTGAAAAGATAGTCCTGGAACACATGGATTGTTCATTTCTGGATGTGCAAAAATGTGATAAATTCATAGAGAATTATCTCCCAATATAGATTATCTTCCCTACATAAATCCTCTCTCGAGATGTTCTCATCTATTTTTTAACTTATGGACTAAATTTTAATTTGTCTATGTAATTCTCATTTTTAAAATGTCATTCGTTTTCAAATTTTTTAAATATCTTCTTCTGTTCTTGAATTTAAATTACTTTTTAAAACTCTCTTTAAATATTATTTAAAAATCCCTTTCAAATGGTCCTGTTACTCCTAATTCTTGCTTTGCTAATTTTCCTTTTCATTGGGTTAGTTTACTTATTTTTACTATTAGTGTTTTTATTTCCTCTTGTGTGTTTTTTGTTTTTATTTGTTTGTTTGTTTTGGTGAAAGCAACATGTGCTTTGAGTTATAGACGTACCTCCATCTTCTCATGTTTGCATCTGCCAGAACTCTAGGGTTTTTCTAATTTCATATCAATTATTCCACTGAATGTTTTGGTTTGGGATTTTCACCCCAAAAGAGTGGGGGTAGCTTTAGACCATCCACTTGTATCCACAGTTCCAGCTACATTTTCTAAGTTCTACTGGTTTTTTTAGTGTCTAGCACATAGCAACTAAAATATATTGAGCACTTATTATGTGCCGGGTACTGTGCTAAGTGCTTCACATATATTATCTTACTTTACCCTTGCTATAACCTTGACACGTGTACAATTATTAATCCTGTTTTATGGATGGAAAGATGAGACTTGCCAAGATGAAATTATTTTCCCAAAATCACAAAGCTATTAGTGGTAGAACTAAGATTCAAACACAAGCCATGTGGCCTTAGAGCTCCTACTCTTAACTTCTGTATTACGTATCCCTCGAAGAGGACAAAAAGAATATGTGCTAAGTGAATGAATGAATGAATGATCTAGTAAAAATTCCTAAATAAAAGCTGCTAGTACTCCTTCTCCCCATGACCTCCCAAATCCTTCTCCCAAGGTCAGTGTCTGAATGTCCACAATCCCATCAACTCAACCACAGCAACTGTGATGATTAAAAAAAAAAAAGCTGCAGAACAATCAGAACTACTGCTGTCCTCTCTGCAAGATGTAAAGGCTTTTCGGCGTCTTCCCACTGGCATGTTAAATGCTACTGAAAGACTGTGCTGAGAAGCTCTGCAGAGGCCAGGTGTACTCAGTCTTAACAGCTGTCATTCCACCGACATCTGCAGCCTTTATTTGTCTGGGTGACGTGTGACACTTTTGAAGAGGTCTGGGTTTTCAGGAAATGACAAGCCTTGAGTGAGGAGAAACACGAAATAGACCCTAGTTTGAGCGCCATTATCGAGTAGGTAAGACGCGGCAGAATGACTATCTATGAGAGGTAGTCAAGTGTCCCGGCTCTGCAAATGCCATGTAGGAGCATCATAAACTCAGTCTTTTGTGGATTTATGGCGACTGTCTTCTAAATTAGGAGTCAGTCAGGATGCAAAATTCTATTTCTCACATTTGCAGTGCAGGACGTGGGGATGGGTATAGGGGATTGGTCCTTTTCCAGAGCGGCAAGGGACCATGTAAGTGAACTTTCTGGCCCTAGACATTGTCAGGATAGATGAAAACATTTCTGATGGGCTAATACGTATGAATAAATAACCATTTTTAAATGTATTTTATTTGATTTTTTAAAGTTACAAAAGTAATACATGATCGTGGTAACATATCAAAGCCCTCAGATCTACTTACCTGAGAGAATGATGTTTTGGATTTGCGTTCTTCCATACTTTTCTTTATGCTCTTAAAACATTGAACATGGGTTACAGAAAATACAAGATCCTTGAAGACAGAAATGTTTACCTGTTTTGTTCTCTGTTCTACCTCTGGTGCCTGGTATACCTGGCATATAATAGTTTACTTTATTTGTTCACTGAATATGTCATAGTCCATTGATTCTAAGATGCACTTTTTAAAACATCTGAACATCACTGAAATGGGAATGCATCTGATACTTTGAGTTATCTCACTATTTAAAAAAGCAGTACACTTTTTTCTTTCTTAGTGGTATAAGTTAATAATGTGTCATAATGAATGTGCCTTGGGTTTGCTGAAATACTGTATACACATACGCATAGAGACTTATCCTTTCTCTTTTCCCTTTTTAAAATAGAGTCATTCTTCATAAATTACTCTAAGATTTGTTAGTTTGCTTAATGGTGTTTCCTGGACATCCTCCCCTGTGAATGTGTATAAATATAACTCATTCTTTTTAAAACAGACACACTATTTGATGGGGTAGAGGTACCATAACTTGCTTATCCATTCTCTTACTGAATGAACATTCAGGTTGTTTCTAGTTTGGTTTTTCATTTTAAAAAAATATTGTAGTAATTATCTGTGTACTTATATGTTTATATGGCAGCTTCTTTATAAGAAAGATCATCCAATGTCACTGATGAATTATTTTGCTTTGAGGTAATTAAGTGTGGTATTAACTTGTATATCCAGTTTCTTCCCCAGGTTTGGGAAGTTCTCAGCTATTATTCTTTAAATAAACTCTCTGCTCCCTTCTCCCTCTCTTCTCCTTCTGTGATACCCATCACCACAATGTTGCCCTTCCTAAAAGAGTCAGATAGCTTTCATAGAATTTCCTCATTTTAAAAATACCTTATTTGGGAATTCCCTGGCGGTCCAGTGGTTATGACTCCAAGCTCTCACTGCTGAGGGCCGGGGTTCAATCCCTGGTCAGGGAACTAAGATCCTACAAGCCGCGCTGTGAAGGCCAAACAAACAAACAAACAAAAAAAACCTTATTTATCTTTCCTCTTCTACTTGTATCATTTCTAGATTTCTATCTTCAAGCTTGCTAATTCTCTCTTCCATATGGTTTGCTCTATTTCCAATGCATTCTTCATCTCATCAACTGAGTTATTCAGCTCCAGAATTTTTCTGCTTGGTTCTTTTGTAAAGTTTCAATCTCTTTGATAAAGTGATTTTTTCTGTTCATTAATTTTATTCCTGAGCACTCTGAACTGAGTTTTCTTGTATCTCATTGAGTTTCTTCATGACAGCTATTTTGAATTCTTTACCAGATAGATTGCAACATTTTGACTTTAAGTTTGGTTGCTGGAGAATCGCCATTTTGTTTTCGCGGTACAGTGTTTCTGTGGTTCTTCATGGTGCTTGATGAGTTGTGCTGGTGCGTTTGAAGTAGTGACCGGTTAGAATTAGAGGCCTTTCTTTTGTTTTCCAGTAGGTGGTGCTATAGCACACATGTTTTTGGTTTCTCTTACCTGAGCTAACTGTGGTTATATGAGAGTCTGCACTTTCCACCCTCTGCTGCCTCTATCAGAGGTGTGGCTCTGTGCCTTGTCGCTTTTTGTGCCTCCAGCGTCATTCGCGCCTTGCTTCTGCCCGTGTCACTGGTGTTGCTACCTGGTAGATCAAAATGGTGGGCTCTTTCACCGTGTCTGGGATCCCCGGAGTCACAAGCTCCACCACTGCTCGGGGAGGGGAAGGTTGAAGAGGAGGGTCCAAGTCATGCAGGTGCCTCTGTCATGTCTGGTGTTGTAAGGTTGGCGGGCTTTGCTGCTGTGGGTAGGGGCATGGGGTCTGTAGTCATGGGCACCTCGGGGACTGGAGGGGTGAGGTCTCAGGCCCCACTGATCCTGTTGCCCAGTTACTGCCCAGTTACCTGCCCAATTAGCTGGGTGGGGGCACAGCTACTGCAATCAGAAGGCTGGGATCGCAGGCGCTGCCTCTGCTTTTCCCTTGGTTCTACCTCCACTGTGTGTTCAAGTCCACCCGCCTTTAAATGCACAGATGTGTGGAATTTTCCAGGTTCCTGTTGTACTGGGCAGAGACAGCTTTGTTGCACTGTGGATGTTTTACTGGTTGTAGGTTGAAGGGGAGAGACAAAGGTAGCTTTACGCTCCGCCATGTTGCTGACGTCACCCCTCTCTTAAAATCTGATCTTTTTATTGGCTCCATAGTTTTGCCTTGTCCAGATTGTCATATAGTTGAAATCATACAGTATTTATTCTTTTCAGATTGGCTTTTTTTCACGAGCAATATGCACTTAAGATTTCTTCATGTCATCTCATGACTTCACAGCTCATTTCTTTTTAGTGCTGAATGATATTCCAGTGTCCGGATGGACCACCATTTATTCATCCATTTACCTACTGAAGGTCATCTTGCTTGCTTCCAAGTTTTGGCAATTAAGAATAAAGCTACCACAAACATCTCTGTGCAAATTTTTGTGTGGACATGAGTTTTCAACTCCTTTTGGTAAATACCAAGGAACATGATTGCTGAATCATATGGTAGGAGCATGTTTGGTTTTGTATGAGACTGACAAACTTATTTCCAAAGTGGCTGTACCATTTTGTGTTCCCACTCGCAGTGTATGAGAGTTCCTATTGCTCCACATCCTCACCAGCATTTGGTGTTGTCAGTGTTCTGGATTCTAATAGCTGCGTGGTGATAACTCCTTGTTGTTTTAATTTGTATTTCCTTGATGACATATAACGTGGAGCATCTTTTCATATTTTTATTTGCTGTGTATCTACTTTGATAAGGTGCTTGTTAAGGTTTTCTGCACATTTTTAATCAGGTTGTTTGTTTTCTTATCATTGAGTTTTAGGAGTTTTTGTACATTTTGGATAATAGTCTTTTATCAGGTGTGTTTTTTGCAATTTTTTTCTCCCAGTCTGTGGATTGTCATCTAATTGTCTTAATTTCATGCTTTGCAGAGCAGAATTTTTAAATTTTAATACGGTCCAGCCTATGAATTATTTCTTTCATGGATCATGCCTTTGGTATTGTATCTAAAAAGACATCACCATATCTAAGGTCGTCTAGGTTTTCTCCTATGTTATATTGCAGGGGTTTTTATAATTTTATGTTTATATTTAACTCTATGATCCATTTTGAGTTAATTTTTGTGAAGTGTGTAAAGGCTGTGTTTAGATTCTTTTTTTTTTTGCAAGTTGTTCCACTACCACCCATACTGTGTATTTACCTTTACCAATGAAATTTTTCCTTTTGTATTTTTATATGTCTAGTTGTGGTCTTTTCTTTTCTGCTTAGAGAAGTCTCTTTCACATTTCTTGTAAAGCAGGTTTAGTGGTACTGAACTTTTTTTTTAGTTTTTTTTTCTTCTATATTTTTCTGTAAAGCTCTTTATCTCACCTTTAAATGTGAACGATAGCCTTGCTGGGTAGAGAACTCTTCATTCTATTTTGTTTCCTTTCATCATTTAAAATACATTTTGCTCCTCCCTTCTGCCCTGCAGAATTTCCACTGAAAAGTCAGCTGATAGTGTTATAGGAGTGGCCTTGGATGCTACTGGTTGCTTTTCCCCTGCTGCTTTTAAAAGTCGTTCTTTATTTTTTGCCATTTTAAGTGCAGTGTATCTTGGTGTGAACCTTTTTGGGTTGATCTTGTTTGGGATTCTCTGCTTCCTGGACCTGGATGTCCATTTCCTTTCCCAGGTTAGGGATGTTTTCAGCTATTATGTTTTCAAATATGTTCTCTGCTTCTTTGTCTCTCTCTTTTCTTCTGGGACCCCTATAAAGTGAATGTTAGTATACTTGATGCTGTATCAGAGAGCTCTTAAACTGTTCTCATTTCTTTTTATTCTTTGTTCTGTTCAGCTTGAGTGTTTTCCACGACTCTATCCTTTAGTTCACTGCTCCATTTCTCTATCGTTTTATCTACCGTTGGTTCCTTAGAGTGTATTTTTTATTTCAGTTATTGTATTCTTCAGCTTTTTTGGTTCTTCCTTATATATTCTAAGTCTTTGTTAAAATTCTCACTGTGTATTTATTATTCTCCCAAGTTTGTTTAGCATCTCATGATTATTTTCTTGAACTCTTTATTGAGTTGATTGTTTATCTCCACTCTGCTTACCTCTTCTTCTGGGGTTTTATCTAGCTCCTTTGTTTCAAAAATATTCCTCTGTTGCCTCATTTTGCCTGATTCTCTGTTTCTGTTTCCATGTATTAGGTAAATCAGTTATGTTTCCTGACCTTGGAGAAGTGGCCTTGTGTAGGAGATGCCCCATGGAGCCCAGCAGCCCACTCCCCTCTTGTCACCAGAGGTATGTGCTCAAGGAATGCCCCCCTATGTGGGCTGCATGGGCACTCCTGCTGTAGTGGGACCAGTTACTGTGGGTGTGCTAATAGGCAGGACTGGCCCCCAGCCCAGTGGCTGCCAGGCCTTTCCTAGTACAGATGCTGGTGGCCCACTGGTGGCCTGTTCCAAGTCCTGGCATAGCTGGCTGTGTGGTCCGGGGGGTCTTGAGGCTGAATTCAGTCTGCTGGTCAGTGGGGCTGGGTCCCAATATGGCTGGCTTTGGGCTCTGGGGATCCTAGGACTAGTGCCAGCCAAATGGTGGGTGGAGCTGGGTCCTGGGGTGGTTGGCTATGGGGTGCTATGGGTCCTGGACCTGGTGTCAGCCCAGTGGTGGGCAGGGCTGGGCCTGGGGTCTGAGGGCTGGTGTTGGCTTGCTGGTGTGTAGGGCCAGTTTCTGACATGGTTGGCTACAGGCCCCAGGGGCTCAAGGCTGATGCTGGTCACTGGTGTACAGAGCCAGGTCCTGGGCAGCTGGCTGTACATGTAGAACTGGTGTTGGTCCACTGGTGGTTGGGGGCTGGGGCTCAGATGTCCTGAAGATGGTGTCAGCCTGCTGATTGGCAGAGCAGGGCCCTGGAGGTGACGGGGCTGTTGCCTGCCTGCTGGTGGGTGAGGCTGGTCCCAGGGCTAGTGATGGCCCACTGGTGGGTGGAGCTGGGTCCTGAGGTGGCTAGCTAGGGGGTCTCCAAGATTCTAGAGTAGGGGTCCAGGCCTGGGGTCCCAGAGGTGGCACTGGTAGGCAGGACCAGGTCCTTATGCAGCTGACTGTGGCCAGTGGTCCTGGGGCTAGTGCCTACCCGCTGGTGGGTAGGAGCCAGGTCCTGGCCCATTGATGGGTAGAGCTGGGTCTTCGGGAGACTGGGAGTCTCAGGGGAGCCTATGGCTACTGAGAGCTGACTGGTGGGTGGGGCTGTGTTCACACGAAGCTGGTTGCTTGGCCTTGGGGGTCCCAGGATTGGTGCAGACTGGCTGGTGGGTAGGGCCAAGTCCTGGCCACTAATAAGCTAAAAGAAGGACTCCAAAATGGTGCTTGCTAGCACCAGAGTCCTTGTGATAGAACGAGCTTCCCAAAATTGGTGTCACCATTGTCTACATCCCCGTTGAGTAAGGGAGTCCCCATTGTCTCCTATCTCTCCAGGAGGCTTTCCAAGATTAGCAAGTGAGTCTGACCCAGGCTCTTTTCAAGTTACTGCTTCTGCCTTGGGTCTCAGAGCATGTGAAATTTTGTGTGCATCCTTTAAGAGAGGAATCTTGCTTTCCTATAGCTCTCCAGCACTCTTGAAAACAAGCCCCCTCTACTAGCCTTGAAAGCCAGACATTCTGGAGACTTGTCTTCCCAGTATGGGATCCCAGGGCTGGGGAACTTAATGTGGGGCTCAGGTCCCTTGCTCCTTGGGGTAAACCTCTGCAATTGTGATTATCCTCCTGTTTGAGAGTCGCCTACCGGCGGCGGGGTGTGGGTCTTGACTGCGCCGCGTCTCCGCCTCTCCTACCCATCCCATTGTGGTTCCTTCTTTGTATCTTTTGTTTTGGAAAATCTTTTCTGTGTTCAGGTTGTCCTCACAGACAATTGCCCTGTAAATGGGTATAATTTTAGGGTGCCTTTGGCAGGAGGTGAGCTCAAGGTCTTCCTACTCTGCCATGTGGGTCACTCCATGACTATATGCCTACTTTTAAAAGGATTAAATGATGCATACATTTTGTAAGATAAAATTGGTATATCGTAGTTATTTAACAAGATGCAATCCTTTCACCCTCCTTCTCTCTCTTCTTCCTCGCATAGTCTCTGTCTCCCTCCATACACATTTAAATAGGGAGTTATTAGAATAGACATTTAAAGATAAGGAAAACATATATTTTTCACCAAATAGTGATTGATATGGGTAACCACATCAGCTTTTCATCACAGAATCCTTTCCGCCTTGGTGCCCAGTGATTTCTTGACTTTACACTCTGCATGATCCAAACAGCAGGGCCAGATGACTTAGGAGGGATAGCTCTATGAGAAGAGCATTTATCTGATGAAGGAAGATAACAAAAAGATGCCCAGTGCAGATACAGGCTCAGTATCCCTAAGGGGGCTGCTGTTTGTGCAGATATAAGCAGGTTGGATTGTGGCAGACGTGATAACGCTTTTTAATAATGCCTGAATGTAGGGAAGTACATGTGTAGGGAAGTACACCAAAACAAATTAAATCGGGGGAAACATGTCAAGATGAAGCCCTGGGTGTGAGACAAAAAATCTACAACATATGCCTAATGTTTCATGTTTTTTATATAAAACTGGCATTTGTTAAATCCTTTGTTGTTGATAGAGCACTTTCACACAGTATCTGTTTATTTATTCAGTAAATACGTTTTGTCAAATAGCTACTGGTGTTAGGGAAGGGGTGAGAAAGAATGTGAATCACAAGGGTCCTGGCATTTAAAAAATAGTAACCCAACCTCACTGAACAGGAGTCAGTAAAAGTCCTGGCTCTGATTAGCAAGTCTACCTCTCTTGGGAAAGAGTCGGTAAAGGGAATGAACTAAGGGGCAGAAGCATGGGCAGAAATGTTCCTTTCCCAATGAACTGAGGTGAGAGGTATGGGATCTCTGCCCCTTGCTGTTTGTCAGGAACTGAAGGGAAAGCCAGACAAGAAAAGAAATCATTTCAAAACGGCATGATAAATCCTACCAAAGAGAGGCAAAGGGATGCTTTGAGAGTCTAAAGGAGACAAATCCAGCCTGGAGTGAAATCAGCCTGGTTAGGAACCAGTGGGATCTTCCTGCTCAGTAAACAAGATTCACAGAATCCATCATGGGCGATGATAAAACCCAGGAGCCTAAGAGCCAAGTGCCCTGCCAGAGATCAGGACTCACATGCACTTCTTTTCATTTGAAATACTGGTCCTTTTGCCTTATAATAATCAACAGTGAAATGTTTACCCTTTTTAAAATAATCATGCTTCCCCAATCCTTTAAAACTAATATTGGATGTTAGACTTGTACCAGACACCGTTCTAAGCACCTTACATGTGTAATATATTTATTGCTCCAAAATACTCTATGAGGCAGATATTGTTAATGTCCTCATTTTACAAATGAAGAAACTGAGGCACAGTGGGTTTAATCACAAATCCAATGACTGGCAAAGCTGGGCTTTGAATCCAGTTTTCTTCTGGCATCTGTAAACTTAGTAAGTGGTGCTGTGTCAGTTTACCACCAGCAGAACCTCCCTTAATGAGCTTATTCTGAAAGATAATTTTCAAATAGAAGGAAATTGAATCCAGAGGGAAGGACTAAGTTTCAACGAGAATAATATGTAAAGAAACAGGCAGAAGGGTCAACCAAAACAAACAATTTCTGTACAAAACAGTAATGGAACTACTAATGATTAATTCTGTGGCAGAAAATGAGGAGGAATTAAAACACAGAACATAATAACACGTAGGAGACGAGAGGAATGCTAAGAGTTTAAGTGTTTTGGGTCCTCATAATTTTCAAGAGACTGGTAAAAAAAAAGTATTTATATTAGAATCTCTTTAGGGTGAATGTTAATATTTTAAATATAACGTAAGAGAAGGCATAGAGTCTATATTTTGAACAAATAAAGGGATAATAAATGAAAAAATCTGGTCACTCAAAAGAAGGCAGGAAGGGAGAAAAAAACTTAGAAAAAGCAGAATGTAGAGAAAGCACAAAATAACATGGTAAAGTAAATCAAAATATATCTGTAATTACCAATATACATTGTAAGAATGAAAGAGATTTACCAGTAAAGAAAAAAAAAATGAACTATTTAACTACATACTATCTATAAGAAAGGCTGAAAAACTGATGTTAAAAGAGTGGAGAGATATATGTTAGGCAAACCCTAGGCAATAAAAAAATTGATGGAGCAATATTAAAATCAAGCAAATATATTTTAAGGAAAAATTTATTATTAGGGATGAAAACTTTGGTGTATGATGATTATAAGTTGCACTTCATTAGAGAGCTATAACACTTTCTAAAATCAATAGAATTCAGAGTGGAAATTGACAAATCCACCAATACAGAGACAATTTGAATACACTTCTCTCAGGAACTGATAGTGGAACAAATGCAAAATTAATAAGTATGTAGATGATGTGAGAAATGCATCAACCAGCTCAAGCTCATGGACAAGTGTAGAGCCCAATTTATGCTCCATAATTAGAAAACGTACATTTCTCTGAAGCGCAAATGAAACATTCATAATAATGGACCAGATGTCAAGCCATAAAACAAGTCTGAGTAAGTGGCAAAAAATTATGTCATTTAAAAGAAGCTATAAGAGGCAGGTTTAGGGTGGAAGTAGTTTGTGTATAGCCATTCACTCTTTCAAAGGGTAACAACATCAATTCTGGAAAGGAGTTTAAAGTCACAAGCCCAGGAGTGAAGCCAGGTCAAGAACTGAAATAGATAGATTAATAATTAAAGATATCATTTATATGTAGAATCCAAGGAAGCCTAAGTCAGAGAATCAAAGTAGAGTGGTGGTTTCCAGGACTGGGGGGTGGGGGAAATGGGTAGATTTTGGTCAAAATGTACAAACTTCCAGATGAACAAGTTCTGGGAATGAAATGTACAGCACGGCGATTATAGCTAATAATACCGTATTATATACTTGAAAGTTACTAAGAGAGTAGATCAAAAAAGAAAGGGTAATTATGTGACAGGACGGAGATGTTAGCTAATGCTATGGTGGTAATCCTTTTGCAATATATGTGTATCGAATTAACAGTTGTACACCATATGTCAATTATGTCTCAATAAAGCTGGGAAAAAAGACAAGAATATGATGATCTCAATCCTCTTGCTGCTCAGACACAGTTTGCAGAAGGCATACATTGGTTCTCACCCAGAAGGCATCTTAAAGCCCCTGTTAGTGTGGGGCTTTGGGGACAGATTCATCGAGGTAAAACAGGGAGTCAAGAGTGGGATTCTATTCCTTACTGACACCTTGCTGTGGAGCTGGCACCTCTCAGTCTTGTTTTAAATTTTTTTTTTTTTTTTTACAAGCATACCTCACTTTATTACACTTCATTTATTGCACTTTGCAGATACTGCGTTTTTTACAAATTGAACGTTTGTGGCAACGCTGTGTCAAGCAAGTTTATCGGCGCAGTTTTTCCAATAGCATTTGCTCACTTTCTGTCTCTGTGTTACATTTTGGTAACCTCACAACATTTCAAAGTTTTTCATTATTATTACATTTGTTATGGTGATCTGTGATCAGTAATCTTTGATGTTACTACTGTCATTGTTTTGGGGTGCTACAAACCATGCCCACATAAGAAGGCAAACTTTATTGATAAATATGCATGTTCTAACTGCTCCATCAACTAGCCACTCCCCATCTCTCTCCCTCTCCTCAGGCCTCCCTATTCCCTGAGATACAACAATATTGAAATTAGGCCAATCAATAACCCTACAGTGGCCTCTAAGTGTTCAAGTGAAGGGAAGAGCCACACGTCTCTTTCTTTAAATTAAATTGCTTTAAAATTTTAGTCACACTCACCAATCCAGTGAAAATGGGAAAGCACTGTTTTATTTCCCAGCTCTGTCAAAGGACACTCTTGATTTCTGAGAGTATTTTTGGAGAATTTCCTTCCTTTGGTCGATTTCAAAAGAGGTGAAAATATTTCAATCTCTATTTGAATTGAGTTGGTTATTAACTTCCTTTCTAAGCCACATGTTTGTACTGGGGGCTAGTCAGAATCTAGTCCTACAGTAATTTCAAGTATATTGCTTTTTATTCATTCATTGTTTTCCCAACCTATGGAGCACTGTTCTATCGTAATCAAATCACCATAAAACATCAGAAGAATCTTTTGGGACTAAGCACAGTAGTCTGTAGAGTATTCCAGTCCGGGAAATATTCACTATTTGAATCACATCATTCAAAAGTCTTTCATGCCTCTCACAGTCTACCAAATCATACCCCAAATTCCATAGTTTGATTTTAAAATGTAAGATGGGTGAGTTCTAAGTAGACTGGTAAAAGGCTGGATGGATCACAGCACAAAATGGAAAGGGCGGGGGGTTCCAAAGAGAAAGCACGTTTTAGGATGACCCAGAATTATGCAATGACCTAGGTTCTACAAATCTAGCACCACTTTAAAATATATTCTTCATTTCAAAGAGGTTTAACTCTAGCCCTCAAATCTCATGATCAGTAGAGTATAATTACAAGCCCTCAAGGGAGACTAATTTATTCCTCACCCCCTCCCAAGAGACAAGGCAAAAATAATTAAATTTTCTTAGTATCTCTTTTATCTGGGTGTTTGTTTTTTAAGTCTATCTTTTTCTCTGGGGCTGTCATATTTCAGAGGTTCTGGTTTTATGTGGAGGGGGTGGGGCTCAAATCCATGTCTTCCATCGACTTGGTCTAAGTTTTATCTCCTGTCTCTACACATTTATTTAAACCCAAGGCTTTGGGTCACCACAAGTCAGCAGATACACCCAGGATAGCCCCTGACCTGACCGCCTGCTCACTTCTCTGAATATGTCTTTTCTCCTTGTTTTACCTTATGAGTATTTCCTTACTTCTTATCATGTCACGTGTCCATTTAAGAGGATTACAAAACATTGTTTCACATGTTCGCTTGGATTCTCAGAAAAAGAGAACTGGAGACACGGGCTTGTGTATAGGTCGTGTATTTTAGGTAGTGACCTCAGGGGATGAGAGAGGAGAGACTAGGGAGAATAACAGCAAAGGCAAGAAAGCCAGTTCCACCATGCATTAGGGAATGGTGGTTCTGCTCTAGGCAAAGAACCCAGAGGGTTCAGTCCCACGGGGACCTCTGAGGGACCACGTAGAATGCACCTCAGACTTGTCCCCTAAGGCATGAGAGAGGGGAGTATTTACTCAGCAGTTTGGGGCCCATAACCTTGGGAGGGGTTAACCTAGTAGAAATTTTTGTGTGTGCACGTGTAGGATGGCTGAACATGTAGTACGTGTCAGGTAGCGCATGCAGCTAAGGGAGAGAGAGGTTAGGATGCATCCTTAGAGAATTGGCTGCCATAGCAACAGCCAGAGAAGTAAAGTGTGGGCAGAAAATATGAGGGGGGTACATAAAAGATGTCCACTATGAGTATTTTGTTGGGGAGGGCAAATTGTAGATCGTATTGCCAGAAACCTAACTTAGGGTGACTTTCCAGACTTGGGAATCTGGCAAGCTCAGCCTGTACCACTGTACCAAACACTCCTCACAGAGGTTGACTTAGGATGTCTCTGGCTGGCTTCACCATGGTCCTTCACTTTGCCCACCTCTATCTTATCCCAGGAAGAAAAAAGTAACGGACAAACAGGAGAATCTCATAGTTTCTCTTATTACTATTGCTGAAACTCAGACACGGAAAGTTAACATTCAAGGACATCAGGATTCAGATAAGGGGCAGTTGCTAGCAGTTATGAGAAAAGGAAATTAATTAGTATGTGTTGTGGTCTGAATGTTTGTGTCCCCACCTCCCCCCAAATTCAAATGTTGGAATCCTAATGGCCAATGTGATGGTATTAGAAGGCAGGCCCTTGGGAGGTGATTAGGTCATTAGGTGGAGTCCTCATGGATGGGATTAGTGCCCACATAAAAGAGAACCCCACAGAGCTCCCACCCCTTCTGCCATGAGAGGATACTCTGAGAAGTCTATGACCTGGAAGAGACCCTTTGCCCAACCATGCTGGCTCCCTGATCTTGGACTTCCTGTCAGTAGAACTGTGAGAAATAAATTTCTGTTGTTTCTAAGCCAACCCAGTTTGTGGTATTTTGTTACATCAGCCCAAAAGGACTAAGGCAGTAAGGCTGAACAAAGTCAGGATGGAGAACTGTGAAGAAATTAAAAGCCATAGGAGTGTCCTTAGGATAGGCGGACAAGCTCCTCGAATCAGCACTACCCACAAAAGGGCACTGAGGTTGTCACTTCTGAATGCAAGTTCTCAGCTGGTATGAAAGCACTTGAGAAGAGAGCCATGTGTTCTTTCAGCTGTATCTTAAAACTTTTAATACATATAGAATGCCTAATAAATATGTAGTAAGTTAAAAGATGACTATCACCATCGCATTAATAATGCACTGAATGTATGAAAAACGTCACGTGCTGACTTGAGTAGTATAGTGGAAACGGTTTAGAGTAGACATAGGGTGACAGGCCTGATTTCTCATTCATTTCCCCCTTCTTTTTATGTTGCATCATAGTGGGCAAGTCAATTAAGTTTCCCGAGGTCCTTACAGATGCTGCAAATGGTAGAAAGTCTGGGGTGATGAACTATATGTGCACAGAAAATATGCATGTCAATTCAACCTGCTTGCCCCTTGTTCTCTCAGCAAACTCCTTGTTCTGTGAACCAGCCAATTATAGCCACAAGCAGAAATGTCTGCAGATACTCAATATGCACTTGTGGAATTAATAAAAGAAAGAATGAATGATTTTTTACTTCCTTGAGGGTAGAAGCAAACATTTAGGTTCCCAGCCCTTAAACTAGAGACACAGAGAGGGCAGGTTCCTCATCTGTTTCAATCACCACTCTATGCCCTGCCCAATGCTTAGTGCCTGTACAAAAGAAGCTCAACAGACATTTTTTTGAATAAATATGTTGAATGAATGAATAGATGTCTATTGGTTTGTTGAATGGATAATCGAATAATAAATACATATGTAAAATATACTTCTTTCCAAAGACCCGACTCTATACCAAAGAGAAAATGTTCACTAAACTCAATTATTTTTTCTTAGCAGTGATGCCATCACATGTGTGAGCCCCAAATTATACTTGAAATGTACATTCTACATCCTGTACTTTATGCCACAGATAATGGCCTCACCAATTCAGAAGCACTAGAAAAGGAAACAATTGCCCTTTAGTAATTTAGTTTCCAAATATTGGTTTTGAATGGAAGTGAAACAAGACTCAGAGGACCTGTTCACAAGAAATTGAGCACTGGCTTTTCTTCTGGTACAGTTCCTCCTAATCATTCTACTTGTACAAGGTCAGGGGTTTTTTAAAATGTGTTATCAAAATGGAATTTATCTCAAATACTCCCCTTTGGCTTCTCTAGAATTGTAACTTTCCCTTTCATGATATGTGGATTAGTATTCTCCAATTCTCTCAGTATGAATTTTTTTAAATGTGTGCATGGTAGACAGATACATGTTTATGTGAAATGCAGGGAAACAATCAGTGGTTCATGAGTTTAAGCCCTGGATCCACACCTAACTCACTGGGTGATATGAACCTCTGTTTTCCCATCTGTAAACTGCACAAAGGTATTTGTTGAGCAACTAGTAAGTGCCAGGCCTTAGGAATACAGAGATAAAGCAGATCTGACTCACACCCGCAAAGTGCTGCTAGATCAATGGGGAGATAGATACGCAAACAGAAAGATGTGTTAAATACTACGAATGAAAGCTGAGTGTTTGGGGAAAATAACTGCATTTTGACAAGACAATAAAACATATCTTATTCAAGTGTGATTGATAGCGAGCAGGACCCTGTGGGGTTCCTGGGCACAAAAGCCTTTCTGTGTCCCCCGTTTCTTGATTACAGGAAATAGGCTTCACTCAGCCTCCATGACCTTCCCTGAGTTCCAACTAGCAGGTTCAAACAATTGCTAGATAGGGAAGGCAGGGGATGCAGAGACAGGGGAGGAACAGTCAAGAAACCATAGTGCAGCCTTGGGGCAGGGTCCTGGTTCCCCCTCAAGGATACACATAACAACATCTTTGAGCTGTTTTGCAGGTACTGAAACCCTCACCAGGTGGGAGAAGTTAACTGTCTGCTGCCCACAAGCACGCAGACCCCAGACCGGGTGGAACCAGAAGGTTGATGATGCCGACTCCCACTTACCTCCCCACCAACCAATCAGAAGAGTGTCCACGAGCTGATCACGCCCTCTTTGAACCATTACTTTAAAACTTACTCACTACTCCATCCAGGATGGGACACACAGTTTTGAGGGCATTAGCCTGCCGTGGCCCCCTTTGCCTGGCAAAACAATAAAGGTATTCTTTTCTACTTCACCAAAACTCTGTATCTGAGATTTAATTCTGTGTCAGGGTACAGAAGCCTGATTCGGCTTCATGATGATTGTAAACTGGGAGTTAGTTGGGGTATTGTTAAGGTGATCCTGAATGAGAAAATATTCAGAGACTTGCATGAGGTTCCATTAGGGCAAAAAGAGAAGCATTTTCACCAACCTGAGAGTTACAAAGAGGATATTCTGGAAATTCCACTTGAGTAGAGAGTTGAGACATGAGTAGGGTTTTGACAGGTAGGGTGAAGGATAGGGGAGAGAGGGCTGGGTTTATACCTTGAAGGTTCTATGGAGCAGTGTCCTGGCAGACCTTTACAGTAGGAATTTGAACTTTATTTTCACAGTGCGGGTGGTAGGAGTGTGGACTTTGGACTCAGATCATTCAGACTTGAATCTTGACTTCCCACTTATTAGATGTGCCAACCTTGGGCAGGTTGGTTAATAATAGCAACTAATAATAGTATTTATTTCAGTGTTGTTGCAAAGGGTGAACAAAGCAACACAGTAAAATGACGACAACAGTGCACTGTGCATTGAAAGTACTTAATAAATGGTTGCTATCATCATCATCATTATAAACTCAATGGCATCCCTCATCTTGAAGTCTGAGATCAAGGGAGATTCTGAAATGCAGCTGGAATGAGCTACGAGGAAGACATAGATGGATGGATCGAAATATTGGGTTGGCCAAAAAGTTCCTTCGGGATTGTCCGTAACATCTTATGGAAAAACCCGAACGAACTTTTTGGGCCAACCCAGTATTTTCTTTGCCATTAAGAGATCAGAACATCCATAGCTAGTTAGGAGATTGTCCTCTGCTAATGAGGAGATACAGCTCTCCTGAAGAGTGACGAGATCACTGTGCGAAGACAATTACCTCTAATTAGAAACAAAGTTTAAGTTGCAGATTTGTTCAGGTTATTTTTCCTCACAAAGACCCTGGTATTTATTGTGTAGTGGCAATTGCTATGGTGATACAAAGGTGGCTAAGCTGGGAAAGCATTGTGAAAGCATTTGCGATGAAGACACCGTCTTAATTAGGTCAACATTTGTCATCTTTGATTCCTAGATGTGGGTTTAAAACACAGCATAGCATATTTCCATGGTGCTGGTAGACATCATTCAGATAACAAAATGTCCCACCCAAAGGTCTGTGTGGGAGATGGTCTCTGCATTCTCTCTGTCCTTGAGCCTTGAAGGGCAGTCCATGGACCAGCAAAGCAACAGCATCACATACAAAGCCCCAGGAACCATCCCCAAATGTCTGAATTAGACTCTGAATCTCTACCAGCTCCACAGGTGATTGGACTGCATATTCCAGTTTAAGAAGCCCTGTTCTATGTCAAGTTTGAATTCCAGATATGGCCGGCCGATGAGGATATAACCCACACGTGGTAACCAGTTAAGGTTTCGACAAAGCTATTTCAGACTGAATGTGCTAAAAAGGAACTGGAATGCTTGTTCTACACTTTTAAAATGATAAGGCTTGAATGGAACCTAGAAATAATGACCTTTTACTGAGGTATTACTCTTAAAAGTAGCCAAGTCTGGACTCAAATCAAGGTCATTTGAATTTAGGTTCATTGTTTTTTTTGGTGACACACTCAGGAAACATGAACTCTAGGCCTGGTTTCACTTCTTACCTGCTGGGTGACTTAAAACATATCGCTTCACCTCTGATCTTCAGTTTCCCCACCTGCACAATGACGGATTGGGTGTCCTCTGATGACCTCCCAGCGTTGTTTACTCACTGTGTCTGGTCACACTTTTGATCTTCCCATATGTGAGGAAGTGACCACGGTATACTCACAGGCGAAGCTTGCCCTGAAGCCAGTTTCCAAATCAGCATGACTAACCTATCTGCTTGATTACTTCAGTCATTTTTTTCCCATTCATGAGGAAAAATGTTCCTCAGAGAATGACTTCCCATTAATTCATGGCTTTGCTTGGCTGTCAAATTAATTGCAGCTATTTTCATTGCTGATCAGGAGGACACACATGCTTTGGATACAGTCTGATGCTGATTAAAAGTTATTATCTGTTTGCAAATCTGCCTGCCTTTCCCATCCTACCTGCTGTCAAATTTTAATAGCATTGAATCAGACCCCTAATAAGAATTGTAATGACAACCTACATTTGATAGTGCTTTATATTTTCCAAAGCAGTTTCAAGGGAATTATACACATGCATTATCTCATCGATCCCCCACGGCAGATAGGGAAAGAGGGAACACAGTGGATGGTTTGTCTGAAAGCCTGGATTAGCCTCTCTGATTGAACAGTTGACACTCATTTTCACCCTGTAGAGAGAAGAAATTGAGAGTCAAATATGGCTATTACATATTGCAGGACTCTGATACTTTTGTCCAGACATTATCTCATTTACTGGTCAGCACCGTGCTTACAGGTGCTTATCTTGTACCCTGTTTTTCAGATGAAATAAACAAAAGCACACATCGGTGAAGTGCCCTGTGCAAGGTCACCTGCTCCAAAGAAGAGGATTCAGAATGTAGATCCCAGACTTCTGACTCTCGTGGAAATGAAAATACAGAGTGTTGTTCTTGCCCGAGGTTCAGGTCGGGGGAGTGGTGTTGAAGGACAGCCTTTATGGCACCTGACTGGTTGAAACTGGGATAATCACACTGTTAATAGGGCTCTTTGGAGAAAAGCTTTCAGGAATACCTTTATTGACATTTTTTTGTTTGTTTGTCAAAATAACATTGTAAGCTTGATATCATTAACCCCACTTTACAGATGGGGAAACAGGAAAATTCTGGTTTCACTCTGGTCTGCTTAGCTGTTTATTGAAAGAGTTAGAAATTTAACCCAAAAGTCTGTGCTTTAACAAGGCACCACTACCCTGCAGTTACATTTATTTTACCAACCTGCCTGCGGTGTCTTCATTATCTATAAACCCCAGTGGATCATGCTTGCTTTTTCATTTGTTTATAAGTATTTATAATGTCACAACCATCAGGATGGCCATTATCAAAAAAAAAAAAAAAGGAAAATAAGTGTTGGTGAAGATGTGGAGAAATTGAAACCCTTGTGCATTTCTGGTGGGAGTGTTAAGTGGTACGGCCACTGTGGAAGACAATATGGAGTTTGCTCAAAATTTAAACATAGAATTACCATACGATCTAGCAATTCCACTTCCGGGTATATACTCGAAAGAACTGAAAGCAGAGACTCAAACAAGTATTTGTACACCAACGATCATAGCAACGTTTTTCACAATAGCCAAAATGTGGAGACAACTTTTTGGTTGTCCATCAATGGATGAATGAGTAACAAATAATAAATAAACAAAATATGGTATACATACAATGGAATATTACTCTGCCTTAAAAAGGAATGGGATTCTGATATATGCTGTGACATGGATGAAATTTAAAGACATTACGCTAAATGAAATAAGCTAGTCACAAAAGGACAAATATTGTATGGTTCCATTTATACGAGGTACCTAGAATAGTCAAATTCATAGAAACACAAAGTAGAATAGTGACCACCATTCTACTTAACAGGTTAGCAGAGGCTAGGGAAAGGAGGTAGAGAGGAGTTATTGTTTACTGGGGACAAAGTTTAAGTTTAGCGTGATAAAAATGTTTTTGAGTTGGATGGTGGTGAAGGTTGCACAACAATGTGAATGTATTTAATGTCACTGGTTTGTACACTTAAAAATGGTTAAAACCATCAATTTTATGTTATGTATATTTTCCACAATTTTAAAAGCAATATTAAAAATCAATATTCATAAAGCATATTGTTTTTATTGATGATGAATGATACAGTGATGGAGAAGGCATGGCCCATTATCTCAAGAAGCCAACCATCTACCTATTTGGAGCAGTAGATGTATAAACAACCAAACATAGTACAGAATCCTAACCGCTCTAATTTGAGATATTCCGAATCAATGAATCCTCCCAAATACTGACAATTTTCTGTTGAAACACCCAAAATGTTTTAAAGATGATGTAACAACTCGTGATAGAAACCTTTCTAAACCATTACCCATTTCCCTGTTTAATTGCATTGAGGAAACTGAGCATTTATTCATTATTCATCTATATATTTCATTCACGGACACAAATTTATTGGACAAATACTATGCAGCAGGCACCTTTCAAAGTTTAGGGACATAGAGATGAATGGGACCTGGCTCTAGTCAACATCTGGGGCTGCACAGAACAGACACGTCAGAAATGGAAAATATATAATACATATATATAAATAGAAACATATATATGTATATATACAGTAACTCTGGTGAAATCTGCACAGAGTACAGGGGTGAAAGAAGGCACAAAGCTTAAGTGGTTGATATATTTGGGCAAAGGGTAGTCTGAGAAAGCAAATCAAGGGAACAACTGCATGGAATCTTGAAAAGTCACTAGGATTTTGCCAGATGTAAGGTGGAAGGAAGGAATCTTGGGCAGTGGGAAGAGTGACCTAAGGCCTAGAGGCCTAAACCACAGGTTGATCCATGTGACTTAAAGAAATGAATGATGCTTTCTCTAGAGATGAGACTGGACAGGACTTCAGGGGCCAAATCATGAAGGACTTTGTATGCCGGTTTGAAACACACACCATTGGCAGTAGGGTGTCGCTAAAGAGTTTTAGGTTAAAAAAAAAAAAATGGTGCTGAGTGACAGTTCCATCTTGGAGAGATCAGCTCGGCAGCTTTGAGGAAGATAGATTGGAGTCATGAGCCGTTGGAAAAAGATATGACACATCTTTACTACCCAGTGAGAGTAGGGCTGGGTCTCAAGGACTCCCCTTGTCCGTGACCAGGGGAGCTATTATTTCCACTGGAATCCGTTCCCATCAGAGCAGAAACAGACCATTTTGGTTCTGCTTCTTGTTGGTCTTTCTCCCTCATGTTGGTTAGATCAGGAGATGGGGTAGGAAGTAATATTTATCTCTTTTGGCTTGTTTCCTCATCAAGTCACACAGAGGATTTGGGACACAATTTATTTTGCCCTGGAGGTTAAAACTTTATGTTACCTAGAGGGACAAATTTAATAAACCCAAACAAATAAGTCTCCCTGAGTCTTATGGACTATTACAAGGATATGTTTTACTGAAGAAACAATTTAAATAAAAATATACACATGCTGTGACTCTTGAACAGTAAGGTAGACTTGCTCTGTTTTAATTTTTTCTAAAAAGCCAAAAAGGTCACTGAACAGAAGAGGTTGAAACCAGGTTCCCTCCTTTCCTCCCAACTTTCAGGTGTTGACAATCACCATTAATAATGATGATGATGACGATGATGATGATGACAAACTCTAAAATATAGTTACTCTCATTGTATGCACGATAAAAGGAGAGTTTCAGGGCCTTATGGTCACCCACATGGTAAATGGCGAGTGAGGATTTGAACTTGGGTCTCTCTGATCCTCAAAACTCAAGCACGTGCTAAGAATATGCTATCCTGCCTTGAAAAGGGAATGTAGGAAACACATTTGCAAACACTGTGAAATGCAAGCTCTATATGTCATCTTGTGTCGTAAACCACCTCTGAAGGCATTATGCTAAGTGAAATAAAGTCAGACAGAGAACGACAAATGCCGCGTGACCTCATGTATATGTGGAATCTAAACAACAACAACAAATCCTACCAAACTCATGGAAAAAGAGATCAGATTTGTGGTTTTGCCAGAGCTGGGGGGTGGGGGAGGTGGCGGGAGACTGGAGGAAGGTGGTCAAAAGGTGTAAACTTCTGGTTACAAGACTCATAAGTACTAAGGGTATAATGCACAGCATGATGACTATAGCTAACATCGGTATGTGGTATATAGGAAAATTGCTAAGAGAATAGGTCTTAAGAGTTCTCATCACAAGGAGAATTTTTTCTTTTTTTTATTGTAGCTATATCATATGATGGATGTTAACTAAATCTACTGCGATAATCATTTCACAATTATGTAAATCAAACCATCATGCTGTATTCCTTAAACGTATACAGTGATGGATGTCAATGACTTCTCAACAAAACTGGAAAAAAAGATGAGAAAAAAACACCTCTGAAGATTGCATTTTAATTGATAATGGAGCAGGGATTGAATAGTCACCATATCTTCAGCAATGTATTTGTGGTTACGAGAAGAAACTGTAACTTCCAGAACAATGTCAAGCACAGCAGGAATCGTTTGTTCACCCTGTTGCAGAGGAGAGCAACTCATACACCCAATGAGGGTTTCACTAAAGGACTCCTAGGGCTCTTTCTAACTTTTGTGACCTTTGCTTTTATTTATTTATTTTTAAAATTTATTTTAACATCTTTATTGGAGTATAATTGCTTTACAGTGTGTTAGTTTTTGCTTTACAACAAAGTGAATCAGCTATACGTATACATATATCCCCATATCTCTTCCCTCTTGCGTCTCCCTCCCTCCCACCCTCCCTATCCCACCCCTCTAGGTGGTCACAAAGCACCGAGCTGATCTCCCTGTGCTATGCGGCTGCTTCCCACTAGCTATCGGTTTTACCTTTGGTAGTGTATATATGTCCATGCCACCCTCTCACTTTGTCCCAGCTTACCCTTCCCCCTCCCCGTGTCCTCAAGTCCATTCTCTAGTAGGTCTGGCCTTTGCTTTTATGACCAAGATGTTATTGTGAGTTCTTACTCCTAAAAAAGCCCTCAGACATCATCTCAGCTAAATCTCTTACTTTGCAGAGAAAAAGAGGGTCAGGAGAGAAACCGGGCTGCCTGATATCAGAGGCTTGTTGGTGGATGAGGTAAGATGAGAAGCGAGCGTGCATAGTCTTTTCACCAGATGCTCTCACTTACTGAGCTCACTCACCAAGACGGTGGGCAGCCCATCCCGTGGACTCCATCCTGCAGCTGAGGAGGATGAAGGTCCACAGTGCTGATGTCCCCAAGCCAGGGTGATGTGAACACTTACATGAAGGGCAGGACCATAGAGCTTTGCTAGGGTCCTTGTGACACCCAACGTGAGTGATTTTTTAGAAGGAATGGCATCATCGGCCTCTGTCCTTTCTCAGCGTTGGTGGAAAATAACCAAGATCTAGAGAAGGCCAGCAGCCACCTTCTAACATTTGGTCAACTTGAGTGTGGGAAAATACAGCTTAAGTCAGCCTGGAAAATCAGTGTTGTGCTGTCTTCCCATTCTGGTTGGTGAACTCACCACTTGAGCTTTTGGGGTACAGCGATGCTCACTAAGCAGCAGTTGATTAAACATTGGCTTCAGAGCCAGAATGTGAAGAAATAACATTAACATTTGGGAGCTCACTCATCCTGTGTGCCTGCAAGCCCTGTGCTGATTGTTCCTTAGGGAGGATACACTCAAGCGTGGGAGAAAAACATAAACCAATATCCGAAAGGGTGAATATAGAATTGCCAAAGCAATCTAGGCTACAGTGAGAGTTACTTACTGTGATGAGCATCTACAAGAGAGTTGATTTTGTCAGGGGTCCAAGGGCTTCCTCAGGGCATTAAAAATTGAACTGAGATAATCTCAACAAAAGCCCTGTGAGGTCAGTTTTAAACTCCTGTAAAGCCCCTTTTATAGTATAAGGAAACTGAGGCTCAGTGAAATGAAATGAATTTACCAGTCCCAGACAGTAAGTAGCCGAGCATGTATTCAAAGCCAGGATTGTCTAATTCTACACTGTATCCTCCCCTGTGAAACCGTGGGTGACACCCTAGGACCCCCTTTTCCCAGACCTCTGGTCCCTGTGCTGTCTGTCATCCTGAGTGTATTTGTATTCTCTGAGGCATAACCAGCATTTTCAGGAAGAACATGAACTTTAGCGTCAGATAAACTTGGATTCAAATTCTATTTCTCTTGCCTGCTGGGTGACCTTGGACAAATCATTTAAACTTTGTAGGCCTCCCTTTCCTTGGGAACAAAGAAGGACTAATGCTACGTTTTGCTGTTTCCAAGATTAGAATTTTTGAAGAAGTTGCTCCATAGAATAATAATATTAACATTGAAAGCAACAAACCAAAAGCTATCATTTGTTGAGCGTCTACCATGTGCTAGATACATGAATTATCACATTTATTCCTTATAATAATCCTAGGAGAGAAGCAAAATTATCATCCTCCTTTTAAAGAAGAGAAAACTAGCACATAGTATTAAAATAAGTTGCCCAAAGTCTTAAAGGCAGGGAGTGGCAAAACTAAGATAAAAGTCCAGGTAGCATGGCTCCAGAGCCCTTACCCTCGACTGCCACACTGTATCATCTTCCTAATCACGGTCTATATCATGTACAGGAGACTGGGAAGTTGGCTGGGTATATCTGGGTATATTTTCCAGCACAAACTTTGTGATCTGTTTTCCCTGTGGATAGTTTGAAGGCTTCGTATGTACACATAGACACACACACACACACACACACACACACACACACACACACACATACAACAAACTTTCCCTCTGGGGCTCCTGGGCCTGGCCCTTCTGTACTGTTTCAAGGTGTCCTATGGAGGCTGCTCTTGGCTTCATTGCCATCTGCTCGGTTTCCTCCAGCTGCAAAGCTGTAGAAAGAGATGAGTCTATTTTTGGTAGTATGTATTTTCTGAGCTGAAACCAATGCAGGCTGCTATCCAGATCCTCTGAAAAATCACTTCAACCAGCTCTGAGAATGGCTCACTCATTTTTCTTTCAAACCTCAATTCAGGAGCATGAATTGGGAGAGAGAGAAAGGAAGAGGCACGGGCAAAGTAATTAGAGTGATGGGGGAAAGGGGAAAGGAGGAAAGTCACATACGAGCCAGGCCAACCGTGTGACAGTTTTGCATAAGATAATAACTGCATGGTACACACTAGAGACCTACTTATTTAGTGACATTTGAGATTCAGGTGCCGTACTGTTGCCGCTTTCTACATCTTTACATTTGCTGGACCCTTTGTCTTAAAAAGGGCTCCTAAATCTTCTGTCTCCCTGGAGATCTCCTGCATCAAGACTACATCTCCCATATCCACACCCGTAATCCCTCCTTGATTGCCCTCCTTTCCAGGCCAGTTAATTTTTAGGTAAAGGTTCAGATCTTAAATTCAGAAAGGCTTAAGATCCTAACCCAACTTTACTAATTATTAGCTTTTCTTGACTTGGCAAAAGCTCCCGAACCTTTCTGAGGTTCAATATCCTTCCTGTTTAAAGGAGCATTGCAAAATAATCTGTCTCACGACTTATTATGAAGGTTAATACAAGAAGACGAAGTGAGAAATAATGCAAGTGATGAAGAAGCGCCTGGTACTAATCAGGTACTGATTCCCAGTAAATATTTGTTAAATGAATGAATAAAAGAAAGAGACTGACTCAGAGCCTGCACTTAGCAAGTGCTTAGAAAGGTTAACCATTAGTAGTGCATTATCTATTCATTCCTCTCACTATGACAAACATCCAGAAGCCAGAAGCCTCTTATCACCATCCTCATATTTGTAGAGATTAGCATGATACATGGTATGTGGAAAACTTCCCATCTCACTTATCATTTTTCAAATATTTATCTTGATTATCACATACATTTGAAGTGATAGGCATTATTACCATCACTTTACATGTGAAAAAAAACTGAAGCACAGGGAATAAAAATCCTTCCTTTAATTCAAAGTTAGTAAAAACTAGAATAGAACTTGAGCCCAAGCCTCTGACTACACTGGGTATTGTATGCTTTTCCATGGAGAGAAGTAACCCAGCTTGGGGTGGCAGAGACTTACACCTCATCTAACTTTCCTCATCTTAATGTATGATGCCCAGAAAGAAGGGACCTGCCCGAGCTCACAAGGCCACTTGCAGGTGATTGCATTTCTCAAATGCTCCAGTCACTCAGAGATGAGAGTCAAGTTTATTTTGATAAATAAATCAAATAGTTATTACTCACCAGTCCAAATGGGTTGTATTCAGAAATACTAAATATTTATGGTCGACAAGGAGAAATTGAATTCATTTACGTCTCTTTTGACAAATTAGTTACCTCCTGTAGAATAATTGCTGCTTTTATTCTCAGTACTTAGCTCTACTCTGCACATTTATGAGTCATAGCTTAGTTGATGCCTCATTTCAGTTGGCAACGTACTATTTATGGAAGAAAAGATTGTAACATTTTGGATTTGAACCAGTCTTTTTTTCTTTGAACTTTGCATGCATATCATTGGAGGTGTTGACACCTCTATCGTAATTTCAAGTAACAGAAAACTGATTCATTGAAAAGAGCAGAGTGGCTGGTTGCATATTTCTCTAGAATGGTGTCCCCACTCAGTGACATGTTTCAGAAAAGCTTGCCTTGTCTGTAACTGGATGGGAGATCTCTGTGTTTTTTTCAAAAACTCTTGTTCACAACTCAGAAGCGTTGCATGGGGATCATGTTACCCTGTGTAATATCGCCCATTTTGACTGATACACCATCTTCATTCTACCAATTTCTAGCACAGTTACTGGTATATAGTAGTTGTTCAGTACATTTCTGATCTTCCTCTTCTAGCAGGTGAGAGCCTAGGGGCTGGGCAAGTAGCTTGCAGAGGTGGAATATTGGGTCAGAATCCTGATTTGACCACTCTGCAACCAGCCTGAAAGAATTCCTTTATTTATAAAGCCCACTTACTTTATATACTTTGGAGAATCAAATTAGTTAATATACGAAAGTACTTAGCATAAAATCTAGGATGTAGTAAATTCTCAATGTCGGGAATTAAATAATAATTATTAAATAAATAATTAAAATAATGTGCTATATTTAATTATATAATTACAATAATAATTATGATGACGACGATGATGATGATGATGATGATACAACCTCACCTGTCTTATGCAGTTTGAATTAGCCATAAAAATTCACACTAGCCAATGGCCCTAAGGTCTTAGTGGCTTAGTAGTGTCACGTTTTATTTCTCCCACGTGTCATGGTCCTATAAAAGTCTGATGGCTCTCCTGGTAGCTATCCTCCACCAGAAGAGCAATGGCTGAGGAATCCAGATTCTTTCTTTCATGTGGCTCTGCCCACTTGGAATCCTTTCCTTCCAGCTGCAAGGAAGCGCAGAAGGAAAGCAAGATCTTTAATCTGCATTACTCTGACCATAATTCAGTCCCAAGGCCCAACCTTATTGTGATGGAGGCAGAAAATGCAGTCTTTTCTCATGTGGCTGGTACATTCAGCTGCCACATAATTTAACATATAACAACATTTTAGTTGTACAAAGGCTTACTCCATATTATAAGCCAAAGGGCATTGCCATCATTTACAAGTTATCATTCTATATGGTGAATATGTACTGGATACATAGAAGGATGCAATGAGAATCTTCAGGCAAAGCATATGTTAAACACACAAACACACACACACACACACAAACAAAACAAAACTAATGAATCAATGAAGTAATGGATTTCCAAAACAGAAGCAACCCAAGAAGAGGCAGAGCTTGTGTTCAGCCTTACAGGATGGATAAGACAGTAAAACAGGGAGAGTAATGATGTCAAACTCATGGACCCCTAAAAACAGGCTTTTAGTCTTCCCTTCTAGGGACAATTAGGCCATTATGCTTGCTTTATTTATGGCACAAGTTTCAAAGCTTTGAATCTTTGTCCGTTTATATTCATAATAAAAACATACATTTTTTATCATTTGGCTCCAAATACTACCACTTAGTTATTTTTTATTATTTATCATAGAGACATTTAAAATGGAGGAGAATAACCTGTACAATTCACTTATCTTAAATTGTGAGGAAATAAGACTTTCCATATAAGTGAATATTATATGAAACTTAAGCTTATTATTTTTTTATTTTCAACCTTTCTTCTAATCACATCTAATTTATATCTATCTAATGTTAATTTTGAAATATATATTTATTGCCTGCTTTCTCAAAACCAAGAGTTTTTTTTTTTTCAACATGATTTAGCTTCTTAACTTCTGTATGAATTTCATACAGGAGATGTGTATTGAGCCTGTATTATGTAAAAAGAATTGTCCCTATACTCAGTGGCTGCTTTTGGAGACCAGTTTAGAAGAGAGAGGCCGCATGCAAACAGATCTTCCTTTTGAAGCCTTGTCATCTACATTTATTTTTGTGATGGCATATTATTGTTAGTCTTCCCTCCATATATCGTTAGCTCTATGAAGCCAGGAACCAGGTCTGTTTCAACTGGTGATCACCACCAGACCCCCAGCACTTGGCAGGGTGCCAGGCACACATTTGGGTCTCAGTAATTTATTCCATGTGAATAAATTAATTTGATAATACATTTTAATTCTTCACCTGATGCAAACTATCTTTTTCCTATGGCTCACATTTATGTCTAGTATGGCCTAGTGGTTAAAAACACAGACTTGAAGCCAGAATGCCTGGGATCAAATCCTGACTTTGTCAATTCCTAGCTCTTGGGAAAGTTATTTAATCTCTTTGTACCTGTGTCTTTAGCTGTAGAGTAATGATAGTGCTTGTTTTATAAATTTGTTATGGGTATTAAATGAGTTACTGTTTGTAAGGTGTTTACTCCATATTAAGTACCTTATAAAAATTAAAATATTTGCCAAGGAAGATCTGATTGGATTAGATCATCACTATTGTCCATTTGGGGGCAGGCAGTTAATGGAGTTACTTTTCCCCACTGGTTTACTCATCTGTGGGTCTAAAGAGTTAGGCCACATGACACAGAACGTTGCAACTCATGTGAAAAGACTTCTTGAAAAATGATCATTAAGGAGGAACCACACAAGTGAGTGGTGAATGGCACAATGGCCTTGCCTAGCAGTCATTATCCTAAGAAAACTGAAACTAAGTGAAGCTAAATAAACCACACACACACATATCAGTGGTAGAGTCAGGATTTGAACTCAGGTCTCTGGTCTCCAAAAACTGTGCTCTTTGCAGAACATCTGGCCAAACTCATTTATCAAGCAACAGTTATGGTCATTACTAATATAATCTCAGGTTATAGATAATCAAACAGAACATCAGTGAATTAGTGAACAGAGCATTTGCATGGGTGAAACAAGAAATTTATGAAGATGAGGACTCTTTTATCTCACCAATTTTTATTTTCAGAAAAACAACCACCACAAACAACCTTGTTTCTTCTGTTTCCCATAGTTTTATAGCCCCAAATGACTCAGCCTACGTCAAACTATAACTGTGTCTCACAACCAGTGGCTCTTCCACTCAAAATTTATGGAACTTTGGGGCAAGAGTTTGAAGGTTGTAAAAGTCTAGCGATAAAACCCCCGAAACTTGCAGCTTGAATGAAAATTGCTGAAATTAACATTGTTAAGGTTATAACTCACCTTCCAGATTTTCCATATGAGTTATGGCCCCCACTTAGAGCTTTTATGTTGTTGTTGTGTTTTATACTGCATGGTAATGATGGATGCCTCTGTCATTGTTAATGAGTTCTATATATGTCTGGTGTTGAACGGGATGAAAGACAATCCTGAGACATCATATTTTCCTCTGATGTGACATTCAACTTCTTATTACAGATCACTATTTCCATTTATAGAATTGTCACGTTTGAACTAGTTCATTCATTAAATCAACAAACTTTTATTGGGCATATAATACAATATGTGCCAGATATTGTGCTAGACACTGGGAACATAAACATGAAAAAGAAACATTCCCTTAATTAAAAGAGCACGGAGTCTAGGGGAAGAAACTCTAGTGTCAAAAGTTGTCAGCATTGTTACATTAAAAATTTGTTCCTTAGAGTCTAAGACTATATTGTCTCCTGTGTGGCATATATGCTGTAAAGACACAGTATAAACTTTAATTCCACTGATATTTTATGGGTTCACTTTAAAAGTTTAGGGCTTTATTTTTTCCCCAAAGGTAGGAAGAGAGATTTATCGCTAGGAGATTGAAATGATTTGAATTTATACAGGTATGACTCTGATTCTAAAACTGTGTCCGCTAAAATGTAAACTCTGTAAGTGTAGACATTTTATGGAATCTATTTGTTCACAGGTGCTTAAAATACATTGCCTGGCTCATAATGGATGGGCACTAAATATTTGTTGAATGAAGGGACTTACTGCGTGATACTGGCTTAGCTGTTTAACCTCACTGAGCAGAGAGTCTGTTCTTTCTCTCTCCATCTGGGCTATTGGATGATGGCAGAGAAAATGACACAGCCTCACAGCCTCTAGACGTGCATGGTGGGTGGTCTCCCTAGTGCCCTCAGCCAGTCCGTCTCCCTAGTTCAAGGGTCTCATTGGCCTCTGGATACAGTACCTTCACACTCCTGCAGTTGTGTGCTCTTTCCTCACCCCACATCTGCATATGGTGGAAAGGAAGTCTTTTGTCTCATCTAAGGGTGACCCTTCCACCTGTGCACCATGACCCATGCCCCCATCCCCACCTGCTGGGGATGCACCCCATTACCTCATCTTATCTTTATAAACTGGCTCCTTCCAACAGCATTCAAACATCTTAAAATCCTCTCTGTTAAACAAATAAGGGGGAAAAGGGAGAGTGGGAATAGAACCTCCAGCAATCTCTCATTCCTCTTCAGCTAATTCTTTATCCATCCCTTTCCCTGTATGATCAAACTTGAAAAAATTGTCTGCATTCGCTGATTCCCCTTGTTGACCTCATGAACCCACCTCAATCTGGCTTCCTCCTTCCTACCTTAGCTTGGTCACCTGTAGTCCCTGATGGTTCGGGATAATAAATGCTTTTTCAGTCCTCAGTTTACCTGACATTCAGATTGGCTCCTCGCTTCCTACTTGGAAAACATCTCTCCTTAGTTATAGCTTTGTGTTATCACCACAACACTGGGGACATCACCAGTTGGTTCTATCCAGTTGGCTTTGCCAGCGTGTATTCCAATGTCTATCCCTCGTATGTAGAGCATCCTTGGGCTCTGTTCCAGGCTTGCTCACTTTCTCACTCTACATGTCTCATATGCAATCTCATTCAAAGGCGTGGCTTTATTTTATCCCCTATTCCTGTAGCCCAAAACTCTCCCTTGAGTTTCAGGCCAATCTAGCAAACATTCCAGAGGCTGCCTCCATTTGAAAGGCCTACAGTCTCCTAAAATAAACACGTAAAATTTGTTGACGTTACTATCACCTAGTCCCTCAGCCGTTGGAGCCCTTTGGGCCACAGCTTATCTTAGAATAATTTGGAGACTGACCAGCAGAATCTTAACAGAAGTTTCTTAGCACATATGTAAAGGGAGTTAAGCAACATCTGGCCCAAGCACAATGTAGAAAAAAATGCTTGTGCAAAGATTTCACAAGCCAAATTTCCATAATCTCCACTTAATTTCTCTCACAAAACAGCTCAATAACCATATGGAGGAGACATGTCAATAAATACTGATCTAAAATTTTATTTACGGCTACATAGTATACTCTTGGGAACACCTTAGTATATTTAACGAATCTCCATTTTTACAGTGTGTATAATCTCCAAAAGCTCAAAATAATACAACATATTATAGCAATAGCATCTTTGCTGCCCTTGGACAACTCTCTTCTTGGAATACACTTCGAGGAGGGTGAGAGTAGTGTCACAGGGCACGTGCAGTACTTCAGGCGCTTGTGTGCGTGTTACCACGGTGTCCTTCGGAAACACAGCAGCAGTCCGCGTTCGTTCCAGCAGAACTTGAGAGGGACCGTTCCCCCCCAGATATGCTAACACTGGATATTAGCCTTTTATCTTTTGAAACAGTTCATACTCTGTCACCTACTTCTTCTGGGGAGCCATTCCAATTTGCCAGCGCTCCTCACAATGTAGGCTGTTAGTAACTAGTCGTGATATTTTAAGTGTGCTTTGACTACTGTGGCATAAAGTTGAATTAGAATAAAGGAGAATTAAGCTCTCCTTGTTCTAAATCCAATCGCCCTTAAAATATATATTATTACAAAAGTGGGTTTTGGCAGGACCAACAAGCAGTTTATCCTGTAAGAACTGAGGTCACTTATAATCATTCATCGTTCCCTTTTTTCTATCCTATATCTTCTGATGTCAATATTTTCAACCCAAAGCAAGTTAAACAAATCAACTCCAAAAGCCAGAATGAGAGGAACCTTACTTCCTAAGTAGTTAAAATGACTATCTGCAGTGTAATTCAAATAACTTGAAAAATTAGCTGGGATGAAACAACCGAAAGGGAACTTCAGATGGAAAACAATTAGCTTTGCTCCTCCAGCAGGCAAGAGAATATTGTGGCTTCAAATTTTCTTTTGATTCTATTTAATTCCCTTTCATGGGCAATTATCCTATTAAACTGGCTCTTTTGTTTTGGCATAAGTAATTAAACCCTCAGAGCTCAAGATTGCTTCTTTCAATAGCAAAATTTAGCTCTGAACTTCTTTTTTTCCTAGAATTTAGCAGGCTGCAGAGCTCTTTTAAAAATGCCTGTGCTCCAGTCTTTTCCTGAGACCAGGCTTCCGGAGACTCTGGAAAGCAAACGCTGAGGTTTATACTAGGAGAGCAGGGACCTGTATACATGCTGCCATTGCCAGCTGTGGGTTTTTACCACCAGCCCAGATAAGAAATTGATATCCTCATTCTGCAACTCAGATTCAGTTCCACCAGTGTTTACTGAGCACTTACTACATGAGCAAGATTGAGGGCTCAGAGAAGGAATCATTCCTTATCCTGACCGAAAACACAGTTGGCATAATGAATATAATAGGTAAAGAGAAGAGCTCAGTGGTCTTTGGAAACCAGACAGACCTGCATTCAAATCACGGGTCTGGTACTGCCTGACTGTGTGGCCTTGGAAAAGCCACTTGACCTTCAGAGTCTCAGCTTCTTGATCTAAATTCTAGACCAAGAAATGAGGATCATGAGGCTTGAGTTAAATGGAAGAACTAATTAAGGGTCTGGCACATACCACATGGTTATGATGACGAACGGGATATCTATCAGTAGTAGTAATACAGAAAAACCTCAACACAACACAAAATATGGATTTCAAAATTTAAATTTGATGCTTTATTTTATTTCGAGGAGGTTAAAGAAAGGAGCAAGACAGGCCCATTTAATTAGTTGCTCAGGGGTTCTGCATGGCCTTCTGTGCTCTCCAAATTCTTTCTTTTCACTGTAGTTTGGTGCCACCAGGATATGATTATCTACATCAGCTTGACTATTGGTGGGTATGATTGTGGTTCTGTGGCCAGCTGGAGCCTGTAGGACAGACACAGCTTTTCCAGGTATCTCCTGGAAGTCTGCGATCCATTTCAGTGACCCAATCCGGAGAGACATGAATCTAGGGACTACTGGGGATATGAAGATCTTCCTTCCCCTTTCCTGCTTTTCCCCTTGTATTTCCTTGTTGTCATTTCCATTTCCTCCCTCCCCTATGGAAAGTGAATATTTATCTCACCTTCTTAATTGAGACTGAGCCAGGACAGTAGCCATTCCCAGTACAGCTGAGTAATTTGTGTTGTCCTGGAGACTATTATTAAGGGGATCAGGAGTTGATGTTACTGTATTTTTGGTAGACAGATCTGTCCAGGATATCGGGCACAGAAGATATATATATCTTCTGTGATATATAAGATAGTTAGTTGAACAGAGTAGCCTCAAGGGTTTCAGGAATCAGAGTACTGGGAGTAGGACCTCAAATTCCAACTGAAATGATATCCTTGGGGAAGGCACCTGGCCGGAGCTAGCTACTCATTTGGGGGAACTCCAGATATCAGTGAAAAGGTCTTTTCTGGTATGGAGTTGGACTGCTGATGTGAAGATTACGGGATTATTTCAAGTCAGGGTATTTAATCTGAGTCCAAAGGTGTTAAGCATTTCATGGTTGGGCTTCAGAGATCTATGAATCCATGTATAGCAACGCAAAAACAGTTCTTCTGAAAAAGTGTTTGCTATTTGTATGAGGGATGATATCCTCAAGAGAGTTCATTGTTCCCAACAAGTAAAACCAAATGCTTGAACTAGAGGATATTCTTCACGCATTAAAATAGAAGCTGATTGGCACAGAGTCAGATTCAATGGGATATTGTGAAATTTAACACTGTATGTAGTGAGCTTGTAAGATATCGCCGCCGGCTGCAAACAAGCAGAGGGAAAGTAAGGAGCTGCTGAAAGGCACTCAGAATCCTTTAAGAGGGACAATTACTTGGCCTAATTACTGAAACAGGCCCTCTGGGACTGTCAAAGCATTTGCAACTGCCCATCTCATTGGATACATCACCTTGAACGCTCAAATCACTCAGAACATAACTGCTATTCAATGAATGAAAGGCCATGTGAGTGAGGGCAGAGCATAATTAATAGAATGTTAGAATGGAGAGGCAGCTTTTAAAAGTTAAAATGTGCAGCCTTTTGCAAGCTGCCTTTCCATTTCTATTGACTGGCATCACTCAAAAGCGTATCAACTCTTAATTTGCTCATTTTGCTTACTTTGCATATAGGTCACGATAGATTAAAGATGGTGAAATAAGTGAGGAAGTTGCCCCAGAGAAGCACATTAGACTCAGGAAAGGTGGAAATCCCCAGCAAGAAAAGAAATAGACAGTGCAACTTTAAACAAAGAGAGTGGTGTTCTGAAATCCTTGAATGTAGAGGTAGAGATTACTATATGATTCAATAGGGCTTTAGGAACTAATTCTAAAACAATACACTAATTTTTAAAATAATTTGCCTCTATTTCAAAATAAGGGTATTGGCTATTCTGAGAATTTGGACATTTTGTATATCCTTGTGCGTGCCTTTTAACCTCTCCAGGCATAACTGCTTTCTTCATGGTTAAATTTCAAATAAAGTGATGCCATGTGGAAGGGGGGCATAAAACTTTTCTGTGTTGCTTAAGAAGAGGATGAGAGTTATCAGAAAGCAGGTTTTATTTGAATATAAGAAAGTAGATTTTACTAATTAGTGTTAACTTGTGGGAAACAAGTTATTTTCTGAAGTGGTGAGCTCACATTTTGTAAAGGTGTTCAAACAAGGTATGAAACCCCATCAGGGATGTTGTCAAAGTGACTTGTGCATTGAATTTGAATTTAAAGTAGCAAATCCAGATTCTGTGATCAAAGAGGCTTGTTCAAACAAATACAAGAGAATTTCCATATTAAGCCCTGGTAAAATTCCGTGTTTCGTTTTAATACCTATGCACTTCTCCTGGTGGGTGATTCTTGTCTGCTGGGATGGATGGTGGGAGACAGGAGGAATGCTTTTGAAGGTCATCCATAGGATGTCCAGTTCATATTGAAAAATTCAATGGCAAGGAGGTTTCTACTTTGGTACATCCCCCTCGTAATTCTTCCGGGTCCAGTAGTGATGGGATGGGATGTAATGTACTAAGACTCTACTCAAAATCTCTTAGAGGTAAGTGTGCTGAGGACTATTTAGATCCCAGATTCTAGCACATGAGAAAAACAAAACACATGAACAAAAAGAAAATTACACATGGTTTAGAATTTACCAGGAACTCTAAAAGGGAATGATGGAGAACCAAAATCAACTTCACCATGGTTAGAATGGAAGATCAGAGCTTGGGCTAAGTGGAGCCTGCCAATCTGAGATGAATCAGCCTCTGAAAGCCTCAGAGTTGGTGGAAGGGGTTCACCAGGGTGGGTAGTTCCGACAGCACACAAAGCGGGGGCTCTCTGTTGGTGGAAATTTCTGAGTCTGTAGCAGAAGGTGCAGTAACTTTTCAGGAAATCCACTTGTCCTGCCCCTAAACCACACCACATTAGCAACCCATAACAAATGCCATTTCTTCCTTTTGGATCTCTGTATTCCTAGACTGACTTCTGACTTCCCCTCTGAGAATGATACTCAGTGCATCTGTCCAGATGCAGTGCTTGTCATTCTTGGAATACTCCATGCATGCTTCCAAATGTCAACAGCTTTACACATAATCTTCCCTCTGCCTGGAGCACCACCTCCATTCCACTGTCGCCACCACCAGCAAAAATACAACGTGGATTATACACTCCAAAGTTAATTTCCTTTTTGATACGATAACTTCTCACTCTGCCTTGTAATTTGGGTTAATTGGTGCTCTCACTGAGTCACTAGAAGCTTCAGAAAGGCAGGACTCTGATTTATTCATCATTGTATCTATTCCGGTGCCTGGAATAATGCCTGCCACACAGTAATTGCCGAGGGAATAATGTTGACTAAATGAACGAGGTCAAGAGCAAATTGACTTTCTGAAAGGTGTATGGCATTCTTTTCTATTGACTCCTGGTTCTACTTCCCTGTCTGGGCAGATGTCATCCTCTGAGAAAGGAGATGCAGAGAAAGCCACTTCCCTTACTGGTGGCCTGGAAGACCCTGGCTCAAACCAGGCATCAGAAATGTAAATTCCACCTTTTCCTGTAGACAGTGATGGCAGAATGACAGAGGAAATGAGGCCATGAGCTTTTACAAGATTTATTAGCTTCACAAATCTTAACTGAAATTAGTGCCAGAAGCCACAGATGGTAACTTCTCCCAAAGTTCTCAAACACACTTGGATTTATATATTTCTGCAAAGACAAAAACAAAAACAAAAGCCCCCAAACCCTTCCCCTTACATTGTTACCTGGTTTCACTCCATGTAGGTTCGTGCCCAGATTAGATGTATGGGTACCTCTTTGTATTACAAGATCATATTGGAGGGGTGTGGGAACTGAACATCCTAGACCAGTTGTTTCTCTTTGCACCTGCAAACTTTTTCCTTCCTAGTTGATTTTCTCCCAAAATATTCCCAAACTATAATTTTTGTGTAATTAAAATTATATATGTGTACACACACACACACACCACACACACACCACACACATACATGTCCTGATATCACTTTGTGTTTTATCATATAGACAACAACTGATTGATGTTAAACTGATTCATCTAATTCATTCTTTCCCATGTATTTAGATTTTTTTTTTTTTTTTGGCGTACGTGCAAGGGATATCGGTTAACATTTTTCAAAAATACTACTTGAATTTAATTGTTCTAATATATTTGTCAATTTTACTTCTACTCCTTTTACTCCCCAAAGGTTCACAAATTTTAGAGTATGATAAAATTCTCACTGGACCATGCAAGATGAGAAAAATATGTGTGTGCATGTATGTGTGTGCGCTACAGTTGTCACAAACTTGTCAATGGTCTTTTCTTTATTGAAGATTATCTTCCCTGCTTTTTACGTTTGGGTCCTAAATTGTCCTTTTTTTAATGTAATGTAATTAAGTTTTTTGTAGATGGGAGTATTTTTTTTAAAAATGTCTTTACTTGGAAAAAATGAAATCTGGTAGTTGTATATCAGCCTTTTTGTTAGTTAGTTGGTTTAAGTTGTGTCGGTTTAGAAATCCCAAAGTAAGATTACTATTATTTACTATGCTTACTAATAATACTAATTTAGTCCAAGAACCAGAGAACCATTAAATCACAGTGCAGAGGGGGTGCTGTTCGTCATCCATCAGCGCTATTACACCATTAACAGGGAGGGAACTGGACCCATGCTCAGAGCCAGGTGGTAAGAAAAGAGATGCCGAGTGAGGACTTGAACCCACGTATCCTGGCTCAGTCACTCTTGCCCACTGCCCACATCACCTCCTCACACTTTTAAAATGACAAAAAGATTATCTTGGCAGAGAACTCATGGTAGAATCATTGCACCTTGTTTATTCATGTTTAGAACTGCATTTCCCAGGAACCTCAGAGGGTTATATTCAACATTTCCAGGGTGAGAGAAATTTGCAAGTATCTGGCAAAGAGGCACCTCTTTCTTTGGAACTGAGTGCATAATGGAGGATTTCACACTTCAGCGTTATTCAATCTTAATCTTCAGTGAACTTAGTAAAATACTGTTTTGATCAGGACAGCTTCCCATATTGTTATATGATTTCCCCACCATAATTGTATTCCTGGGGCACCACAGGAGTTCCAATTGCAAATGCAGAGCAATTTCAATCTCAGCCACTCGTGTTGTCCATGTTGAAAGCCTTAAAGGAGAAAAAAAAAAGGAGCCATTTTATTTCTGGGTGAATTTCAAAAGCTAACATAATGCCATCACTCTATTCTCTCATAATTTCCAGAAGGCCTGAGCAACTCATGCAATTTGCAATCATTCCCCTTCGAAAGGTTTCAGGAATAGCATATTACAGACAAATTTAATAGAACTGCCACAGAGCCTAAAAAGAGGATTGGATTTCCAAAGAAAAGATGAGATGGGCACCGTCTATAAATCGTGGTACTGCCATGGGATTCACTTGTCTCAGGGTTTGACTGGACTTAAGTGTATGCTTCGTGTCATGGTCAATTGACAAGTTTCTCATGGGATCTTTTATTTTTATTTAAATTTTTATTGGAGTATAGTTGATTTACAATGCTGTTAGTTTCAGGTATACAGCAAAGTGAATCAGTTATACATATACATGCATCCACTCTTTTTTTAGATTCTTTGCCCATTACAGAGTATTGAGTAGAGTTCCCTGTGCTATACAGTAGGTCCTTATCAGTTATCTATTTTATATATATAGTTGTGTGTATATGTCAATCCCAATTTCCCAATTTATCCCTGCCCGCCCTTACCCCCTGGTAACCATAAGTTTGTATTCTACATCTGTGTCTCTACTTCTGTTTTGTAAATAAGTTCATTTGTACCCTTTTTGTAGATTCCATATATAAACATATATATATCATATATATCATATGATATTTGTCTTAATAATTAAATTTAATCTGCTTAATCATGCAGACTGGTGTCAGTTAAAGACAACATGTTTGGCAATCATATCACCTGGGGTCTAGAATTGTGTTGCCATTGTCTACTTGGTTTTCTCGAACAAGGAGCTTTGTTTTCCTGCGCCTCTGTACCTTCATGCATTTGGAAAAGAGAATTTAAAATCCTGGTCTAACTCAGAGGATTATGTGTTGATAAAATGTTGTTAGATACAGAAACATGCTTGTAAATTAAAACCCCACCAGAAAGCAAGGTGATGGATTTATAGTAATAAGAGAAAATTTATCCAGAGCTATGTGCCAGGTGCTTTAATGCTTCATGCATTATTCCTCACAATAACTCCTTTATTCCTCACAATAACCCAGTGAAGTTATCATTCCAAGTTTGTAAATGAGGAAGTTGAGGATAGAAAGGGAAAGCAGCTTGCCTAAAATTGCACAGCTGATAAGTGGTGGAGCTTGGTTTTGAACCCAGGCAGTCTGGACCCAGAGCCCGTCTTCTTAGCTATTATGTTACATGGCTCCCAATGCTGACATCAGCGATCGAAAGAAAGGAAGGGATGCCTAAATAGGAATGACCCTTTAGACATGCGAGGAAAAATATATCTGTTGTTTTGGGTTGAAGTGTGTCCTTCTAAAATTCATGTGGAAGTCCTAACCACCAATACCTCGGAATGTGACCTCATTTGGAAATAAGGTCATTGTGGATATAATTGGTTAAGATGAGGTCATACTAGAGTAGCGTGGGCCCCTAAAACAATCTGGCTGATGTCCTTACAAAAGGGAAATTTGGAGATAAAACCGTGCAAAGAAAGAACATCGAATGAAAATTAGAGTTATGCTGCTACAAGCCTAGGAACTACCAGAAGCTGAACAAAACTACCATTTTGTTCCCTGGAACAAAATCCTTAGAGGGACCATGCCTCTGCAGACAACTTGATCTTGGACTTCTAGCCTCCAGAGCTGTTAAACAACAATGTCATGTTGTTTAGATCACTCATTTTGTGGTACTTTGTTATGTTAGCCCTAGAAAACGAATACATAAGTGCACACGGTTTATGAAAATCAACTCTGTGATTTATTTATTCATCCTTGGAAATCCATAGAGGGAGGGACCCTTGCAACATGTGCATGGATCTGGTTGCAGTTTAGGCCAAGTTGACTGGAGAGGAGGCCATCAACTTCCGGTGCCAGTGACTCTGTGCCCTCCTTGGCCCCGTTTTGAAAGCAGAACCTCATGTCATCCATGGATATCACAATGAGGACACTCAGCCTTAGCCCAGGGAAAGCTAAGAGGGTCAAAACTTCTGGTTCTGTTTTCAGTCACTGAAAGGGAAACCCACTCAGTCACCTCTGCAGCCACCTGATCTGGGCTCACCTCTGTAAGGCTGGTGTTTCCCAGGTTTCATCCCAGGACTAGTGGGTTCCCCCTAACGTACCTTCCCAGTGACCTTATCCTCTCCAATGGCTTAAATGACCTCTTGTGATGCTACTCTTGTACTCAGTAGTGGTTATTGCCTTCAGTGTATTATCGCCTAGCTATGTGAACTTGACGCTAAATTTTTGGACTCCTCTATGCTCCAGTTTCCTCATTTGTAAAATAGAGGTGAAAATTGTGCATTCTTTACAAATTTGTTTGGAGAATTAAATGAAATATTACATGTATAATACATAATGTACAAAGGAGGAAAAAGGTCATGAACTCCTGGAGTTCAAAATCTGGGAGTAAACATAGGCAAATATATGATTAATCTATATGTAAATACAGTTTAAGAAATAGGAAAAAATAAAGCCAGGGAAAGAGAGTGTCAGCTGTGGGAAATGTCAACCTAGGGTGCCTACAGAGGGTCTCTCTGATAAGGATCCAGGTGAGAAAATCCCTTGTCACTGAAGTCATCACCCTCGTGAGTTGGGGTGTGGCTAGAGTGGGACCAGACAGGGACCTTCTAAACTATGGGTTCCAGTATCCAGGTGGTTTCTAAATGCAACAAAATTGAGCACTTAGCCCCTACTAAACACCCGCTGTTTTGGCCTGATTGTTTAAAAAACAGAGGAGCTGTGTACAGCTTCCTGATAAGCTGCTTGCTGTTTTCTCAAGGCAAATTCAGAGAGTAAGAGGCTGCAGTTCATTGCAACAGTCTTGCCTTGGGGGAGTGGAGGAGATGGGGAGGGATTTTTAATATTGTTCCCTCCTGCTTCCTACCAGCCAACTTTCATCCTATAGGAGTTGATGCCCTTGAACTTCTGGATTATCATCCGGCCTTTTCAGGAGCTTCTGGAGAAGCCCAAGGAGTCACCCTCTGGGTGAGGTTTACTTGGGTCCTGTGATGGACCCAGACACCCCAGGCTCCAATGGTAGGCGGTAGGCCAGGTCAGCCCATGAAATTAGGCTGCCGCTGCACTGGCTGCTTGGAATCCACCAAGTATGAGAGCTGGAAGTGCATTCGGAGCTTGTGGCCACAGAGGTGCAGGATTCGGAACAAGTGGTCAAGGGCCCTGGAGAGAAGTGAGGCCAGAGGATCTGTGTTGGCACATAAATAGGAGCTGTCTGATACACCTACTCTTACGCCCTAGGTCCCTATGGCAGGGGACCCTAATCTAATTTTAAACTTCAAGGTAAACCTCTCTGAGGAAGTGCTGTTGAAGGATGAGGCGGTGTTAACTATGTGGAGAAGCAAGTAGAATGTTTCAGAAAGAGGGAAAAGTTGTACCAAAGCCCTGAGGCAGGAGAGGACCTGGGCACATGGGCTCAGTAGTTGTGGCGCATGGGCTTTGTCGCTCCGCGGCATGTGGGATCTTCCTGGACCAGGACTCAAACCCGTGTCCCCTGCATTGGCAGGCAGATTCTCAACCACTGCGCCACCAGGGAAGTCCCAGGTCCCTTATTTCTAATTACTTGTAAATATTTGTATTTTCCGGTATTGTTTTTTATGTAGCAAGAAATTATTTTCAAGTGTTTTTTGTTGTTTTGTCTATTTCCAAATGTAGCTTCCTGTTGTTTTCTGGCAATATATTTTATTACGGTAGAGAATGTTGCCCAAAAGATATTTTCTTCAGTATTTGTTGAGATTTTTGATCAATTTTTTAATTTTATTTTTTTACGAATCATTCATTTCCAAAGTCAGCTGCTGAATCCAAAATCATACAATTTATTTTTGTCTGCATTGTGCCTTTTTTATTTTTCTAGGCTACAAAATAGACTTCTCAGCTTGAGCTGGGGAGTCTGACATGGCCTCACCCAATTTGCCCATTTCTGCAGCTTTCAAGATGTGTTTCTTCACTTCACCTGAATACTTCAGGTTGACAAGTTTCAAAGCCTGTTAATTGATTTATTATGAGCACCAGCCTTTGGGTATCTCATTTGCATGTTTCTGTGCATTTTTGCTAGTGTTCAGGTCTTACTTGCAAATTTAACTGTAATCTTAACCAAAATTAAATGTGATCCCCCCCCATTTCCATCTGCTTAATTAGATCAGATTGCAAAGAGAAAAATAAAAATTTAAAATATTTCTTGAAAAATAATTGTCAGAAAAGCATCACTTAGCTATTTTGTGGGGGGTTTTAGTTAGAGTAGTCACTGTGTGGGTAATGCCAGGGTTCTGAGCTGGCCTCAGAAAATGGGCTGTTACTCTTCTGCTGTCTATTGGATAGTGGAGAGTACTAGTCAGTTTACAATACACCTGCAGAAGAGATATCATTTTAGAGACTTTCAGAAAATAGCTCAAACTTTGACAAAGAAAATAGAGTTCAGAATGAGTCTAAGACAGAACTTTAAGAAAATTTAGGCCCAATGACAAAAAAGTGGACATTTTAGTTCAATTTTAGGCACAAAAATGCCTGGGAAGTGCTTTTATAGATGCTAGGAATGGTGCAGTGAAGAAAAGCATAGACACATTTGTCAGGTGAGAATAAGTCCTAAGATGAAAAATATAGGGGATGAAAAAGACAGAGATTGATTGGGGGAGGGGGTGTTATTTTAAATAGATCGGTCAGGAAAGTCATTATAAAGATGATATTTCAGCAGAGGCATGAATACAATTAAAAACCCCAATATACCGAGAGGTTCCAGAAAGTTAAATGTGAATGCATAAAAGCTCTCTGCATTGATAGTGGTTTGTTCCATACCTATTGCCAGCTTGTGGAACAAGGCTGTATCCATGCCAGTCAGGCTCGGGACAGAGGGACAGAAATCTGGCTATAAATGATCTTCCTAACCCTTTTTCTCCTGTGCACATGCTGGTGCACCTTCTCTGTCCCACTTTCCCAGCCTAAGTGTTGAGGTAGATTCATTTGCAGAGATTACTTTTGCAACATTTTAAAATACCCCTACAAATGAAATGTTCATTCTGCTTCTCATTACCACTTTCTAGATCTTTTCTAACTTGTTTATGCTAAGGCTAAAATTACTTTTCTTCGTCTGTTCAGTCTGCTCTAACAAAATACCATAGTCTGGATGGCTTATAAACAACAAAAGTGTGTTTCTCACAGTTCTGGAGGCTAAGAAGTCCAAGATTAAGACACCTGCAGATTCAACGCTTCATGAGGTCTCTCTTTGGTCTCACTGTGTCCTCACACAGAAGAAGGGGTGAGGGATCTCTCTGTCTCTTTTGTAAGGGCGCTAATCTCATTCATGAGGACTCCACCCTCATGACGTAATCACCTCTAAAAGGGCCCACCTTATTGAGGATTAGGTTTCAAGATATGAATTTTGGGGGGACACAAACATTCAGTCCATAGAAATTGTATTTCTTCAAGCCCTTCTTCCTCACTTTCTTGTTCAAAGCAGCTGGAATCCTTATATAGAAGCAAAATCTTATCATAAAATATATGAAGAAACTGGAGAGAGGGTCTTTTTTAATACCGGGAGGCTGAGGACACAGGAAAATAATGGATTCTGTTCCATTTACTAGATAGCAAGGACTCTTTCAGACTTGTCTCCAAGTCTCTGAGAGCACCCAGTGCAGTGTGAGGCACCCACTTGGTGCTGAAGACTCTGAGCTGCATTTCACAATGGACCTGTGATTCCCAGCAATAAATTAGACCAGAGGAGTTCATTTATCAACCTTAGAATCCGGTTGCAAAAGTAGACCAAAAACTATTATTCAACAAGCATGTCTCCTTAAAGAATTCCCAATTAGACTGCCAATATATGCCAATTTTCTAAAATATATATACAAAATTCTATTGTACATCTTCTTAAATCATTTTATATCCTCTTGTATGTCAAATAATTTGTGAACATTTTAATTAAAAATAGAAGAATACTTAAATATTATTTAAAAAAACAAGTAAACATAAAGTATGTCTGTATCCATGCACTTGCATGTGTACATACATATTAACACCAACAGTTGGACTGTGTCTTCATTTTATCCATCACTGTTTGTTGGAAAAGCATGTATACACCATAGGATAGACAAGCAAACTGACATTTAAGGTAGACAAGTGAACTTCCAAAGTCATATGTTGGTAAGTTGACCTTTCTCCAGCCAAGGACCTCTCCCTTGACCCCATGGTCACTAAACACACATCACCTCTATTCTCAAGTCACCTGGTATACACGTAAATACCCTAGAATCAGGAATCCTGTTATTAGTGTGTCCTTTGGCATTTGTAGGACATTGATGATGGTTTCAGTCTAAATAATGGGCAGTTTGTGGTGAGACTGATGCAAAGTGCTTCTGTGCTTTGAATGATTAGCCATCTAGTATTTGCCCCTTGCTGTGTTTGAGAGCTTCCTGCTGGGCATTCATCATGTCCAGGCAGTGCTGTCATTAAAGTCACTGTAGCCATTCATTACAGAAGCTCTGAAGTCAATCCCTGGGAAACAAGAGTGAATTAGTCACAGCTGGTGCTGCTGGACAAATGCATACTGATCAGAAAAGACTTCTCAACACTTCCCCTGGACCTCTAAGAACAGCTTTTGAAAGTAACCTCTCCCCTCCAAACAGAGCTTTTCTTGAGCTTTACAAAAGATAGATGTTTATTTACTTGCTCGCTCTTTATTCATTTATCCTTACCTCCATTTGTTCAATAAATATTTGCAGATATAATAATAATAATTTGTGCTGGGAAATGTATCAAGTCCAGTTTATGCCTTGTGAACAAAGAGAAGGGGTTCCTGCTCTTCTAGAGCTTTCAGGACAGGGAGCGTTTTAGATAAACAAGTATCAAGATCTATCCTTATACAAAATACAAATGGTGGGGAAGAGAGTGGAAGGGGAAATAAGGAAGAAGTACTACATAAAGTCCTTCAGGGAGTCACTCTTTGAGGAGGGGGCATGAAAGTCAAGCCTGAAGAAGAGGTATAGATTCTCTGAAATATTTCAAATTCTTTCAGGGACAGGATTTATTTCTAGTTCATCTTTGCCTCCTTAGGAATTGCCACTCACTATGAGACAGCTGGGGTCAGTTGGAGAACACACTGGTCATTGCAACATCAGTGTAAGCTTTATCAGCCCTGAAATCTCGACTTCATTGTCACCTTGAGGGACCCCAAGTTCAGGCCTTCCTCTCTTCTCAGACACTCACCTAGAATCCAGAGCAGCACTTCTCTACCTATATTCTGTTTCAATCCACAGGACAAAATGTATTTTCCTGTGCTATACACTCCAGAGTCCACGTAGACCCAAAGTATGCATCAACATTAACCCCAACACTTCTGACCCATTTAAGAAAACATATCAGAAGGCAATCGATGGAGAGCAGCTTTGTTACTGAATTAACCTTTAGTCCACTTTACTTTAAAAAAATCCAAAGTGCATCATTCTTATCCATACAGTCTGTACTATTATAAATGACAAACTACTTGTAGAACACATGACAGTTGATTGTGGCATACCAGGTTTTTTGATATCACAGTCACTGCTCTGCAGACCTCCAGATCTTACTCCCTCTTACATGAATGGGTCTTAGCCTCTACAGTCTCATGTATTATTTTCTTAAACCCAGTACGTCACTGAAGAGTTACTCGAGGTCCCCATCCCAGCCACACATGGCTGAGTAGTTGCTCCAGGCACACCTTCTCCAATGTACTCTTTATTTAAAACCAGTGTTCTTATACCATTTTGGCTACATTCCCCTCATTATGGGTCTCTGGTACTGGGGTTTATAAACAGTCTCCACCATAATCCCACTGTAAGAGGGCCATTATGAATAGTCTCTCAATACATCATTTATTCAACAAATATGTATTGAGCATATACTATCATTGCCATCCTCCTCCTCCTCCTCCTCCTCCTCCTCCTCCTCCTCCTCATGTGTAAGGCTTTGAGAAGAACTAGAGCATCAACAGTGAACATAATAGATACAGTCCCTACCTTCATGTAGCTCACAATTTAGAGGAGATTTTAAAAATGTATAAGATTTCAGAAGATAGGTATAAAAGATATATTTTTGATCTGCTGGGGCAGCTGGGGGCTGGGAGCTGAGGCTCGGGCTTCAGAGATCAGATCCCAGGGAGAAGACAGGAGTTGGCTACATGAACACAGCCTAAAGGGGCTAGTGCACCACAGCTAGCCGGGAGGGAGTCTGGGAAAAAGTCTGGAAGTATCTAAGAGGCAAGAGACCATTATTACAGGGTGTGCAAGGAGAGGGGATTCAGAGCACCGCCTAATCGAGCTCCAGAGACGGGTGCAAGCTGTGGCTATCCTTGCGGACACCAGCGACGAGCATGGAACGCTAAAGCTACTGCTGCAGCCACCAAGAAGCCTGTGTGCAAGCACAGGTCACTCTCCACACCTCCCCTCCCAGGAGCCTGTGCAGCCTGCCACTGCCAGGGTCCCGTGATCCAGGGACAACTTCCCTGGGAGAGCACATGACATACCTCAGGCTGTTGTAATATCATGCTGTTGCCCTGCATTCCGTACCCCTCTCTCCCCCCGGCCTTAGTGAGCCAGAGACCCCTAATCAGCGGATACTTTAACCTTGTCCTTTCTGGGTGGGGAACAGACGTCTTCAGGTGACCTACAGGCAGAGGCAGGGCCAAATCCAAAGCTGAACCCCAGGAGCTGTGTGAACAAACAAGAGAAAGGGAAATATCTCCGTGCAGCCTTAGGAGCAGCGGATTAAATCTCCACAATTGACTTGATGTACCCTACATCTGTGGAATACCTGAATAGACAACGAATCACCCCAAAATTGAGGCAGTGGACATTGGGAGCAACTGTAGACTTGGGGTTTGCTTTCTGCATCTAATTTGTTTCTGGTTTTATGTTTATCTTAGTTTAGTATTTAGAACTTAACATCATTGGTAGATTTGTTTATTGATTTGGTTGCTCTCTTCCTTTGTATATATATATATATATTTTTTTTTTCCTTTTTCTCTTTTTGTGAGTGTGTATGTGTGGGCTTCTTTGTGTGATTTTGTTTGTATAGGTTTGCTTGTGCCATTTGTCCTAGGGTTCCGTCTGTCCTTTTTTTTTTTTTTTTTAGTATAGTTTTAACACTTGTTATCATAGGTGGATTTGTTTTTTGGTTTGGTTGCTCTCTTCTTTTTTTTATTACTATTTTATTTTAAATAATTTTTTCTATTTTTTATTTTAATAACTTTCTTTTCTTTTCTTTTCCTCCCTTCCTTCCTTCCTTTCTTTCTTTCTTTCTTTCTTTCTTCCTTTCTTCCTTCCTTTCTTTCTTTCTTTCTTTCTGTCTTTCTTTCTTTCTTCTTTTATTCTTTCCTTTCTCCCTTTTCTTCTGAGCCATGTGTCTGACAGGGGCTTGTTGCTCCAGCCAGGTGTCAGGCCTGAGCTTCTGAGGTGGGAGAGCTCAGTTCAGGACATTACTCCACCAAAGACCTCCTGGTCCCACATAATATCAAATGGTGAAAGCTCTCCCAGATATCTCCATCACAATGCTGAGACCCGGCTCCAATCAACGACCAGCAAGCTATAGTGCTGGACACTCTATGCCAAACAACTAGCAAGACAGGAACCCAACCCCACCCATTAGCAGAGAGGCTGCCTAAAATCATAATAAGTTCACAGACACCCCAAAACACACTACTGGACGTAGTCCTGCCCACCAGAAAAAAAAGATCCAGCCTCATCCACCAGAACACAGGCACCAGTCCCCTCCACCAGGAAGCCTACACAACCCACTGAACCAACCTTACCCACTGGGGTCAGACAACAAAAACAACTGGAAATATGAACCTGCAGCCTGCAAAAGGAGACCCCAAACACAGTAACTTAAGCAAAATGAAAGACAGAGAAATATGCGGCAGATGAGGGAGCAAGGTAAAAACCCACCAGACCAAACAAATGAAGAGGAAATAGGCAGTCTACCTGAAAAAGAATTCAGAGTAATGATAGTAAAGATGATCCAAAATCTGGGAAATAGAATGGAGAAAATAGAAAAAACGTTTAACAAGGACCTACAAGAACTAAAGAGCAAACAAACAATGATGAACAACAAAATAAATGAAATTTAAAATTCTCTGGAAGGAATCAATAGCAGAATAACTGAGGCAGAAGAACGGATAAGTGACTTGGAAGATAAGATAGTGGAAATAACTACCACAGAGTGGAATAAAGAAAAAAGAGTGAAAAGAATTCAGGACAGTCTCAGAGACCTCTGGGACAACATTAAACACACCAACATTTGAATTATAGGGGTCCCAGAAGAAGAAGAGAAAAAGAAAGGGACTGAGAAAATATTTGAAGAGATTATAGTTGAAAACTTCCCTAATATGGGAAAGGAAATAGTCAGTCAATTCCAGGAAGTGCAGAGAGTCCCATAAAGGATAAATCCAAGGAGAAACATGCCAAGACACATATTAATCAAACTATCAAAAATAAAATACAAAGAAAAAATATTAAAAGCAACAAGGGAAAAACAACAAATAACATACAAGGGAATCCCCATAAGGTTAACATCTGTCTTTCAGCAGAAACTCTGCAAGCCAGAAGGGAGTGGCAGGACATATTTAAAGTGATGAAAGGGAAAAACTTACAAACAAGATTACTCTACCCAGCAAAGATCTCATTCAGATTCAATGGAGAAATTAAAACCTTTACAGACAAGCAAAAGCTAAGAAAATTCAGCACCATCAAACAAGCTTTACAATAAATGCCAAAGGAACTTCTATAGGCAGGAAACACAAGAGAAGGAAAAGACCTACAATAACAAACCCAAAACAATTAAGAAAATAGTAATAGGAACATACATGTCAATAATTACCTTAAATGTAAATGGATTAAATGTTCCAACCAAAAGACATAGACTGGCTGAATGGATACAAAAACAAGACCTGCATGTATGTTGTCTACAAGAGATCCACTTCAGACCTAGGGACACATACAGACTGAAAGTGAGGGGATGGAAAAAGATATTCCATACAAATGGAAATCAAAAGAAAGGTGGAGTAGCAATTGTCATAACAGACAAAATACATTTTAAAATAAAGACTATTACAAGAGACAAGGAAGGACACTACATAATGATCAAGAGATCAATCCAAGAAGAAGATATATCAATTGTAAATATTTATGCACCCAACATAGGAACAACTCAATACATAAGGCAAATGCTAACAGCCATAAAAGGGGAAAACGACAGTAACACAATAATACTAGAGGATTTTAACACCCCACTTTCACCAGTGGACAGATCATCCAAAATGAAAATAAATAAGAAAACACAAACTTTAAATGATACATTAAACAAGATGGGCTTAATTGATATTTATCAGACATTCCATCCAAAAACAACAGAATACACTTTCTTCTCAAGTGCTCACGGAACATTCTCCAGGATAGATCATATCTTCAGTCACAAATCAAGCCTTGGTAAATTTAAGAAAATTGATATCGTATCAAGTATCTTTTCTGACCACAACGCTATGAGACTAGATATCAATTACAGGAAATAACCTGTAAAAAATACAAACACATGGAGGCTAAAGAATACATTACTAAATAACCAAGAGATTACTGAAGAAATCAAAGACAAAATCAAAAAATACCTAGAAACAAATGACAATGAAAACAAGACGACCCAAAACCTATGGGATGCAGCAAAAGCAGTCCTAAGAGGGAAGCTTATAGCAATACAATCCTACCTCAAGAAGCAAGGAACATCTCAAATCAACAACCTAACCTTATACCTAAAACAATTAGAGAAAGAAGAACAAAAAATCCCCAAAGTTAGCAGGAGGAAAGAAATCATAAAGATCAGATCGGAAATAAATGAAAAAAAAATGAAGGAAGCAATGGCAAAGATCAATAAAACTAAAAGCTGGTTCTTTGAGATGATAAACAAAATTGATAAACCATTAGCCAGACTCATCAAAAAAAAAAAGGGAGAAGACTCAAATCAACAGAATTAGAAATGAAAAAGGAGAAGTAACAACTGACACTGCAGAAATACAAAGGATCATGAGAGATTACTACAAGCAACTATATGCCTACAAAATTGACAACATGGAAGAAATGGACAAATTCTTAGAAAAGCACAACCTTCGGAGACTGAAGCAGGAAGAAATAGAAAATATAAACAGACCAATCACAAGCACTGATATTGAGACTGTGATTAAAAATCTTCCAACAAACAAAAGCCCAGGACCAGATGGCTTCACAGGCGAATTCTATCAAACATTTAGAGAAGAGCTAACACCTATCCTTCTTAAACTCTTCCAAAATATAACAGAGGGAGGAACACTCCCAAACTCATTCTACGAGGCCACTATCACCCTGATACCAAAACCAGACAAAGATGTCACAAAATAAGAAAACTACAGGCTAATATCATTGATGAACATAGATGCAAAACTCCTCAACAAAATACTAGCAAACAGAATCCAGCAGCACATTAAACGGATCATACACCATGATCAAGTGGGGGTTATCTGAGGAATGCAAGGATTCTTCAATATATGCAAATCAATCAATATGATACACCATATTAACAAATTGAAGAAGAAAAACCATATGATAATCTCAATAGATGCAGAAAAAGCTTTCGACAAAATTCAACACACATTTATGATAAAAACCCTCCAGAAAGTAGGCATAGGGGGAACTTACCTCAACATACTACAGGCCATATATGACAAATCCACAGCCAACATTGTTCTCAATGGTGATAAACTGAAACCATTTCCACTAATATCAGGAACAAGACAAGGTTGCCCACTCTCACCACTATTATTCAACACAGTTTTGGAAGTTTTAGCCACAGCAATCAGAGAAGAAAAATAAATAAAAGGAATCCAATTTGGAAAAGAAGAAGTAAAACTCACTGTTTGCAGCTGACACGATACTATACATAGAGAATCCTAAAGGTGCTACCAGAAAACTACTAGAGCTAATCAATGAATTTGGTAAAGTAGCAGGATACAAAATTAATGCACAGAAATCTCTTGCATTCCTATACAGTAATGATGAAAAATCTGAAAGAGAAATTATGGAAACACTCCCATTTACCACTGCAACAAAAAGAATAAAATACCTGGGAATAAACCTACCTAAGGAGACAAAAGAACTGTACGCAGACAACTATAAGACACTTATGTAAGAAATTGAAGATGATACCAACAGATGGAGAGATATACCATGTTCTTGGATTGGAAGAATCAACATTGTCAAAATGAATATACTACCCAAAGCAATCTACAGATTCAGTGCCATCCCTATCAAACTACCAATGGCATTTTTCACAGAACTAGAACAAAAACTTTTACAATTTGTATGGAAACACAAAAGACCCTGAATAGCCAAAGCAATATTCAGAAAAACAGAAAACGAAAAACAGAGCTGGAGGAATCAGGCTCCATGACTTCAGACTATACTACAAAGCTACAGTCATGAAGACAGTATGGTACTAGCACAAAAACAGAAATATAGATCAATGAAACAGGATAGAAAGCCCACCGATAAACCCATGCACATATGGTCAACTTATCTTTGATAAAGGAAGCAAGAATATACCATGAAGAAAGGACAGCCTCTTCAATAAGTGGTGCTGGGAAATGTGGACAACTACATGTAAAAGAATGAAATTAGAACAGTCCCTATCACCATACACAAAAATAAACTCAAAATGGATTAAAGACCTAAATGGAAGGCCAGACACTATAAAACTCTTAGAGGAAAACACAGGCACAACATTTTATGACATAAATCACAACAAGATCCTTTTTGGCCCACCTCCTAGAGAAATGGAAATAAAAACAAAAATAAACAAATGGGACCTAATGAAACTTAGAAGTTTTTTCACAGCAAAGGAAACCATAAACAAGATGAAAAGACAACCCTCAGAATGGGAGAAAATATTTGCAAACGAAGCAACTGACAAAGGATTAATCTCCAAAATATACAAGCAGCTCATGCAGCTCAAAATCAAAAAAACAAACAACCCAATCCAAAAATGGGCAGAAGACCTAAATAGACATTTCTCCAAAGAAGATATACAGATTGCCAACAGACACAAGAAAGGATGCTCAACATCACTAATCATTAGAGAAATGCAAATCAAAACTACAATGAGGTATCACGTCACACCATTCAGAGAGGCCATCATCAAAAAATCTACAAACAATAAATGCTAGGGAGAGTGTGGAGAAAAGGGGACCCTCTTGCACTGTTGGTGGGAATGTAAATTGATACAACCACTATGGAGAACAGTATGGAGGTTCCTTAAAGTACTAAAAATAGAACTACCATATTACCCAGCAAACCCACTACTGGGCATATACCGTGAGAAAACCATAATTCAAAAAGAGTCATGTATCACAATGTTCATTGCAGCAGTATTTACAATAGCCAGGACATGGAAGCAACCTAAGTGTCCATTGACAGATGAATGGATAAAGAAGATGTGGCACATATATACAATATAATATTAGTAAGCCATGAAAAGAAACAAAATTGAGTTATTTGCAGTGAGGTGGTGGACCTAGAGACTGTCGTACAGAGTGAAATATGTCAGAAAGAGAAAAACAAATACCGTATGCTAACACATATATATGGAATCTAAAAAAAATAAAAATAAAAATGGTTCTGAAGAACCTAGGTGCAGGACAGGAATAAAGACGCAGACGTAGAGAATGGACTTGAAGACACGGGGAGGGGGAAGGGTAAGCTGGGACGAAGTGAGAGTGGCATGGACTTATATACACTACTAAATGTAAAATAGCTAGCGGGAAGCAGCTGCATAGCACAGGGAGATCAGCTCAATGCTTTGTGTCCACCTAAAGAGGTGGGATAGGGAGGGTGGGAGGGAGATGCAAGAGGGAAGGGATATGGGGATATATGTATACATATAGCTGATTCAAGCTGTTTTAAAGCAGCAACTAACAAAACATTGTAAAGCAATTATACTCCAATAAAGATTAAAAAAAAAAAAGATGTATTTTTGTGAAGGAATAGATGGCTTGAGCAAAGCACCAAAAGTAAGAAATAGCAAGACATGTCCTGAAAAAAAGGAAATAATGCATAATTTGGCATTCCTCTAAAGGTCTGGGCAGAGATGAGGCTCACCTTCTTTGTTGTTTCTTGCTTATAGGGAATCCCTCATAATTTTCAGCTGTTCTGCAGGTTTAGGACTTTGTCCTCTGACACTTCAAACTTGTGAAACTTCAGGTTTTGAAACTTCAAACTTGTGAAATTTCACCTGAGCTGTTCAGAGTTGGGGAATGCACTCAATTAAAAGAAAACCTAGATAATTCATAGGTTAGACCCCCATATAGCCCTATCATTCTAGATTAGATTTCTCCTTGGTTTTTGTCTGCATTTGTATTGGGTCCCTGGGATATGTTCCGTACAATCATAATTTAACTAACATCAAGGGATTCAGGGGGCATTTATAGTCAGATTTTGGTTCTTATTCCTTCTGTTGTTCTCTCTCTGCAAAGATTCCCTTTAAATTTCCAGTTGCTTTTTTATAGCCCTAAAATTTTATCTCTGACATACTAACCAATTAAGCTACATTTCCGAAGCTGTAATCAGAGTGGTTGGACAATTCTCTCATGTCAGAAAGCCACCAGCTCACAATATTTACCTTTTCCATTTGCATTTTTCCAAAATTAAACTACTCCCCAGAGATTTCCAGAGGTTTTTGGATTCTTTCTGGTGTTATTAACTAGTTTTTTCTTTAAACAGTTTTTATAAATATGCTTCATGGAAAATTTCATGCCATCACTTCATTACTCTGCTATTAATTTAAAAGCTCTTTCTTTTAGTGATCACTTTAAAAACAAATGCATTCATTTAGCTTTTTTTTTTTTTTTCTAAATGGTGCAAGACATGAATACCAGTACTGGGGTAACAATGAGCAAAATAGACATGTTTCCTATCTTCGTAAATATGACGCTCTAGTGCAGAAGACAATATAAATAAGCAAGCCAACATGTGACAAAATATAAAGTAATTATAAGTGCTGTGAACAAAGTTAAAGCAGGTAAAGGAACAAAGAGTGATGAGGTTGGTATTTTAGACATGACATTAAGGGAAGACCTCCTTTTGGAGGTGACATTTGAGTAGAAATGCTAAATATTAAAGCATATATATTCTGAAATCTGTGTTGATTCCCTCGGGGAATGGTAAGTATAAATGAATCATACTTACCACTAGGGAGAAACTGATTTTCTAAAGTGAAATACATCATTTATTTATACATAAATAAATAAGACAAGCACCTTCTATTTGCCAGGAACTGTTCTATGTGATAAAAGTAGAGCTATTTCCTGCTCTCATGGGACCTACATTCTAGCAGGGAAAATCCAAAAGTGAGGTCCATAAACAAATTATACAGAATGTGATGTTACTATAAGCCCCATAGAGAAAAATAAAGTAGAAATAGTGTATGGGGTGCCAGTAGACGTATGGGGTGCCAGTAGATGGAACAATCAATTTAAAATAAGAAATCAGGAAATACTTCACTGAGAACAAACACCTGAGGTGGATATATTTTGGAAGAGCATTCTGTGCCAAAGAAATAGGAACTGCAAATTTCCCAAGGTGGAAAATACTTTTAACGTTTGAAGAATAGCCAAGAGGACGGTGTGGCTGGTCAGAGAGAGTAAAACGTAGAACATAAAAAGAGGGGATGGAGAAATAAGAAGGGGTCAAAATCTGCAAAACCTCATGGACCCTTGTAAGAACTTTTACTTTCACACTAATTGAAATTAGTGTGAAACCAATGTCAGGATTTTGAGCAAAGGAGTGACATCAGAAAATAGTTATTTCATATATTTTACCCAGCAAGAGGTTTTGATCTATATTGGATCCTCCACCATAGCTAAATTTGAAATTCCTCCCTTATGTTTTAACAGGATCCCTTCGGCTGCTTTGTAGAGAACAGATTGTTTGGGTAAGACTTTGGAAATCAGTTAGCTATTGGTTTTTTCCTGTAAATAAACATCCAATAACATGTTACATCTTATGGAAAAAACAGAACGACCTTTTTGGCCAATCCCAATACTTCAAAAATCCAGGAGATACTATTATAGTGTCTTCGACCAGAGTTGGTAGCAATGGTGGTGAAAAGAGTTGGCTCCTGGAAATCCAGAATGCCCGTAGTGTTCTGAAGGTAGTTTCAGTGTTATTTCATATTATTATTATTTTTACTGAGATGTGCACAGGAACTTTACATAGCATTGTAGAGTTGTAATCATCATATTATTATCTATGTATTTGTTTACATGTTTATCTCTCCTACTTTATTCTGAGTTCCTTGAGAACTGAGAATATGTTGCTTTATCTTTGTAGTCCTAGTACTTTGTAGCCCACAGTACTCCAGTATTGATCTGGTCTCGTCTCACTGAACTTTTACTCATTGATTCCTTTCCAGCCCTTGAGGGCTACACACAACAAGCCTGATTTTTTTTTTTTTCCACTAAGGGTCCTTCACATAACTGAAGCCATCTCTTTCCTGCCATTCTGTACACATATAAAACACTTGGGGTGAATGGAGGTGAGTATCTAATAGGTTTTAAAACTGTATAAAACTGTAGTGGAATTGGATTGAATTTTGAAGCCATTTGAGGGCCACACCAAGGAGACCACAATACGTTCCTTGCGTATTGCCTGATAAAGATAATCATTTCAGAAGTCTAGGTTAAACAGGAATGGACAAGAAGAAAGGAAAACTAAAAGAAGACAATTGTGTCATTGAGAGCCCTGATTCTTCTTTCCGGTCAGGGCTCCCTTTTTCCTGTGGATAGACAAGCAGCTTCTATATTCTTCAAGAAAGGTTCTGGGTTCTTTGCATCATGCCCACTTCCTCCAGGTGGAAGTAAGCTGGAGGAAGGCTCATGTCAGAGCCATCATGATACAGATTCAAACTAGCTTCTTTTCTCTCTCCCCTGTGCTCTCCTCACTTCCTCAACCACGAGAAGATGATGATCCCAGGAATAACAACTGCAACAACTTTATTATAAAGTCCTGATCTCTATAGCTCTGTGTAGTTTATGAAGCACTTTCCCATGAATTAACTCACTGGATACACACAGTAGATTTGCAAGATAGATTTTATTATCTCCATTCAATTTGTTGAAGACACAAAGACTTTAGGAGGTCATAAGGAATTACATTGAATTGTTTTCATGTTACCTGACTTTGGGGAACACAGAGAAGGGAAAATTTGAGTACTGTATTCAGGTGCCCCTAATTATTTATAAAATCATTATCTTCAAGAGCTGTGGCATCAGCTTACATTTATTGATTATTTTAGGCTTTCAAGTCCCTTTATACACTCATTGAACAGCCTCGACAAGCCATGAGGAAGAAAATATCTATTATAGACTGTGTCTTCTTCACTAATACATGAGCTCCTTTAAGGCAGGAAATGCATCTCATCTTTCTTGGACCTCTTCCTCCTAGCACAATCTCTAGATCTTAGTAGGCATTCATTAACTATTAAGTGAATCTAGGTAATTTGTAGTATAAGAAACAGAGACTTGGGGCTTCCCTGGTGGTTCAGTGGTTAAGACTCTGTTCTTCCACTGCAGGGGGGCATGGGTACGATCCCTGGTCATGGAACTAAGATCCTGCATGCCACGTGGGAAAAAAAAAAAAAGAAACAGAGACTCCTAACAGCTAAGTGACTCATCCAGGCTCACAAAATCAGTAGAGGAATAAATTAGAATTTGAAGTCAAGTCATCTAATTATAAGTCCTCTATACTCACTGCCTCCAAGGTATTGTTCAGGGGGGATTTTTGGCCACATCTTAATTGAACTGTATGCTGCCCTTCACCAGGGCCAAGATTAAAGCATCCATCAAGCATTCAGGCCAGCTTGGGATGTGGGAGGGCTGGCCGCTCACGCATGATAATGATTGCCATGTTTAGCAAGGCAGCTGGAAGCAAAGACACGGAGCAGGACCGTGCTTGGCCCCTTTCAGTCATGCACTGATGGATGACTCCTGTTGAGAGGCAGCAGATGCGCTGAGACACTAGGACCACTGCCTTCATCTATCAACCGCCCAGCACTGCTGGGGAGCACTCCTCCTCCCATCTTGTGTGTGCATTTATTACCCCTGCGGAGCAGCTTTATCTGAACATAACAACTCAGGAACTAAGCTTCAGCTTAATTACCTATTTGACATAATAATTCTCTTTCCTAGGAACGTTGATGATGAAAGCAGGATGACTGGCCTCAAAGATACCAGAGAATGAATCTCCTATTGATATTCCGGAACCCAACAGAAGCCAAAACAATTTCTCAGGTGGTTTGTGGTATCAGGGTCATCTTATGAAGGTTCAAATTTACCACTTTCTTTGAAAAATGTCCAAGTCTTTTTATGAAAGGAATTCTCAGCTCTTGGGAGTAAGCTAAGGTAAATTTGTTCTGAATCTATGAATTGTCTTATGCTAATTTATTTCACTGCCAGAGCTCAACATCTGATGACATAGCGTAGGAGATGAAATTCTGGTTTCTAACCTCAGAGTGCATGACAGAAAGCAAATGGTATCAAGTGCGGTTTGGTTTGGTTGCACATAAAAGAAAAGTCCAAAATAACAAAGGTTTAAACAAAAGAGTTTATGTTTCATATGAAAGTCCAGAGGTAACAGATGAGGGTCACTGGCAGTGCTGCAAGATTCAGGCAAAACTCTCCACCTCAGTCTTCCCCAACACTCACAACTTTACCCTCACTATTAATCTGGAGACAATCAGAGTGAATCTCATTGTGCACTGCCCACCTCTTTCTATCAGCCCCACAAGAAGACAAGGCTGCCAGGATGGCTTCATCCCTGGACTCCTTGGCTATATACGACTCTGTCTATTTCCTTTTTGCATCCATCTTTCATCTCTCTTCCATCCCAGAAACGCTTCCATGAGCCCACTGGAACTTATAGCCAGTCATCATACAAATTCCTCAGACCCTCACTCAATTTTCTGAATGTTCCCTTTACCTCCTTGCTCTACAGAAATCTGTCTCTTCCCTGAAAACGCTTCGGCCTCCAACACTATAAAGTATACAAATTTTTCTCCCTAGTACTTCTTGGCCTCAGGTCCTTCTTGATTCACAATGACGCTTTCAGACCATTGTCCTTCCTTCCTCCCTAGCCCTCTCATTTTTAATTCTCACCATCAGAGTATTTGATTCAGAGCATCTCTCTATGACAGTCAACTGCACACATAGAGACTAT